>NC_021166.2:53801176-53854201 GCF_000331145.2 Cicer arietinum | reverse complement strand
ATTGGAGATTTTTTTTTTTTTTTTTTTTTTTTCTCTTTTGGATTCTAATCCCATGCCAGTTATTTATCAATACATTTTTTTGCCGTTATATTAAAAGAACCGCGATTCTTAGTTGATTTCCTCTTTCCTAATGAATTTTGTTAGATACAATTGATCAGAGACCCCAAGCAACAAGTTGAAATGGTGGGAGTCCCAGAGGATCATTTGTTGGGTCATGCGTTTCATATGTATCATTTGACATCACCTGATGAAACGTAAGAATTAACATTTTCATTTTCTCCTCTTTTTTTTATTTATTTTTTTTATTTTATTTTAATTTTTAATTTTTAATTTTATTTTATTTTTTATGTTTTGACATATTTCTTCTCGTCGCTTACTAATTTTTCTTCATTGTATGCTGTTTCTGTTAAAAATTGTTGCAGAGTTTCGTTTGAATTTCAACACAATGTTTGTGGTAGATCAATATATGCTGAGGGCACTGTCGATGCTGTACTATTTCTTGCCAAGAAGGTGCTTATACTTCTACTTGCATTCAATTTACCTCTCTCTTGTCATAGGATTTTATCGATCTGTATAATTTTTTTAATTTATATACACATTCAATTCAATCATGCAATGATGTTATTTTGATACATTAGCTCCTAAAATATCTCTATGAATATCAGCATGGTGAAATGTGTACAAATGTTTTATACTAATAGATGGCATATTTCTACTACCCAATAGCGAAGTAAGACTAATTTCTATGAGGTGGCTAATTTTTTTATATAAAATTTATATATTAATAAAGTAGCACTCAATGATACTTTAAGAAGCCAAATTCATTCATAATTAAATTTATAATAATTTGCAACATCTATTTCAATATAAACAAAGCTATTTACAAGAAATCTATTTTCAATTTTATTTTTGAATCATGTCTTGACAATTTTTATTGCTAAAAATGTTTTATTTGTAGTTGCAATAGAGATTAAAAGTGTTAAAACAGTACAAATATCAATCAAGTGATTTTTTTTTTGCTTCTTTTAATTTTATTACTAATAAACTTATTTGAGATAGCTAAATATATTTTATTGGAGTAGCTAAGTATAAAACTATATTTAGTTATTCCAAAAAAAAAAAATTGAAGTAGCAAAGCGACCCCATAGAAAGCGACCCCATAGAATGGGTAGCTTCGCCCCTGCTACTACTACCATGTGATGTATATAGTAAGAAATGTACTGCCTCAACCTTTCACCAATAATACAACAACTGATTCAGAATTTATTTGATGTTTGTATGCAGATTGAAGCAAAGGATCCCAAGAGAATATACAATATGATTGATGTCTTGCGAGAGGGTAGTATGAGATAAAAAATTTATTTGGAATATGAAGCAAGATGTCTACTGTTGTTGAAGTCCTTAACGAGATTTGGCATTCAAATAAAGCAATTTTCATCTCGTGTCCATTTTTCTTGTCTATTTATTTGAGGAAACCTTAGTGAGCGCATCATATTCTGTTGTGAATCATCCAAAAACTATATAACGGCTGAGTTCTTTTGGTATCAATTTCAGTTTGTCACAACTTTTTATTAATCAGATAACTTGGCAAGAAAATTTGGTTCATCTATCTTTGATAGTAAAAACTTATGAGAAAAGAAGTTTTGCATTGTCGGTGTAAAATTATTCTACACTGACATCTACTATAGTTCATGGATTGTGTTATATCACCCCACTTTACCCCATTTTTATTGTAAGACATAATAAAATAAATAACTTTTATTAGATATTATAAAACAATTTTACATTGACAATCACATCCATTAAACTCAACTTATTTTCGTGTATATTCACCAAAAAAGAGAAAAATAAATCATTGACATTAATTTAACCAATCTTATCGACATGTTTGTAATTTTTTGTGAATTTTATACTATATACATTAACTTTTTAAAATTTAGTTTTTTTAAAGTATGAAGTTGATAAAATGAGTAAATTAATAGTTTATATTATAACAAATTAAGATTGATTATATATATGTACATAATATCAACTATTTATTTGATAATCAATAATTGATATTATTCTATAAATAAGTTGCTCAAGTTAAATCCAACTTTTAAGTAACCATTTTTGTTTATTATTAGATTAAAAAAAACACATGCATATTATTAAGCATGCCTAAGATTGTAAAAAAATGGAACAACTTTGATTTCTACTTTGGTCTCTAGTGGTGTGATCTTCACTTCTTTCTGGTGGCCTTGTCTATGTCACATTTAGATTTAAGAACCCTACTCATTATTTACTCCCATCATGAAAGTTTTTAATAATTCAAAATGGATTTTTTGATACTTCACATCAGATTTATTGTCGTTTATTGCTAGTTTAGTTTGATGGAAAATAAATTAATGCTCTCTCTGATTCTTATAAAAGGCCAATTCTTATGAAACTTGTTTTTTGAAGTCAAAATTATTTATAAATCGACTAAATAATTTGCCAAAGATAAGTCGAAGTCTGTTTCTCTTTGACAAAGTAGGCTTAGCATCCAACACAGAAAGATATCTGGTCTAAAACTCAGAAAGATACATCAACAATTTTTGCTGGATAGATATTTAAAAACCAAGTACTTCTTTCGATTTTGATCATAAATAAAAGTGTTTTAACATCGTACTTGTTTTAAAATATAGTTAACTACAATTTATTTTTTGATTTTATAAAAAATATGCATATTCTAAAAACGTCCTTAATGAAGACTTGATCAATTAAAATACAAGAACTATTTAAAAAATAAAATGTATATTAATTAAAATAGTGAAACCGGCAAAATAGATACTTTATTTTGTTTATATTCAAAACAGGAGTGACTTTGTCATGGGCCACAAACATAAGGATTTAATTGCAAAAACATATAAATCAAACTAACAAAAAAGTCAGAATACCTTTACTAAAGGTTCACACTTCACACCAATCCTTAAAATACACGACCAATCATATATCGATTCCAACCACAACTCTTTCTAAAGTCTATAAACTAAGCCTCCTATTTCTCTTCAATGTACAAACTTTTGAAACTCTCATCCATATCCCTATCAAATCTAATAAATACATAGTTTTATATCCTAAGAAACTGAAGAGCAATAAAATTAGTTTTGGCTTTGATGGATTTAGATACTAAAATTCAACTGACCATCCATTTGGAAAACCGTTAGCAGTAATTTTGGACTTCATAATATGCCAAAACTACATAATCAACAAAACCAGTGCAAATAACTGGTTTTTTTTTTCTTCTTCAACTAGCTGCAACAGCATTAGCTCTAGGATTTGTATCAAGTAGTTGATGAAGTTTTGTACCAGAATTTGGTTTGTTGCTCTCACAGTAACCATTATCTTCTTCTGCAGTTCTGTCATTAGAATTGGAATTATTAACTCTAGATAGTAAATTTTCTGTGCTTACAGGTGTAGCCCTTTTGTCAATGCTGTTCAAAATTATCTCTTCTGTTTGTCCCAGTTGAGTGTTTTTCAGCTTTTCCTGAATCAAAATTTTTTATACTCAGTATCATATCACAAAGTTCCTATGAAATGTAAATTTGTAAAGGAACTTTTATGTGTGCATTATTACCTTCAATGTAGCATTTTCCATTTTCAGCTTTTCAGAATTTTCAGCCAATTGATTCATTTCCGCTTTCAGCGACAAATTCTCAGCAATCAATGTATCGACTTTTCGCGCCAATTCTTCAGCCTCAGCCTGTATACAGGAAATAAGAGAGTTAGGGCCGTTTATTTTCTAACAAGATTTTCAGTTTTTACTTTGTATGTAGGTGTCCGGAATGACATTTGGTTATATATCTTTCTTTTTTTAATTGTGATGTACAGAAGATGAGAGCTAACTAAATATAATGCATTTCAAGAAACACTGAAGAAGAATGTTTTGAAATTTTTCAGAATTGTAAAAAATACTCTATCTATTTTTAGAATTAATTTTCAAAAACTTCCATAAAATCATTCTCAACGTTCCTTTTGTCGTAACTTTTTCTTTTGACAGGGCTACATGTACATGCACCACATGCATCAAATTAAAAATCACGTGAAAGTAAAGAAATGGTCGAAAATTGCAACAATTCCTACCTGTTTCCTAAGCCTGGACCTTCTAGCAGATTCACGGTTTGATTGTTTCCTCCTCTCACGTTTCAGCTCACGCTCATTCTAAGAAATTCAGCCATATCCAAAGGAATTACTTTAATATCAGCAAAAGATAAGGATGCTGCAAGAACTGAAACAGACGATAATACTAAAATCTAACTATACCTGTATCCAAGCTTCAGGAGGGATAACTCCACAAGGTTGTGGGGCACTGACGGAAACAGTTGCAGCATTCCTCAGCTCGAGTGCTGTGGTCATACCTGAAGAAACTACAGGTCGAACAAATTTTTCTGCAACACCAGCTGGGGTAGCCGACACCATCTTTTTGGAAGCTGTAGTCTCTTTGCAAACTGGACTATTTTGCATCTCAGTTTTCCCTTCTCCATCTGCTCAGGTAATTAATACTGTAAAATGCTTGTAGATAACATCCGAGTTTAAGTAGGACGTTTTATTGAGAAATTCATGCATAGGTCACCAAAAATTTGATAGTAATTACTCTCAAACAAAGTGCCAATCTTGGTATCACATGATTCAAATTAATCAGAAAGTTAAAAGCATGGTAATTCCACATTAGCATGGTAATTTATCAATGTTGTCAATCGTGGATTGCAGAAAATAGAAGTTTCTTCAAATTTTGCTATGCTATTTGCTATAGTGCCACAATAGCCACTATTTGACAACACTTTGTAGTTTGTATAGCGTATTGCAGAAGTGGAACAATAACAAATTGTTCAAAATCTGCTATGTTATAGCTCTATACCGCTGGTACAGCCACTATTTGGCAACATTGTTATTTTTCAAGATCATAGTCAATGAATGGTAGGCACCATATTTTACAATCATGACACTAGAATAGAAGTATATTTGTGATCCAGAACAACTATTATTGTTTATCATACCAGTGGTGGTTGGTGTTCTGTCATGGCTTCTTTTTCTTGTTCCATTCGTCTGCATAAAATTGGCAAACACATTTTCACGCTTCAATTTTTTCAGGTCATTTTAAATGAGATAGACTATTATTGAACACAATCTAGAGAAAATGAAGAAATGATAATAGCAAGAAATTTCTCACCCCTGTAGTGTTGCCATCACTTCCATCGCTGGAACCCTCGGTATCCACACTGTTGATATCATCATAAAATTATTCAGTTATATAAAATAAAAAATTCATAGACCAAGGAAAGATGAGAAATGCATTTAATTCTGGTAATCATCATATAGAACAAACCAACCTCTGCGATAGTCTGTTTTCCGCTCCACGCTCAGCATTGCTATTGCCTATTGACATCGCAAGCCCATCAAATCCTTTCAATTTTTTCATTAAACCCTGATCAGTGTTTCCAGATGATTTGGTTGGTGTCTCTATTGAAAGAGTTCCAGCCTGCATAGTTTCCCCTAGTTAAATCCATCATAATTTTAAGGTATTCAGGGAATCGAAAGATTAGGAACTTTGAAGTGATCTCAGAAAAAATTTTAGAACTTACAGCAGGTGAAGATGGAATTCCTTGACCATGTGAATTTGGCCCCTATATTTTACAAATTTAATTTATAAGTACTTGGAAAAACATTCACCGACAAAGGTTTGCTACATTAAATACATCAAAGAAATGAAGAAGTTAATTAATATGTCCATGAGGTGGCAACTCGGTGGCAAGAGCTAGACATTGTGACCTCACAGGACAAAGTTCAAATCTCCTCAGAGACAACACTTCACAGTTGTAAAACTGCCATCAATGTCATCTTAATAAATAATAATTTTTCCTTCCCCCAATTTTTTTTAAAGATAATTAGTGATACTATTAACTGTAAAAAATGTGCCAGTATAAAAATCACTTCAAAAAATACCTAGTTTATATACAAACAAAATAACTATATCTCAAAACTACCCTTTTATGGTCTATATTCATAAATTAAAGTACATTAAAATCAACTAACTCATGGTGCAAATAATATTAAACATAAATTTCAGCGTCTGTGGGAACCATAAACCAAAATTGCGAGAATGTAGACTTACGATAGCAACCGCAGGGTGGGTATAAACCCCTCCATGTGAATAAAATGTTGCATATGATTGCCCATATGGTGGCATCATAGCCTGAAACAAACAATAAGTTGGCAAATTATTCATCCTCGCCATCAAGGATGTACACCAGGACAACCACACCAAAAAAAAAAAAACAGACACAGAAACATTAATGGTAAAACAAAGTAAATGAACCTATGGGGCACCTACCTGTGGTGGTCCCCACATGTATGGGTGAGGAGCATGACCCGAAGCAACAGCTGAGTTGAAGTATGGTGGAACATTGACTCTTTGCCCATAGTATGCCTGAAGATATAACAGACACTTTAAATCACCAAAAGCAGTTTTTAATGGGCCATTACTTTCAAAAGTGAAAGCAATCTGGGGCCAAGGTAAATCTATCATAGATATGGTTGTCCACAACACGACGCAGAATTTCAACATGATACTAATTAGTAAATATATATTTATATTGCATAGCAACTCAGGAAAATACTAGATGTGTAACATTAAAGACAATAGGAATGGTACTATACGTCTTTACTTGATACTCTACAATTAAAATGGATGACAATTTGCAAGAGGGAATAGAATAAACAGCTTTCATCATGTTATTGGTTTGAGAAAAAATAAAAAATGGAAAGAAATACATGGACAATATTTTTCAAATAAGGTTAGCTCATTAAAGTCTTAATGAAAATATGTAGCAGCAGATTACTGACTTTGAAGCATGGTATAAAAAGAGGCGATAAAAACAACATTGCAATGGTTGATAAATATCAATATGTGTTTTAGATCATAAAATTCTTCAAAAGAGTCAAATAGCTAGTAGGGAAGAAATCAATAAAATTGGTCACATCTTTAAACTACTATACTTTTTATGGATATATAGACCTGGTTTAGATAAACATCGTATTTAAGCGCTTATCATATAGTGCTTATGTAATAGCTATTTCTATAAACAAAGGTAAAATAAAGTCAAACTGTTTTCATATAAGCTATAAGCCTATTTTCATACACTATCTTGGAGAGCTTGTGAAAATAAACTGAAAACAACTAACGGACATATCATAAGCTATTTCTGTAAGCTCTCTCGAACAATTTCACAAGTACTAAAGTCAGTAGATAAGCTGAAATAAAACAACCCAAATAGATAAATACAATGAAAACTCCAGTCATCAAGGTATAAAGCAAATGAAAGCAAAAGGTTGGTAACCTGCATGGCAGCCCAATCAGGATAGACATGAATGTTAGGCTGGTTAGCTTGATTGGTCTGATCCTGTAATTAACAATAAAAGAATACTATTATTTAGTCACATGCATTATAAAATGTTTGTTTCCACAAACACACATGCATACACTGTTCTAAGCTTACAGTTGTTACAGGTGAAAAAGGCTTTTCAGTCTTAACAGATTTCCCATCTTCACTGTTTCCCATGAGGTATAAGCACCAAAAGGAAAGCACTGAGACTAATCTAATACTTCCAGAGAAATTATTCAACTGCATTAAAAAAAGTCATGTAAACTTTTATCAGCTATCAAAATATCGCTTTAACAAGAAAACAATAAAATCAGATACAAACAACATATATTAAATGTGAGAGTGATTCTAGGCTTCTACCTAGCATTCTGTTAGTGACTGCTTACTAAGTGCTTATGTATAAGCTATTTCTACAACTAAACATAAATTGAAGTCAAAACTGTTTTCATATAAGCTAAAAGCTATTTTCATAAGCCATCCAGGAGAGCATATGAAAATTAGCTGAAAAACAGCTTATGGACATGTCAAAAGCTGTTTTCATAAGCTTTTCCAAACACTTCCACAAGTGTTTATTCAAATAAGATAAGCTTAAACAAGTCAATGCACTGTACAATTAACTTCTGCTGTTTGACACTGGCCTATTAAGACTATAAGAAAAATGGCATCATAGAGACATTATATTTTCTTGCAAAGGACCACAAATAAAATGAAATCAAAGACCTTAAATAGTTAATCATTAACTGAATGGTATAGAATGTCAAAGATGTCTTTTTGCTACCCCACAAGTCATATAGAATTAGAAAACAATCACAAGCTGACACAGCACAACATAATTAACAGGACAAAAAAGCCCTTCATCTTTTTTGTTGTAAAAAACAACTTTTTCATTTCAACGTAAGAGATAACTATTTAGATTCCTTAATTTACTACTTGAACTTCCAAAGTTTATAATATATATATTAATCCCGATCCAAAATATCCCTTATTATTTTTCAACTATTTGACATGGCAAAACTAAATTTACAAATATTAGCAAATTAAGATACAAAAGTTTGAATAAAAACAAATTAGGCACAAAAGTTCAAAGGTTTTAACACAAACAACACAAGATCCAGAGCACACCCAATTATAATCTCCTTGTTCTGCTAACTATACAAACATAGAGCTACCTAGAGGAACAAAAAATTCACACTATGCTTCAATTTCAAGTGTTTCCACCAATAACAAAAATTCAAACTGAACCAAACAATTTCTTCTTCCATGGTTTCCCTTTGATATAAAATAAAACTTTGAAGTTCAATAAACCCAAAATCAAAATAAAAACAAAAACTTTCTGATGTTAACACCAAAATTGAAACAACGAAATTCAACGTACCTGACAAAAAAAAAACACAAAACCCTCTTCGAATCAAATAAGGAAGAAAAATAAAAGCCAATCCTCGGAGCTTCAAAATTATCCTCAAATTTAATGTTTGGAGAAAAAACTAATATCGCAAAATCCTCTCTCTACTTTCTCTCTCTTAAAAAAAACGAGGGAAAGGGGTTTGCTTTGAGAATGAGAGAAGAAGTAAGGGGTGGTGAGAGAAAAAGGAGAGAGAAAGAATGAAGGGAGAATTCCACGTCACCGTACACGTGTTGTATAAGGAGCTGGCGTATTTGTACACCGTATATACGGATTAGGTGGACACAAGTGTCGTGATTGTTAGGGTGAGCTGGCGATTTGTTTATTGCAATACATCTTATCCGTACACGTGTTGAATGATTAGAAAGTCCAACCTAGCCCATTATGCTCACCACGGATCTCTCCGTCATGTGCGCTTACGTGTCTATCATATTCATATTTTTTATTTTTAAATACTATTTTTTTTTCTTACAAAAATTAATTTAAAGTGATGAAACATTAAATTTATTTAACACTTGTAATAGAAATTTATAACTCATTTAACATTTACTACATAATTTATTTGTTTCCTTTAATAGTACTAATATCAAATCTACAACCTATTGAAATTAATATGAGATACTATTTTTTTTTAGTTAATAAAAACATATCTTTTATATAATGAAAGAGGGGGAATGTCAATTTTCTGGTGTGATTTTTTCCTTTTTCAATTTTATCCCTAATTAAAATATAATATTTATAATTTATTTTATTAATAATTTTATCTTTATTTATCAATCAAATAATAAATATATTTTTCAAAACAGATTTATAAACAATTCTAAAGTTTCTATTATTTTTATCGATAAAGGTAATCAGAAGAACACATCAATATCCACATCTTTATAGTAGTACATAGATAATATCCACATCTTTGTAATAGTACATCGATAATGCGTAAAAAATTGTAAAAGAATTTGAATAAATACTACCTTTATTCAAAAAATAGAAAATATTATTTACATTTCTTTTGTAATCAAAATCCTATTAAAGTTTTTCCCTTTGTATGACTTTTTTCAATTTTTCTATACTATTAATTATTTATTAAAATATTTTTTAGAATATTCTATCTATTTCTCATAACACAATAAATATGTTGAATAAGGAAAACTACAAAAGTTAAAATTAAAAAATTATACTAGCGCTAGCAAATTTAATATATATTACTATATTTTTTTTTGAAAGAAAACAAATTTAATTAATAATTAATAAATTCATATCTGTATTTCAATATTTTTCCAAAAAGACAAATAAATGACACGTACATTACACGTATCCTCTTACATCCCTTAGTGCATGTCTTCATTTAATATTATTAATAATTTATTAGAAATAAATAAATAATTCTAAAATTATTAGAATATAGAGCTGGAAAAGTTGTTGCACAAATCTTATTGATAACAATTATAAAATAACCATTGCCATCACTTTGGTCAATAAATTTTTCTCTCTTTCTCAATTTTAAAAAATGAAACAAACTTTTTGTTTTTCTTTCTATAAAAATTTAATGAATTATTTTCATAATTCATCAAGTAATGATCTTCCATAAAAGTCTTCACATTAATGGCGATCGTAATTCACATTTTTATAGGTGTAAGTCAATTTTTGTACAATATAAGTCAATATTTCTTTTTAAAAATAAAAACTAAACCAATTTAATATTTTTTATTATAATATTTTAAGATATATAAATCGTATGAAAATTCGTTTGTAGAGGTTATAGGTCTTCTTATTTTGGATTGTGTGGTATTCAAAAAAAGTCATGTATGTATAATCTTGTGCGATGTGTTTTGTTTTATGGAAACTAAAATAAACTAAATTTAACAAGTGCTTTAGAATCCACCAATAGTGATTTGTTTGGCCTTACGCTTCTCTAATGTGCCACGTCTTTAATGGGTTGGACTAGACTCCTTTAGAAATAGGAATTTTATTTTATGAAAGTTTTAAAGATTTTTCTTAATGGAATTTAGGGTGAGAGAAAAATATTCAAAATATCAAGGATCTTAATATATACATATCATTTATAATAAAATTTATATTTGCTTCTTTTAATAGTATTAGCAAAAATCGAACTGTAATATGTAGTTTTTTTACCATTAAATCAAACTATTATAATAAGGAGAGTTTTAAAGTTAAATAATGAGGACATATATATTTAAATCAAAAATATTTTTTAGACGTAAAGGTTGACATTAAATACTATATTTTGAATACATTTTATACGGCTATTGATTTTATACTAATTATTTTTTCTTTTCAAAATTCAAATACTTAAACAAGGTGATTAATACCTAAATGGAGCTAAATATACTGAAAACATGGAAAATTTCAAGTCAAGTCTTTAGAATAATTTTAAGTTTTATTTATATTTAAGTTGAATTGTCATGATTTATATTTTATTTTAGTTAAGGGATGTAAGCTCATTAATGAGCATATATTTATGTTTTTAGGCTTTTTAGGTATATAAACATTTTTTTTCTTATAAATAATCTAGTAAGTACCTCATTCAAGAAGTTTTGAAATGAATTAGAGTATATAAACATTTTTTTTCTTATAAATAATCTAGTAAGTACCTCATTCAAGAAGTTTTGAAATGAATTAGAGTATATAAACATTTTTTTTCTTATAAATAATCTAGTAAGTACCTCATTCAAGAAGTTTTGAAATGAATTAGAGTATATAAACATTTTTTTTCTTATAAATAATCTAGTAAGTACCTCATTCAAGAAGTTTTGAAATGAATTAGAGTATATAAACATTTTTTTTCTTATAAATAATCTAGTAAGTACCTCATTCAAGAAGTTTTGAAATGAATTAGAGTATATAAACATTTTTTTTCTTATAAATAATCTAGTAAGTACCTCATTCAAGAAGTTTTGAAATGAATTAGAGTTTTATCTTAATGAGAATGTTGAGTGAGATATGTCTCATTTTTGAGTTTTTAGATTTCGTTGACTTATCAATCATCCTTACTTGTGACGTCTTCTCCATCTAACTCATGTTTGTTTCTTTCTTTCCATTTTTATTTTACCACTTTACTTCAATAAATCATTTGATAGATCTTTCATCTCTTGTGGAATTAACCCAAATTCACATAAGAAGGTGTATTTTATACGGTGTCAAAATTTGGTGTCCAAATACTAGTGTTGTATTTATATTATGATCCAGCTAAAAATGACTATAAACCATAGAATGAGAGAGGCAAGAATTAGGAGCGCAAAGAACAAATCCTTTGTTGGTGACAGCCACCGCTGCGCGTTCACGAAAGATGGAGAGAAGTGAAACACAAGAGGGATGAATGGACTAGGGTTGGTCCAAGAGGAGGGGAAGGCAGATGATCGTCACGCAACAAGGAAGCAATCGGGAATGAGAACAAACGACATCGACAATACAGGGAGGGAATGACAAGTCTCAAAAAGTAGCACTAAGGTCAGCGATTACATATTTCTATTTCACGAAGATACCTGACGACATTAAACACATGGATGGTTTTTGATAAATACACGTCGAAGGTTTTTCATTAAAACAATATTTAAAATACACAATTTAAGTAAAATTAAAAATTTACATATTTCATTAATATATTACTTACTTTAAAAGCTTTAAAAATTTGAAGTCAATCACCTTCTTTACTCCTTCTAACTTCTCCCCATATTTTAAATGGTTTTTGATACATTTGTTTAAGTGCAATCTATGGTATAATCGGTAGAAGGAATAAACATAAAAAATAACGTATTAATAATAAATTAATTAAATCACATAAAAAATATGGAGAAAAAAAATCATAATTAAGAATTAACAATAGTAATTACTTAAATATTTACCTGTTACCAATAGGTGTGAAGACAATTCGACCAAGGCGATCAACATATACCACATCAAGATCAGTAAAATCTATCGTGCTAGCCTCTCTAAATACATTTAGATGATCTATCACATTAGCTTCAATTGTGGAAGATGTTCCAATCTTTGATGGAGACACTAAAGTAAGGTCGCATAGATGAATATGAACATGCACTTTATAATGTTGCATTAATTGTTTTCCCTATCAGCTTCACCACCAAGGTGGTTGGTGGTTCAAAAGACCCTCCTCCTAATGTCATGACTATATATATATATATATATAAAATATGATAGAAATTAATATAATTATGAAATAAATTATCATTCAATAAAAGAAAATATTATAAAATTAAATAATTACAAATTATTGTTCATTAGTATGAATTAATACTCATCAAAATCTTTGTCAAAATTAAGATGATTTGAAATATCCTTTTCACCTCCTTCATCATCATTATCTTTGTGAACTTCTTCATCGGTGTTGAGTAAATCATTACATAATCAATTTAGTGGTTCAATTTCTATCACGTCATATACATCATTTGACATTTCATCTACTTGGTATGCATCATCTTCCAATTCAAAATCATCTAATTCAATTCGACTTATTGGTTTTGTCTTTATTGCGACATGCCAACCTCGTTTGTCCAACCGTTTTGACAGATATGGGACATAATACACATGTTTAACATTTTGAACTATCACAAAAGGGTCAAATATTTGATACATTTTGTTCATTTGAATATCCACAACGTTAGTTTTGTAGTTAACCTTTGTAACTCTATTCGATGGATCAAACCAATTACAATAAAATAACACTACTCTTTTTGGATAATCTAAAGTAGAGTAATAAATTTTGTTAATGTGTTGAATCATACCATAGAAGTCAATTTCACCATTTTTAGTGGTGCCAATCATGCACACTCCATTGTTTATTATTTCTCACCCTTGAGTCTAATATTGAGTATGAAATTTATACTTCACGATTTGAATGATAAATTATGGAGATTACATAAGTTCATCAAGCGTACGTTGAAAGTTGTTGGAGGCATGAGAGAAAATCGTTGTTTAAATCATTGTGGAAAATTAGAATATATCTGAATAAAAAATTATTGTTCACTTATTTGCTCAAATGTAAAAAATTCCCTAATATAATAAACAAGTGTTTATTTAATGATAAATAAAGTGTATATATATATAATTAAACTTACTCTAAGTAAGGTTTAACTTCAATGCAATTGATCAAGACGTGAATATGTGTTGGATTGAATTTTTTTCTCAACTGGCCAATAAGTTGACTTTCTTCCAACATGACGACCAAATAATGAGTGTCTCGGACTAGATTTTATTTCTAGTATTACTTGGTGACATGGTGTCACCAAAATAATATGAATAAAAACGAGTTATTTCACAGTATAAGTAATACTGACATATTGATCCTTCAATTCTGACCTTATTTTTCACCGAACATTTTGAATAACCCATGAACCTATAGTGATTATAAAAATAGAGATCACATGTATGACTATATCAAAATGTATATTAAATTCATTTGTACGTATACAAAGTTTATCTTTCAAATAAATACATTCATCTATATTGAATAGGTCCTTCAAGTCTAGTTTTGTATGCAAGATGCACTGAGAGATGTTCCATAGAATCAAAAAACCCAAGGGAAAGTATACTCTCTAACTTGCACAATATCAATGTCATGTAATTTTCCATTTTGATAGAATCATCCTCTCTCAATGTTGAAGAACACAAATTTTTTTAAAAAATCGACTCACTTCAACAAGTAGATTTAATATATGTTTGGACAGAGAACTAAATACAATAGGAAGTAAACATTCCACAAATACGCGACAATCGTGACTTTTCATTCCATTTATCTTTCAATTTTTCACATAAGCACATCTTATCAAATTAGAAAATAACCATATGATATCTTAAGTTCTTTTATCCACTTACATACATCTTTTGCTTCATCGGTAGTTAAAGTGTAATTTGCTTGTAGTTTTAAGCTTTTACGTTGGAGTGTTCCATTAACAATAAATCATTATGTCTATAATAAATAGCTAAGTCTTTTTGAGCTTTGTCATTGTCTTTAGTTTTTTCCTTTTACATTCATCACAATGTTCAATATATTGTCAAAGAAATTTTTTCTCAATATGCATAACATTATTGTTTTGTCCAATTATGAAATTGACCATAACCATGAGGTTTCGAAACAATACCAGCTGTAAGGTAAGCACCTATGATGCAAGTCAAACAAATATGTCTTTCCATCGAATTTCAATGTAAATGATTTAGGCTTAGTTGTAGTTTTAGTCATCCTATTTTTACCAATTCATGAAATTGGTCCCTCTATTTTAAAATTTGTTAGTTTTGGTCTTTCATTCTGATTTTTTAACTAAAAATTGACAACGTGACATGTTTTAAATAACTTGACATATAATATGGTGATATAAAATGATTAATACCCGTCAAATCACAATAAAAATTATAAAAACTTAACTTTCAACTTCAGAAATTTTTTATTTGCATAATTTAATTAATAACATGTGAATAATTAATGCACATAGATGGTTCTATATCATGAAATCGTATGCTACGTCATTTAAAATATGTCAAATTGTCATTTTTTGTTCAAAATTTTGAGGGAATGACTAAAAATGTTGACTTTTAAAACATGATGACTAATTTCGTGAGTTAATGAAAATAGAGAAACTAAAATTGCAATTAAGTCAATGCTTTACTATATTTCATACAAATAGTACATGCTAATTTACCTTGTGTTTCCCCCAGAAAATATCCCGTAGACTGGGAAATCAAAATTATCCACATGAAAACTGCTTTCATAATAAAGTTTTATTTATGAACAATATCATATGTTAAAACGTTATGCCACAACCTTTTTAAATCTTCAATAAATGGTTGTAAATAGATATCAATACCTGATGTGAGACTTGATGGTTCTGATATTATAGCGGCTAAGAACATATAAGGTTTAAACATGCAGATATCTAGAAGAAGATTGTAAAGAGTGACAATAACAGGAAAATAAGAATAAAATGTAGATGAAACTTGAATATTTAGAGTAAAACCATCAGAGTATAATCTTAATCGTACATTATGTGAGTTTAATGCAAATCATGATGTACTTGAACAAAGTGCTTTCATGCTAGATCATTTGACAAATGCCACAATTTAATATTTGATTTTTTTCTTCTTCAAAATGCCATGTCATTTTGCCAATAGTTTGCATAGATGCAAAAATTCTCTGCAATCTTGATACGATAGACAAATAAAACATTGCTTTCCTTTGAATCATTTTTTTCTTGTTGTGTTTTTCTTTGCATGGTATCTTGGTTGTTGACAAAATTTACATTCAAATAGGTCACCATATTTTGTACCAAATTTATTATTGTAAAACAACATACATCTATTGACACAACAATCTATTATCTTCATAATTAATGTCAAATTTGACACTAACTTTTTAGCACCATAATAGCTTGTTGACAAAGTATCATTTTCGAATAAGTGTTGCATCCAACTTCAACTTGGTCATAAAATCTAATCACAAGTCTGAAACATGAAATTGAAACTTTAGCCCTAAAAGTCTAATACACATGGATAACTTGGAGTTAGGAGACTCATCAAATAAAAGTTTATTTGTCATTGTCAAAAGACTACAAAATATTTGTACTTCTTCGTTAGGGAGTACATTTGCATCACATCATATTGTTGTTCATCAAAAAACATATTTACCCTAAATCATATTTTATTGTTGATTAAATTACTCTTGATAAGGCTCAACCAATAGACCAATATTAGATAAAGCAATTGATGGGCCGATACTATTAGATGAAGCAACTGTTGAATTATTTAGAACAATATTAACAATTTGTAGAGGCGTCTTTTTACCATGATTAGTCCAAATTGAATAATTTAGAATAAATCTATCATTATACAAATGATCTCTTATTACATTTTCATTTTTAATATTTGTACAACAATATTTCTTATATGGAGATGTAAACCATTCTCTTGAACAATAGTTTGTCGTCTTGCAATTTCTAAGAGTTCTTCAACCCCAATTGTAAATAACCGCTAGATACTCTTTCTTGATATAAATTAGACGCGGTCATCAAACTAATGTACCCTTTCAAATTTTTGGTAAGCTTCTATCTCATTCAAAAATAAAAAAAGTTAATAATCAATTAATAATTATTTATTATTTTCGCGTTATATATTTTTGACAAAATTTTGGTAGTATTTCGCTTTGGTCTCTAAATACACGAAACGATTACAATATATATCACAATCAAATATGCACCTGAAAAACAAAGTAAAATACATTTAACCAAAACTTTATCAAAAATATATACTAATGAGAATCTAGTAAATAATCATCATTCTAATTTGAACAATTTAAGATTTAATAAATATTAATGAGCACAACTAAAAAAAAAATAGTTTATTTACTCAATAATATATATTAAATCTTAAATGGAAAACTAAAAGTTAACCCACGATAATGAATTGTAATTTTTTAAAATTTTATTTTTACTTATTTAAAGGATCATCCCATTAATCTAAAAGACTATATTAATTATAAAAATTATTAAATATTGTTATGATTAATTAATGACCTAAAAATTATAATATGTTAGCATTAATAAAAATTAACATATTCATTCAAAAAAATACAAATAAAAAAACCACATTAACATATATTCAACACATGCAGATGTATTAAGTAAAAATATAAAATAAAATATAAATATTTACATAAAATACACAATATTTTCAAATTTTATAAAATTGCACAATAGATACAACTAATATTAATTATTTCACCCTAAAAATAAATACAACAAATATTATATGTTCACAAAAATGCACAATTAATTTAATATATATTTTTTAATACAAATTTGAATAAATTTTTTAATTTTCATATTAAACACATTTTGCAATATAAAAAATAACATACAAATCACATTTCACACATAACATTATTAATCAACAAATCATTTAATCTATACACTAGGTTGAATTTTAAACAATTCATAAGAAACTTGTATGCGTCTATATAATCAGAAGTTGCACAATCATAACCATGTAAATAAATTTATTAACTAGCCAACATTAATATGCTTAATCGAACAATTAGCTCTCAACATAGAAATATGAGAAGACCCAACCTTTTTAACTAAAGTCATGTCTCCTCGAGCTTCTTTTAACATAATTATATTTTGTATGAACTTCAGAGTTTCAAATAAATTTTTATGTTTATTTTATAATTCTTAAATCAAGAACTTATATATTGTTAGAAGTTTGAACCTTTTATGTGCATTGTAGGTGGTTAATCAGCCATCCATTTGTTAATTAGTAAACATTTTCATAATTGATTCAAATGCACGAGTTTATTAAGCTTCATAGATGTATTTAGTTTATATAATGTTGATCTCCCATTGCTAGTAAATTGCATGGTGACAATATCTTAATAAAAAATGAGTACCTTTAAGATGTCACCCAATATTTATGCATTTTCCAAGCTCTTAGTAAAATGCATGGTGATATCTTCATTGATTGGTTCAAGTTATTCATTGTGTGATTTGAAGGGAATATTCAATTTTGGTGATTCGAATTCAAATACGGATAGATTTGATTCAACTTTTCCTACACAACTTAGTTCTTATAGAATGACTTACTTAAAAAAATATGTGAGACGTTCTTCTGATGGAAGGTTAATTGTGATTTTTTTGGGTAATAAATCAATCTTGACAATTTTTGTGTTTATATTGTTACACACATTTTCTTTAGTTTTATCTTTAATTTTTTTATGAGTTAAATAAATTTTTAGTTGTTATAAAATTTTAATATTTTTGGTTTTACATTTTGTAAAAAAAATCTTAATGTCATTTTTGCTCCATGTTTTTAAGTCTATTTAGGCATATTCTTTAAATCTTTGAATGCTTTTTTCCATATATATTTAAAACATTGTAAAGATGTCTCCTACAAAAATTTAAATTTTTTAACGAAAAATTAATTAAATATGAATTCCAAAATCTTACAAAAATAGGGTTTAATCAGATTTTTTGAATTTTGAAGCTCCTCGTGTGTATTCTATTTTTTGCAAGGGATATGCTTATTATGCCTTAAACATAACTTCAAAAAAACATTAAAAAATTCAAAAGATACAAGTTAACTTTAAAATAGATAAAAAAATTAAAACGAAAAAAAAAATTGAAGGCTAAAAATGTGTAGTTTTTAAACGATTTTTTTTAAACGATTTTCAAACCACTAAATGTGTAGATTTAAGACAATTTTCAAACCACTAAATGTGTAGTTTTTAAATGATTTTTTTTAAAAAAAGTTAGTAACTTTGTGTGTGTAATGGGACCTAAAAGGACCAATCTAAAAAAAACATAAAAATCAAATAATTAAAAAACAAATCAAACTTAAAAAATCAAGTACATAATTTTAAAGACTAAATTGTTGAATGTTAGACTAAATTATGATATTTGTTGCTAAACTTGCAGCCCAGGGTCTTGGATTCCCTTTTTTGAGCCCATATTTAAAGTCAATTGGATCAGACTACACACATGGTGCCAACTTTGCAACATCAGCCTCTACTGTACTTTTGCCCACTACATCTTTCTTTGTAAGTGGACTCACCCCTTTTGCCCTTACAATACAACTACTAAGGCAAATGAAGCAATTCAAAGCCAAGGTTGATAATTTCCATAAATAAGGTACGCAATAATGTTTCTACAAACTTGCATATATTTGTATGAACTAGGAAAAATACATCGTACAATGTTTTAACTTATTTAATTGTATTTGAATAGTTGTTTAAGTTTTTTAGTCTCAAATATTTTAAATCATATTATATATATATATATATATATATATATATATATATATATATATATATATATATAGATCGATACTATTTTTAACACATTCTATTATAATTAATCATATGTCAATATCATACTTAAAATTTGAGACATTTTGAACATAGGAGACGTTTTCCATCTTTTAAATGTTCATCTCGATGAAATTTAACAAAAAATTCCATTCATTGTACTTGTATATATATATATATATATATAGATATATATATATATATATATATATATAGATCGATACTATTTTTAACACATTCTATTATAATTAATCATATGTAAATATCATAATTAAAATTTGAGACATTTTGAACATAGGAGACGTTTTCCATCTTTTAAATGTTCATCTCGATGAAATTTAACAAAAAATTCCATTCATTGTACTTGTTACAATCACTATTCAAGAACAAATTTTATTATAAAACAATCTCATATAATAAGTGACGAATCTCTATCGTTGTATGTCATAAACATAACGAAAATTTGTGTATTTTATAATAGAATGTGTAAAAAATGGTAATAATGTACACACGATGTGACTTAAATGACCTATTTGAGAAGAAAAAACATAAATGACATATATTACAATTAAATATCTTAAAAATTGAATTATGTTGCCTATAAACTTTATATATATTCATTACGTTTATTTTTGATGAACAATAATACAGACACAATGATTTCCTGTTCTGGTTGTGCCTCAAGAATCTACGTTCCTTCACCTGATATCTTTGGAAAGTCTATTTACCTATTCTATATTGGCCAAAATGACTTCACTTCAAAAATAGCAGCCACTGGTGGTATCAATGGAGTGAAGAATAACATTCCTGAAATTGTCTTACAAATTGCTTCTGCCATCATGGTTTGAGTACATCCTTCATGTCATTTATATATGTTGTATCATATTTTTAAACCATCTTCATCAATAGGACACAATTTTCTGTCATATAATTACGCTCTGTTGGAACAAACAGCTTAATGAAATACTAGTAGCATAAGAGCTTTTAAATAAGTTATTTCTATAACAATAGATAAAATAAAATCAATCTTCGAGGAAATAATATAATTTTGGTTTAAATATGATTTTAGTAGCTGCAATTATATTTATAACGTTTTTTGTTTAGTACCTGTAAGTTTTTTATTTGGATTCAGTCCCTGCAAATTAAAAAATTGTTGTTTTTAGTCCGTGACATAAACTTATTAAGCCATGTGGCGTCATTTTATTGGTCACATATGACATAAGAGACTTAAAAACAACCGTTTTTAATTTAAATACAACAACTAATTATCAAATGTATTATGAAATTTGTAGGAGTTATATGCACAGGGAGGACGTACATTTATGGTATTAAATCTTGGTCCAATTGGATGTTATCCTGGATTCTTGGTGGAGCTTCCTCACGCTACTTCTGAAATTGATGAATATGGATGCATGATTTCTTACAACAAATTGTTAAAAGAGACTTTGAGTCAAAGTAGAGAAAGTTTAACTGATGTTTCCCTATTTATGTGGATACCAACTCTGCTATATTATGGTGATGCATAAAATCATTTGCATTACCTTAGAGCAACTAAATTGAAGTTGCTTAACTCCTTTTTAATGTTTCCTACTATGCTACATAAAGTTAAAAATTTAGCAGTTTTCACTCCAATACTGAAACTTTTCCCACAAACATTATAACATGCTATATTTTAATTACTATACATTCTCTATTAGTCATGCATATATGTAATTACTTGATTTGATTATGTAAGTATTTCTAAGGCAATCTTGTAGAATACATAGGAGATTTTTAGGCAAATATGTTTCTTAACCAAGTGTTGCCAGTGCTATTGATGTGAATTCAATATTTATAAACCAATCACATTAGTACTACAAGTAAAGTGCATATTTCTTGTTTCAATTTGTTTTCTTGGAGCAGGACTAAAGTACAGTACAAGAGCTTGTTGTGGTCATGGAGGTGGAGATTACAACTTTAACCCTAAAGCTTTGTGTGGAAACATGCTTGCAAGTGCTTGTGAAGACCCTCATAACTATGTGAGTTGGGATGGTATTCATTTCACAGAAGCTGTAAACAAGCTTGTTGCCAAAGCCATTCTCAATGTCTCTCTTTCTGATCCACCATTTCCTCTTCATAAACTCTGTGATATTCAACCTATTGATTGATCCAGTGCTTACAAGGGTTTGTGTTAATCTTATTTAAAAATAAAAAACTTTAACAAATTCTAAGCTATCATGATATGTAAAATAGTTCTTTTGTGGTATGTTATTTTTACGCTTGTATAATGTAGTTTTAATGAAAAAATGTTTGCTTGTTTGTAACAATTATTGAACTTTGGCTATGTATGGTATTTTGATAATTTTGTGAAACTGTTGACACTATTCAAAGCACTCTTCCTAGAAAATTTGTATTATGAGAATGTTCTAAATCTAATGTTTTGAAAATAAAAAAAGGTCATGATTATCCCCATCTATCATTTATCAATATATGAATACTTAACTGGTGTGAAAGACAGCCATATGTGGCAATCTTGTGTAAGATACATCTTTTCATTTTAAATTCATAGTTACTATGAACTCTTCCTATAAGTAATTTTATAATTAAGGTTTTAAATTGTGGTTGCGATGTAGTTCTTGATATTGATGAAAGTTAAGGTTAAATGTGGTTGATGCATACCAAATTCTAGTTATAGAAACATAAAAAATCTAGAAGTTGTAGTACAATATTGCATATAATTTTCTAAAACTTTGAATATTATACTTAATAGTAAGACGTTAAACTGACATTTTTGAAGACGTGTCTCATAACAAGATATTAGTGACACATGTAGTTACATTCAATTACTTCCGTTTTTTTAAATTATTATCGGTGCCAACATGTAAGTGTTTTATCTCGTTTAAGTGTACAGTCCAGTCAAATAAAGAGAGACGCAACTAATAGTTAAACAAAAGAGCCAACTTGCCACCCTGCATGACACAACAACCACACTGTTTTTGTTTTTATTAACCAACTTGCACAGCTAGTGCACAGTAATGGACAAAAGAGAAGAATAAAATGGGGATGGGGGCATGAGGACATCAAAGTGCCATTGAGAAACTTGATGATAAATATACAGCTATTTTTATATCATAAATGTAGAGTCAAATTTGTTTTCTGCTGTACTTAAATGATTTTGTTTTTCATGACAAGGGTCACAAGTTCAAAACAAACATCATTAAAGTCCTGATTCATTTGCATGAACTCAATAATACAAAAAACAAAAAGACAAATTGATCAAAACCACCAACTATTATAATATTAATAATGAGCAAAATCATCATTCTCAAGAACTGGTTGAGTTCTAATCATTGAAGCCAATGGTAATTTAGTTTCACCAATCCAAAATGTATCAAAAGGCTCACCACCTTCTGAATTTCTCTCAAATTTTCTTATCCTCTTCCTGTCAGCAGCCTTAACTAAAGCTACCAACACCAAAACCAACACCACCAACCCAACAAAACCTATAACAAATCCTAACACCAACCCTTTGTTAAATCTCTGGTTTTCACTCTTTTCTTTATGAGATGGAACCACAAGAGTATAGTGTCCTGTGCTATATGCTTCACAAACATAAGGCTTAGTCATGTTTTTGAATTCAACTGACCCATCATCACTAAACTTAACACAAATTGGTGTATCATTTTTTGCATGCAACCCAACATGAGAAAATCTAATTTTGATTGGATTCCCTTCAATAATAAAGTTCATCTTCTCATTATCATCTAGGAATGCACTTTCTGAGGAAGTATAAGCTGTAAAACCAAAAACTGGTGTCAACATTTTGTAGTTAGGTACATTGTAGTAATGAGAAGACCAATTCCCCAAATTTTCATATAGTATAGTCATTCTCTTCCTATTTGGTTGTGGAACGACATGTGGTGGAATATTGAAGAGACTAAAACTCACTCCTCTTACAAAGAAAGACGCGGCTCGCAGTCGAACAACTCTAACTTTAATGCCTGTGTAGTTAGAAGGAAGTGAAATGTTGTAGAAAACACCTGTTCTTGGCTTTACTATCTCTTTGTTCACTTGCTTGCAAAGAAAGTTTTCTAATGATTCATGGTCTTCATATGATTTTGACCCTTTAACCAAAGATGATAGAAACATTAAAGAGACAAACAAAGATTTAACTTGCCACCATTTTTGGTGATCCATGAAACTTATATATTACCTTAAAAAGCTAATTCTTTTGTCTCTATTGCTGAAATCTTGAATGGTTTTCATTGAAACCCATCTTTGAACCAAACCCATTGAAGCTTTCATGACATAGTAATTTCACTACTCATTAGTGAAAGGGCAAATTTCCTTAGCACAAACTTGGCTTTCAAGGAAACTCAATGAAAATTCTTCCCCAACCAAGTTTTGGCAACAAACCTGACGTCGCGATTCTTGTTATTGCATAGAATCGCAGTCAGTCAGATGTGACTAACGCAACCTTAATTTGGGGCTAGTTGCGGTCGTATAGACACAAAAAACTTTGATGTCGCAGCCGAGATTGTGGTTGCAGATCTTGTTTTAACTTGAGTTGGGAGAAGGAATAACAAAATCTTCTTAGAACATTTGTGTTTCTATATCTTCCCTTTTGCTACATGAGTTTCATATAACTCATGAATATAAACAACTATATCAGATTCCTTTTGGAGCCATAAGTCTTTGCAGAAGAATGATGAAAATAAGTTTTGGCTCTTTATGGGTTTGGTTGAGAAGGTGAACCTATACCACCTTGAAACCTTATACAAATGATTAGGTTCCAAATTTAATGAGATCAGATCAAAGCTCTGAATTTTTCAACTCTTTGTATATATTTGTCAAGATCCTAGCTCTTGGAGTTTCTTGTGCCTAGAAATAAGATGTATATGTGGAAGAATATGAGTTTATTAAAAAAATGACATTAATCACCACATGATGAAAAGGACATAGCAACTTGTATATGATAAGTTGTTATTGAATAGTTGTCATTGTTAAGTAGTGGATTAGTTTAACAATAAAGGGTGATTAATTTAGGTACATAATTTTGTATTTAGAGTTGGATCAAAGAGAAAAAGAGAAAGAATGAGTTGGAGTATTATGTATGACATTGACAACGAGGAGTTAGATAGGAAATTACCATACCAAGGGGCGGAACCCATGCACTTCCAACTATCAAAACTTTATTTTTGGCAAATGATTAGTTGGTGAGCTTTTAAATTTAAATTAAATTTTTAAAATGTAAATAAAAACTTCATACATATCCTCACATAAAAACTATCAAAACTTTAACGTGAATATTATTTTTTATATTTAATATTATAATTTTATTTTTTATTTGTCGTTTAAATTAGATAGGTTAAGTTTTTTTAAAAATACAACAACGTTAAAAAAAATTCATCAATTTATTTTTTGCAGTTTATTGTAATCTTATTCTACTTAAAAAATAAAACTAAAATTGATCTTTGTAATCACGTATATAAAAAAAGAGGGGGAATAAGTGTGAGAAGTAATATAGGGGGCGTAGGTTGCAAACTAGTTAAACTTTAAGAGAATCTCAGGCCCAAGCCCATATCCAGTCGTCACTCTCCTCTTGCACTGAACAAAAACCACAAGCTACTTCACTGAACCTCTCAACAGAAAAGAACAAAAACGACACCGTTTTCAATCACCAAAACAATGCTTCGCCTCGCAAAGCTTAACCCACTGTTAAGCTCACCACTCTCATCATCTTCCTCCGGTCACCAACTCATCCAACGCTGTTCCGTTAGCCGAACAGCAAAAGGAAAAGGCAAAGCGGGTCAAACCCTTAAACGTTCCAAAGTAACAACAAAAAAACCCGGATCCGAACCTCAACCCGGAATCCCAACCGGATCACGGGAGAAACAAGAACGCGAACGCATCTACGCACAATGCATCAACGCGCCAACTCCACTTCGCCACCTCAAACCGAAAGAACGCGAACGCGAAGCCGAAAGGGAAAAATTAGGGTTAATTAGCAAAGACCGACAGCGTGAAATCGACATGACGAAGAAGAAAAACCAGAAATACAAGGTTTCTGAGAAACCTACGATAATTGGAACACCGGGTTTGGATTACGTGACGTTAGGTTTGGTTGATGTGGAGAAATTGCCCAAGTATGAATTAACGGCTGAAGATGGGAGGAGATTGGCGAAGGAGTATAGTAGGGTTTTGATGAGGAAGCATAGAGCGAGACAAGCTGCGGAAACGACGCTTTTGAGGATGAAAAAGGAAGCCATTGAAGCTTTGCCTGAGGGTTTGAAAGAAGCTGCTTCGGTGCCTGATTTCTCACCTTTTCCTGCGAATCGTTTTATGGCTACTCTTACTCCTCCTATTGAGGGTTATATTGAAAAAATTAGGGAAGCTGCTAATAGGATCAGTGGAAAGGAGAAGATTAGGTAGATGGGTCATTAAAGGTCAGTTATGGTTTTTGTTTGTATTGAATTGGAAAGAAATTGGAATTTGAACTGGAACAAATGGAATTTTAATTTCATTGGATATGTTTGTTTGTATCGAATCATTTCGAATAAGATGGAATGCAACTGTCTTTAATTGATGAAATTTCATTGAGATCTTTGTTTATATCGGTGTTGTTAAATAGTACTATATTGGTGGTGTTATAGGGTAGCTGGATTTGAACAAATTGCTATTGTTGTGGGATACACTATTTAGTACAAAGTGTATAGATAGCAGCATTGTGGTGTTATAGTGCAGTAGTGTAGCGGAATTTGAATAGACTCTGTTTTCTGTGATTGACAGAAGTTGTTTGTAATGAATGTTTGTTTGGGTTTTTGGGATGAAACTGTCTTTAAGTGATGCAGTGGAGACTAATCTTTATTTGTCATGAAATGACAAATTGATTTCCTTTAATTTTTTGTTGCTATCAATTTTATTATTGCTTTGTGTATTGATAGATATTTAAACAAACCAAGAAAAAGAATGAGGTTGGGTGTGAACAAGTAAATTAACCTCATTATGTGATTTTGAAGAAAAAATAGTAGTAAGAAAATTATATTTGAAATTGGATGGATGATGCAGGGTACTGTCTTCCTAGAAATTTATGATTATTTATCTTATGGAATAAACTGGACCTAAAATACTTGCAGGCACATACTCACAATGCCATGCATTCAACAAGTCACGATTGTTAGTTATACGGTTCTTATTTATGGACTGCAATGACTAAGTCGTTCAGGAATGCATTTCTGAACAAGATGAGCAGAGTTGTTCTTTCTGGTTTGCTTGTTTGGTGTGAACCTATTATATATGACTTGTACTGGCACTGATTTTTACATCGTAAGGACAATGTTAGAACAACAATTTTAAAGCGTAAGGACAATGTTAGAACAACAATTTTAAAGCGTAAGGACAATGTTAGAACAACAATTTTAAAGCTTGAATATAGGATACAGTAGTGTTATTTCCAGTATTTTTTTCTTTCTTTTTTGTATCAGAAATTTAACAGAATAGTATCAAATTAGTGACACATGCAAGTGGTTCAATGAGTTTGGTCTCATTGAGTGAAACAATTGAAACATGCAAGAGAAGTGAAACAATTGGTTCAAATGAAAGGGTAGAGACAAATTTAACTGTGGAGAATTTGAAGGATGTTGTTGATAGTGATTTTTGGAGTGGAGTGGAATGCAAATAATAGTTTGTGTCATGAGTGCCAAAGCTCTGGTGGGCATTGTGGTTATGAAAAAAGTTCAAGGGAATTTACTTGCTTCTGCAAGGATGGATCCTATTCACATTCATGTAGATCAGGTGAGCAAGTACCTGTAGTATAGTCACACAGAATATTTCCTTACACAGCTACATCCTAATTCTCATATTTTAATACTAAAGGTGGGGGAATTTTTCCCGTAGGACTAGAATTAAGATTAGTAATGCCAAATTGTCATAGTTTGTGTTAGGAAGGAAAATTTTAAGTCGGGACAGCGGTGTACCTTGTTATAAGTGAATTTGAATGGATAATAATTATACCTTGTTATCTTTATAGTTTGTTTGGTTTTTATATTGGAATTTGTATGATTGTACCTCTATTGGACCAACACTTTAAATCAAAGGTGTCTCTGGTGTCCGACGTGACTCCGACACATTTGACACCTTCAAATAACTTATTTTCTTAAATTTTTATGGTGGTTCATAGAAATACACAACCCACAAAATCTTGTTATCTTTAGTGTGTTTGGTGTTCTGTTTGGAATGTGTTTGATTATACTGTTTGAGGTTGTGAATTGAGGTCAAAAGTGATTAATGCTGCCTCAATTGCAGTCGTCTTCTAGTTGTGGCGATGCATGAAAATTTGATGTTGGTTAATGTGGTTGTGGATATGCTTTTGAAACATTGATATTGTGTGCTTGTTGTTGATTTTACTGTGTTTTCTGTTTGTTTGTATTGTATTTTTGCTGTTGATGAATGTCTTCTGGTTGTTGTTTTGGAAGGGTGTGCTTGATTTTTGTTTTTCTCTTAGGGTGTTGAAATGAGAACGAAGGTTTATGATTATAAGTGATTTGTTAAGTTTAGTGATGATGGGTCAGTTGAATTCAAAAACATGACTAAGTCTTATGTTTATGAAGCATATAGCACAGGACACTATACTATTGTGGTTCCATCTCATAAAGAAAAGAGTGAAAACAAGAGATTTAACAAATGGTTGGTGTTAGGATTTGTTATAGGTTTTGTTGGGTTGGTGGTGTTGGTTTTGGTGTTAATAGCTTTAGTTAATTAAGGCTGCTGACAGGAGGAGGATAAGAAAATTTGAGAGAAATTCAGAAGGTGGTGAGCCTTTTGATACATTTTGGATTGGTGAAACTAAATTACCATTGGCTTCAATGATTAGAACTCAACCAGTTCTTGTGAATGATGATTTTGTTCATTATTAATATTATAATAGTTGGTGGTTTTGATCAATTTGTCTCTTTGTTTTTTGTAGTATTGAGTTCATGCAAATGAATCAGGACTTTAATGATGTTTGTTTCGAACTTGTGACCCTTGTCATGAAAAACAAAACCATTTAAGTACAGCAAAAAACAAATTTGACTCTACATTATAATATAAAAATAGCTGTATATTTATCATCAAATTTCTCAATGGCACTTTGATGTCCTCATGTCCCCATCCCCATTTTATTCTTCTCTTTTGTCCATTACTGTGCAAGCTGGTTAATAAAAACAGTGTGGTTGTTGTGTCACGCAGGGTGGCAATTTGGCTCTTTTGTTTAAACAAGACAAAATCACCTATACAAACATTGATACGTTCGACGCTGATAATAATTTAAGAAAACGGAAGTAATTGAATATAATTATATGTGTCATTGATATCGTGTTAGAGTCAACATCAAACGCGCCTTCAAAAGTGTTAGTAGTACATAACTATTAAGTATAATATCAAAGTTTTAGAAAATTGTTTGCAATGTTGTAGTAGCTGCAACTTCAAGATTTTTTATGATTTTATAACTACAATTTCGTATGCATCAACCGTGTTTAACTTTAATTTTGATCAACATCCACAACTACATGACCACAATTTAAAACATTAGTTATAAAATTACTTAGAGGAAGAGTTCATAGTAACTATGAATTTAAAATTAACAATTTAAAACATTAAATATAAAATTTCTTAGAGGAAGAGTTCATAGTAACTATGAATTTAAAATTAAAAGATGTATCTTAGACTTAGATTGCCACATATGGCTGTCTTTCACACCAGATGTATCTTAAACCTTAATCATGACCTTTTTTTTTAATTTTCAAAGCATTAGATTTAGAACATTCTCATACTACAAATTTTCTAGGAAGAGTGTTTTGAATAGTGTCAACAGTTTCACAAAATTATCAAAGTTCAATAATTGTTACAAACAAGCAAACATTTTTTTATTCAAACTACATTATACAAGCATAAAAATAACACACCTCAAAAGAACTATTTTACATATCATGATAGCTTAGAATTTCTTATAGTTTTTCTTTTTAAATAAGATTAACACAAACCCTTGTAAGCACTGGATCAATCAATAGGTTGAATATCACAGAGTTTATGAAGAGGAAATGGTGGATCAAAAAGAGAGCCATTGAGAATGGCTTTGGCAACTAGCTTGTTTACAGCTTCTGTGAACTGAATACCATCCCAACTCACATAGTTATGAGGGTCTTCACAAGCACTTGCAAGCCTGTTTCCACACAAAGCGTTAGGGTTAAAGTTGTAATCTCCACCTCCATGACCACAACAAGCTCTTGTACTGTACTTTAGTCCTGCTCCAAGAAAACAAATTGAAACAAGAAATATGCACTTTACTTGTAGTACTAATGTGATTGGTTTATAAATATTGAATTCACATCAATAGCACTAGCAACACTTGGTTAAGAAACATATTTGCCTAAAAATCTCCTATGTATTCTACAAGATTGCCTTAGAAATACTTATATAATCAAATCAAGTAATTACATAAATGCATGACTAATAAAGAATGTATAGCAATTAAAATATATCATGTTATAATGTTTGTGGGAAAAAGTTTCAATATTGGAGTGAAAACTGCTAAATTTTTAAAGTTTATGTAGCATAGTAGGAAACATGAAAAAGGAGTTAAGCAACTTCAATTTAGTTGCTCTAAGGTAATGCAAATGATTTTATGCATCACCATAATATAGCAGAGTTGGTATCCACATAAATGAGGGAAGCATCAGTTAAACTTTCTCTAATTTGACTCGAAGTCTCTTTCAACAATTTGTTGTAACCATCAACAGCTTTGTTGTAAGAAATCATGCATCCATTTTCATCAATACAGGATACAGTAGTGTTATTTCCAGTATTTGTTCTTTCTTTCTTGTAACAGAAATTTAACAGAATAGTATCAAATTAGTGACACATGCAAGTGATTCAATGATCAGGTGCTATCTTTTGCGATGATAATTGTTGAGGTTCAATGGAAAGCACAGTATCATGTCTGGAAATAAATTCACTGAAGTATTGGAGTCTGTTTAGGCTTGCTTCTGCTTAAAATTTCATGTTGCATCTCTGACTTGTTTTTGGTTGATTCGTTATTCATACCATTTTCACCTGTAGTTGCTGTTCTTATCCTACATTTTGTTAAGATTCCATTGCTGCTTCTATGTGTACACATTTTATTCTATTTTTCAAAGCAATTTCGTGATGACTTTAAGATGAGAGACATGCTGTGTAACATAGAGATATGTTAGTAGCGGCAGTGGTCTATCGAGCAATACTCAAAATAGTGGACAGTGGAATACAAACATTGTTCCATTATGACTCCCAACTTCTATATCTCCCATTATTAAATTTGAATTTAGTAATTGAACCGTTTTTTGTAGTTGGAGTTTCAATTTTTATTATATGATGATGATGATGATGATGATGTGTAATGTTGAGAGATTTATTATTGAGGTGTTTTAATGAATTATGTTTTACTGCGAGATAGGGTTATGATGTTATGGCTAATTTGAATGGATAATAATGATAGATTGAAAGCTTGTTATTTTTAGTTTATTTGGTGTTTTATAGCACCGACACTTTTAATTAAAAGTGTATCCGACTAGATGCCATCCTATGTAACATTCAATTAATAATTCATTTTCACATATTTTGATTGGTGTTGACGTTCAGTGGTTGTGTCCTGAGTTGGTGCTTCATAAAGATTATACTGTCAAAGGGTTAGAATTGTGGTCAACTTTGATCGGAGCGTCAACTATTGACGCGGCGTCCATTGTGATTGTCTTGTAAATGTGGTGATGTAAAAAATGACGATGTAGGTTACTGTGAGCTTGTTGTTATTGTTATTGTTGTTGTTGTGTCTTTGTTTGTTTATGTTGTATTTTTGTTGTGATGTATTTGTTGTTTTGGAGGGTTGTAGTTGATTTTGGGTTTGCTCTAGTGGTCTTGAAATGAGAATGAAAGTATATACTTTGGTGATTTTTTTTGGGTTTTCATTGGAAGAAGTGATTATAATCGTTTGGCATGAGGTAAATTGTTGTGGTGGTTTACCTTTTGCAGCTTTTCTCGAATGGGATAAGGGAATCAGAGCTGAGACATGTCATCTCAGAGTTAATGTCTCTGGTATAAACATATATGTAAACTTTTGATAATCTGTATTATCGTTTTAGTTTCCCCTCAAATAGTCACCTGAATGCGGTACTTCATTTGCATGTAACAGAAGAAGCTGCTCTCATGGAGCTACTTAATTTTATGTATAGTAATACATTGAGCATTAAGACAGCTCCTGGTTTGCTGGATGTCTTGATGGCTGCTGATAAATTTGAAGTTGCTTCATGCATGAGATATTGTAGCCGGTTGCTGCGAAACATAACCATGACACCTGAATCTGCATGAAGATAAATATGTATTCAACTTTGTATTTGTGTCTAATAGTTGGAACTTTTGTAGATAATGCTTTTGGTGGATAATTGTTACTCTTGTTGTATTCCATGATGAAAAGTCTCTCTAACAATATGTTTTTCTCTTTTGGCATCATTGATTCTAATTCTGCATTCTGTTGGAAAACACCTGTTTCTTTTGTTGCCATTCTTCATTAGTTTCATTTCATTATCATTCTTTTTGACTCAAATAGGATCACATGAAAAGGGATAATTGTGCACAAATGCAGTCACACATATTGGATTTTTTTTATAAAATGATCCTTAATTTAAAAAAATTGCAATATATCTTTTTTACAAACTATATATCAATCTACTCCACTTTTTCGTTATTCTTTTTTCAGATTTCACTGCATTTTTTATTGCTTAATTTAATATCAATAAAAATAAAAATAAATTATATATTAATAATTGAAATAACTAATATATATAAAGTGGATATATTGAGTAGAGGTAGATGAAGAAGATGATCCTACTGGTAATGATTACATCGAGTTCATATTTGATCATTACAAGCGCATAAGTCCATATTCGATCATGGTTTTCATCCATAACAAGCATCACAATTGACGACACGCCTCACGGCAATTTATCGGGATTGACCGCTGTCACGACTTAAAATTTTGCTTCTTAATAGAAACTATGACAATTTGGCATTACTAATCTTAATTATAGTCCTACGGGAAAAAATTCCCCCACCTTTAATATTAAAATATGAGAATTAGGATGTAGCTGTGTAAGGAAATATTCTGTGTGACTATACTACAGGTACTTACTCACCTGGTCTACATGAATGTGAATAGGATCCATCCTTGCAGAAGCAAGTGAATTCCCTTGAACTTTGTTCATAACCACAATGCCCACCAGAGCTTTCGCACTCATGACACAAACTATTATTTGCATTCCACTCCACTCCAAAAACCACTATCAACAACATCCTTCAAATTCTTTGAATTTGTCTCTACCCTCTCAGCTTCTGACTCCAAAATTGGAACAATGACACTACATTTGCATGTTCCAATGGTTTCACTCAATGAGACGAAACTCACATCACTCTCAAGATTACTCTCCAACACAAAATAGTTAACTATTTGAGTTCCATTTACACTACAAATAAACTGAGGGGAATAACTATCTAGTATAGGAAATGGAGGGTAAAGACAATCATAGTAGAGTGTCATGTTCCGAAAGTCCGAATCGTAATCAAATAAAGTGCAACCTATAGTGGTGTTCTTAAGGTTTATGGGACAAACATTGTTCCAATAATCAGTTCTTACAACTTGGAGTCTATGATCAGAGTCATTGACTTCAAGAATTCTATAACTTTGTGACATAATGGTAATGGTTGCTACTTCACCATTCATCGTAGCTCAAAAGCAGGGTGGCCACAATATTGAGGTCTAATGGGACAATTTTTGTATTCCACTGTCCACTATTTTGAGTATTGCTCGATAGACCACTGCCGCTACTAACATATCTCTATGTTAGGCTTAAGAAATTCTAAGCTATCATGATATGTAAAATAGTTCTTTTGTGGTGTGTTATTTTTATGCTTGTATAATGTAGTTTTAATGAGAAAACGTCTGCTTGTTTGTGACAATTATTGAACTTTGGCTATGTATGGTATTTTGATAATTTTGTGAAACTGTTGACACTATTCAAAACACTCTTCCTAGAAAATTTGTAGTATGAGAATGTTCTAATGCTTTGAAAAAAAAAAGGGTCAGGATTAAGGTTTAAGATACATCTGGTGTGAAAGACGGCCATATGTGGCAATCTTGGTCTAAGATACATCTTTTAAATTCAGTTGTTGTAGTTGTTGATAATTAATGTTTTACTCTTCCTCTAATTAATTTTATAATTAATGTTTTAAATTGTGGTCATGTAGTTGTTGATATTGATCAAAATTAAGTTTAAATAGGTTGATGCATGTGAAATTGTAGTTATAGAAACATAAAAAATCTTGAAGTTGCAGCTACTACAACATTGCAAACACTTTTGAAAGCACATCAGTGACACATGTAGTTACATTCAATTACTTTCGTTTTCATTAGTGACACATAGTTACATTCAATTACTTTCGTTTTCTTTAGTGACACATATAGTTATATTCTATTACTTTCATTTTCTTAAATTATTATCGGCAAATCAATATTAGTATAAGTGATTTGTCTGTCTTGTTTAAGTGTATAGTCCAGTAAAGGGAGGCCCTGCATGACACAACAACCACACTGATTTTGTTTTTATTAACCAACTTGCACAGCTAGTGCACAAAAGAGAAGAATAAAACGGGGATGGGGGCATGAGAAGACAAAGTGCCATTGAGAAATTTGATGATAAATATACAGCTATTTTTATATTATAAATGTAGAGTCAAATTTGTATTTTGCTGTACTTAAATGATTTTGTTTTTCATGACAAGGGTCACAAGTTCAAAAAAACATCATTAAAATCCTGATTCATTTGCATGAACTCAATACTACAAAAAACAAAGAGACAAATTCATCAACACCACCAACTATTATAATATTAATAATGAACAAAATCATCATTCTCAAGAAATGGTTGAGTTCTAATAATTGAAGCCAGTGGTAATTTAGTTTCACCAATCCAAAATGTATCAAAAGGATCACCACCTTCTGAATTTCTCTCAAATTTTCTTATCCTCCTCCTCTCAACAGCCTTACCTAAAGCTAGTCAAGTCAAATGGGTCGGACACCAAACACACCTTCGATTTGAAGTGTTGGTCCAATAGAGGTACAATCAAACAAATTCCAATAAAAAACCAACAAACTATAAAGATAACAAGGTATCATTATTATCCATTCAAATTCACCATAACATAATAACAATATCTCACAGTAAAACATAAAAACCATAGCACATAAAAAATATACCTCTAAACATTACACATCATCATATAATAAAAATTATAATCCGAACTTAAAAAAAAAAAGAAAAATACCAATTAGTTCATTTAAATCTTATCAATATCCTCATCTTCAAACTCGATGTAATCATTAGCAGTAGCATCATCTTCTTCATCAAGACCACCACCAATACCTTCATTAAGTCTGGTATTATCAGGAAGCTCACCATAAGCCTTCAGAAGACGAGCTTCATCAGGCATGTATTTAAGAATGACGTCAGCCTTATCATCCTGATAATCACGGAGTCCGACGAGGATGATATCACCGGCGGCGATCCAAACTTTCTTGTGCATCTTACCACGGATATGACAGAGACGTTTAGTTCCGTCGATGCACATCGCTTCACAACGACCGTTACCTAACATACGGAGAACCTGAGCGTATTCTTGACCGTCTTCTTTGAAAACGAGTTCTCGTTTTTCGTCATCGGCTTCGTTCTTACCTCTCTTGCGATTCTTTCCTCCCTTTCCCTTGTTCTTCGGCATGATCGATTGAGATTATTCTCTGCAGAGGAAACCCTAATTTTTAAGATTTGGGGAAGTTTTGTGGCTGTGGCTGAGTTGAGTCGGTTAGTATATAGAAAGCTAACAACAAGGCAAACTGAACCTTTGGTATCCAAAGCTAGAAAAAGGCCAACCCATTCCTAAGCCCCATAATATTGATGCTTACAAAGCCCGAAATTGAAGTCCAAAATGGTGGATTAATAACAACATTATTGGACTCACTTATTTACTATATTTATAAAATTTTCCTTTGTTATTTATTTTCCGTTTTTAAGTTTTTTTATCTTTTATTTAAGGTGTTCTAAATTTTAATTCCAAAAATGATAAAACAATATTAATTTAGAAATCTTAATATATCGTTGTTTAAATTAAAAAGTATCAATTTTGAATATAATTGAATAAACCAATTATGTATTTTTACTATCCTTCCTAGGTATATTAAAATTTATGATTTACTATTTTTTTAATTTGATATGTATCCTGAGAATCAATGCTCTCTTATTCTTCCTTCATGTATTAAATATAATTTTTTGAGTCATAGAAGTCATTTGAGAATGATTTTTTTTTTTACAACTATGTTTTAGTTGATATGTCTCGAACTATATAATAATATTAAACTTATTATTATAAAATAAAAGTATAAGTCAATTAAAAAAAAAACTTAAACTACATTTTCTTTTCAAAGATACAGCAATCAACTTAGTCATTGAATTTTAAAACATGCAAAAATAATTAGTCAATCAATTATTGTTATTATATTTTGAACGTAAAAATAGTAACACAATAAAAAAACATTATTCAAAATGAAGCTATTAAAATTGTATTTTGAACATTATTTTTTCATTAAAAATTAAAATATATATAATTATTGTTTCAATAAAATAATATTATAAAAAATATCAATATCTTAGTAATTCAATTATTGTTAAAAAAAATCATCATTTTGAATAACAAAGGAATTTATTTCAATCTTAATAGACTAGAAAAATAAATATCTTATACATAAAAATTGATGTCAATCTTAAACAATATTTTTCATGCAAAAATATGATCAACTTAGTCAATTAATTTTTGTTATATATAAAAAAATAAAAATAAAAACGTGTAAGTTAATTATTTTTATTTTATATATAAAAGTTTATTTGAATCTTAATCAACAATTTTTTCCACCAAAAGCTTGGTCAGCTTAATAATTATTTTAACTAAAAAAAACATATTTTGAACATGAAAATAGTAACACGATAAAAAAAAATACATTATATGAAATAAACATATTAAATCATATTTTGAGCATTATTTAGTTATTCAAATTAATTTTAAAAATATATAATTTTTTCAACAAAATAATATTATAAAAGTATCAATAATTAGTCATTTAATTATTAAGAAAAATCATCAATTTGAACATAAAAATAATAAATTAAGCAATGAAAATGCAGTAAAATCTGAGAAAAGTAATATATAATTTGTTTCAATTTATATAAATATTAAATTAAGCAATTAAAAATGCAGCAAAATTGGAAAAAAGAATAACAAAAAAGTGGAGTGGGTTGATTTATAATTTGAAAAAAGTTATATTGCAATTTTTTAAAATTAAGGATCATTTTTAAAAAATTCCAATAAGTGTGACTGCATTTGTGCACAACTATCCATTTTCATGTAATCCTTGTTTTCTAGAAAAAATAAGTGACGTGACTTTATAAATTTATTATACCCTGCCTCTTTTTATCGTGAATTGGATTCCACATCCTTCACCACACAAATCCTAATTTGGAACCTTTTAATAGAATTAGAATACGATTCACTAGGTGTTTTAAGTTGACATCTTTTAAGTCTGAATTTAAATACGAAACCTCACAATGAGTTAATTATAATAATATTTTTATTTTATTTAAAAAAAATACAATTCACTTCACTGACTTGATGCAACACAAGTAACAAATATTTGAAACTTTTAATTATTTTATTGAAAGTTTTAATATTTATATATGAAAAAAATATTATTGTTAAGAAATAACTTCCAAAATAATTTTTTGTTCTGAATAATGTCGAAAATAAATTTGATTACCTCCAAAAAAAATTGTTTCCGCATTCACATTAAAAGATAACTTAGCTTACTAAAAAGATATTCATAATAAATTATTTCTCTATCCAGATGTGTAGACAGTACTTCATCATAAATTAAATAGCTAATTAATTCATATATATAAAGTCATGCTCTATTAGATACTAAACTTTGGATTATTAGGAATCTTAAATTACATAGTTAATTAATTAATTCATATATATAAACTCATGCTCTATTAGATACTAAACTTTGGATTACTAGGAATCCGACTCTAGATTATTAAGACTTCAAAAGAGCATTTTTTATCTTAATTTTTTTAGACTTTCAAAAGTTTTTAAATGATGATTGTTTAGTTTAATTTTTAAGAGAGAAGAGAGACAAAATCTCTCATTTTGCTATGCCTCCATTTTGGGGATTTGAAAGAGTGGTAAAGAAGATACCAAAATAACTTATACACCATTTCAAACCTCTCTCCTCCCCCAAACCAAACTTAAATAAAATATGTCCCCTCTCTGTTTCCTTTTCCCTCCCCTCTGTCGAACAGAACACACTCTTACAGAACATAATGTTTAACTAACAGAACAATATTGCAAAAGGTTAACTAACAGAACAATATTACATGAAGGTTAATTAACAGAACAATATCACAGAAGATGAGAATTCGACTGCTAAACAGGTCAGAGCTAGCAACTTGAATAAGAAGTTTACAAATTGTAATCCACGTCAATTTCTGATGGTGAGCTCGGCCCTAAGGTGTAGAACACCATTAATGAAGTAAAGACAATCTTCAGCCATGAACGAAGTCCATGGAATTGCAAACAAGTTTCTGTAGCCAACTGCCTTGCCACCTGTGAACGTGTAATTGCCTTTGTATTTGCTAACAAACTCCTCTGTTGGTCTTGACCTCGCGGCAAATTCATAGTCCACAGTGAAGCTCACTGAGCCCTTTTCCTGCATTCCCAAAAACAGACCAAAGCAATGGAAAGAGCTTTGTTGATCCATGTTACAATGTGCTGATAGAAAAAACCCTTGTCCACCCAAGTGGAATGCCTGAGAATAAACCCGGCCAGATGGGAACAAAGTGTTACACTCCTCCCGCTTTAGATCCAAGTACACCACACACTGCTGGCGGGGAAGTTCAAATTCAACCACCTTGACCGGACGATATTTGTATGCCCTCTCCAAGAAACGGCGGTTTGAGGAAGCAGGCTCTTCTGCTGCCAGTGACCGTTGGCGATGTGGAACCTCTGCCTTGAAAAATAGGGCCTCAAGTACAAGTTTTGATGAAACCTCATGATCAAAGTCACTACAGGTTAAGACCTTCTTAAGCTTTCGGCAGGTCATATGAGGGAAGCGAATTAATCGTGCGAGCCGTGAACCTAGGACTTCTCGCCTTTCTTCCAGATTGCTGTACTGTTGTCTAGCCCACTTCAAAACAAAGTCATAGACAGCATCTTCTGATGCAACCTGGAGATCATCGCTAGATAATATTGCCTCTACTCCAGCTAGGGGCAAGTTCATAACCTCTTCCTGGAACCTGGTCATATACGATATTTATTATTATTAGCACTCAAAAAGAATGATAATGAAATGAAACCAATGAAGAACTGCAACAAAAGAAACAGGTGTTTTTCAACAGAATGCAGAATTAGAATCAATGATGCTAAGAGAAAAACATATTGTCAGAGAAACTTTTCATCATGGAATACAACAAGATTAACAATTATCCACCAAAGCATTATCTACAAAAGTTCCAACTATTGACACAAACAAAAAGTTGAATACATATTATAGTCACCAAATCCATCTGGTACCTAACAAGGGCAATAGAAAGAACTTCATAAAAGAGAAAAGCAAGTATTAAATAGCAATTGACAGAAGGGAGAAATCAGATAAGAGTTTGGCAGTGAATCTAATATAATGCAACTGATATATTAAATAAAAAGCAAACACTTGCTTGGTTAGATCTTTGTATCGGCTAGCAAGAAACTGCTTTGCTGCATCAGTCAATGGTTGGACAGCATCTGCCATTAAGACACTAGAAGGAAGCTCCAGATAAAGCAATGCAGATTCAGGTGTCATGGTTATGTTTCGCAGCAACCGGCTACAATATCTCATGCATGAAGCAACTTCAAATTTATCAGCAGCCATCAAGACATCCAGCAAACCAGGAGCTGTCTTAATGCTCAATGTATTACTATACATAAAATTAAGTAGCTCCATGAGAGCAGCTTCTTCTGTTACATGCAAATGAAGTACCGCATTCAGGTGACTATTTGAGAGGAAACTAAAATGATAATACAGATTATCAAAAGTTTACATATATGTTTATACCAGAGGCATTAATTCTGAGGGTGACATGTCTCAGCTCTGATTCCCTCATCCCATTCGAGAAAAGCTGCAAAAGGTAAATCAACACTGCTAAGAAAACATTTTTGGCAGAACTATACAATTTACAGTATAAAGATGAAGAAGAGATATTTGTTTACCTTATAGAAGAAAGGGCTTTTTGCAGCCAAGATAGGAGAACTGATATGTAGGGTTTTAACTCTGGCAACTGCAGCTTCAGAGTAATCCATGCCTAGATTTGAATCATCATTGCTATTTACAGCTTCATCACCTAAGTTAACCATATCAAAATCAGAAGTGTTCATATAGCAAAACTGATAGCTTCATACTCAAGGAAAAAAATAAAAATTTCCAACTTACAAGCAAAGGGATAATATTATGCTTTCTATAACTAACCAATTTCCCTAATAAATTATACCCTTATCTCATAGATAGGAAGATATTATGCTTTGTATAATGAACCAATTTCCCTAATAAATTATACTCTTATCTCATAGATAGGTAGATAGATAGATAGTGATGATGTTCAAGATCATATGTGACATTTCATTGAGAAGATGTAGCATTCTCAATCGCTCAAGAAAACAAGATCTTACTATGCATCAATTGAAGATACAAATAAAGAGGGGTATGGTAGGAAGAGAACAAGATTTTCTTAAACATATCAAGCAATATAGTATATTTAAGCTATTTCAATACCTGAAGGGGACTCTTCCACCATCGCAACAACCTCTTCATCTTGATTTTCAGGAGCCACACAATCATCCATGTCAGGTTGGTTACCGTTCAAAATTTGCTCGTCCGGAAGATCTACAACTGCAAGCACGAGACCATATAATGTTAGCTATACATCATGAGAAAATATGCACTCCTACACAAACATTACCCAACACACACAAAAATAGCATATTATAGACAAAAATCCATCCATTTACAGAACCTGTAGCTTTGACCCCCTATCACAATCACTTTCATATTTCTATTTATGCAATAGATTTATAAAAAAAAACACAAAAATCACAGCACTCTCTAGAGTCACATTTCCATTTTGCAGCATTCCATTAAGGGAAAACCTATACAAATTTGTATTTTCCCTTCCAAACCACATTTATTATTATCACATAATCCTTTGCATTCCTAAAAAAAAACCTAGAAACAAACCATATTCCATTTTGTTACCAAAAAAACCATCATCCATTTTCATTAATGAAGAAGTTAGAAGCCCAAACAATTAAAACCATGCAAATTTGTGTTTTCCTTTCCAAGCCACAATTTTTATTTTCATACAATGTTTTTCTTTCCTAAAATTCGTTAAAAATGCAGAATGAAACATTTGCGTTTACATAACCGACGAAACTAGAAACCCTAAAAAGCAAAACCACAAAAAAAATTCAATTTCACCACCGAAAAAATCAATTTCGAAAATACCGTTTTCCTTCTTGATATCCTCGCGTCTCCTCTTACGATGACGAGCCCAATCAGCGATGGTGGTGCATGTTTCAGAATCAGGTTGAGGATCAACTGTATCAGCCATGATCTCGATCCGTAAAACCCTATCAGAGAAATTGCTATCATTGAAAGCAAATCCAAAATCAGCGTCGGACTTTGAACCACCGTGGGCCCATTCGGACTCCATCACGGTTACCGGGTCAAACAGATCGGAATTCAAATCTTTCATGTACAATTGTAACAACACAAAGTATCTCCTTTGAACGGAGAAGAGGGAACGGAAAACCCTAAGATTAAGGTTGGAAATTGAGATAGAGAGGGTTTATAGGTTAAGAAACCGTTGTAACAAAAAAAAAATGATTTCAAAGGTTTCAGAATGAAAATGGTTTTAATAACTCTCCTAAATATATATCTGGTTCATCGCCAAAAACAAATTTCTGTTTATTTTTCTTATCCAAAAAAAATATCTGTTTATTTCTTTTATTGCAATTTGTTATTTTATGAACTTCATTTTCTGTTATTTAATTTGTTATTTTTTCGGTAGAATATTTAATTTGTTATTAACCGATTAAAAAAAATTAAAATATTCATATTGGACTGGTTGGTCAGCTGCGTGGAGGCCGCGCGTCCTTTCTAAGACCATGTGGTCGGTAATAATTACTTTTTTTAAGATAGCAGCATTTCATATTTTAATGCAAAGTGACAACATTCAAAAGTTGCAAACTAGTAAGAGATAAAACCGCACTTACAAGAATATGAATGAATAACCTCATTTAATTGTGTTTAACCCTGTGTTTAACTACTTGACATCATTCTTAGTCATAAAAAGTCATATATTTGATACGAAATGAGTTTGATTTCTATATTAGATTGTGATATTATTATTTTTTTGGTATTTTGTTTTTATAATTTTTTTAATATATTTTACTTATAGTTATTTATCTTATTTTTATTTTTTATAACAATTAAATAATTGGTAATTTTAATAAATAAAAAATAATAAAAATAATTTTAAAAAATAAAATTATATTAATAAAATCAAGCAAAATATATAGAAAAAAATCATCAAAGTTAATAAAATTGAATAGATGTGTCAAAATAAATAATGTGTTATATTATTTTGACAATTCCCTCCTATTTTGCTATAAATTTTTGTTTTTTTTATTATTTTTTATTTATTAAATTAAAATTATTCATTTATTATAATAAAATAAAATAAATGGTTATAGATGGTCACATTTTCGAGATGCGGTCTTCTATGAGAGAAAAAAAATTATCCTTCATGAAGTCGCAAGGTGGGGATGGTAACTCATGAATGTAAAAAAATATGACATTTTGATATATAAATTTTAATGTATGTATAATAGAGAGTTTTAAATAAAAAGATGATATAATATCAAAATATCCTATTTTTTTACTCTAAAGTTTTTCATAAAAAATAGTTTTTTATTAGACTTTATTTATATTTCTATTGAACTTTGAATTTTTTGTGTTTTATTCTTTTAGAATCGAATGGTTAAAACAAAAATAAAACAAACTCGAAATAAGAGTTTCTATAGAAAGAAATAAACATTCTCCTACAATTCTGAAGAAATTTTTCAAACACAATAACTCAAAATTACTAAAATGGAAGACATCAACAACCAACTTTAAATCCAACTCGAAATCAACAAGTTCAAGGCAACTCATGAACCCAATTCAAGGGTGATACACATACCATAAATGAGATTTCTCACATTCTTGTATCCCAACAACTTCATTTGCTTAGACACTCGTTTGTTTGTGTCCTAAAAACCTCTTTTGATTGTGAACCATTCCATTTTAGCAAGAATAGACAGACCAAATTTTTCTATAATACACATACCAATTCATATTCGGTTTCTTTGCACTGAAAAAGATGCACGATGTTACACTTGACTGGACCCACTACTAGATTTTGCCAATCAACAACTCTACTGTATAGGAGCAGGTCTAACTTGCATTTGCATCGAACATCTGTTGTTCCAATGTTCTATTAAAAACACCAATTTATAAATCAATAAAATTATTCCATAATTTATTGTCGCTTCCATATGCTTCAAACAATAGTAATAAACTCTGATTCAAGGGACATAAAAACACACCTTAAAAGATCAAAAATCTGATCTTAAACAAAAGTATCGTGCAAGAAAACAATTTATTGCACAATATGGAAAAAACTACGCTGTTGCCAAATATTGGTGTTGTGTGAACACTCAAAGAAACCATGGAAATTCTTTTCATATCCATCATTGCAAAGAAGACAACCTTTAAGATAATTAATACCTCATTCGTATAATATAACACGAGTAGGAATACACCTCTTGCAAATATGTCAAATCAAGTTCTTAACACTCAAGGGAGCACACATACGCCAAATTAAATACCGGTGTCCAACCACACGAAATTCAGAAATATCAATTAAGTATTGTATACAAAGCTTGTACACACTTTTGACATAATAGACTTCATTCATGTTAGTTTTTCAAACTCTTTTATATGTGGAGACAACGAGAAAGAAATGTGTGCTCATAATTATTTAAGTAGTTTCACAATACAAATATTAGAGATAAAGGGCACATTTCAACTTTTACTAGAAGGGCTTATAAGATTTGATACGTTTAGATGAGAAAAATGTGTATCGACATTTTGTGGTTGGATAAGATAAGAGACATCATGTAATCAACCCTCATTCCATAGAGACATGTTTATACCTGAACCAATACACCACATGTGACCTGTTCGGGCAACAAACTTTGCACTCCAAATGTTTTTCCAAACATAACTAGGATTTTGACTAAGGTTTGATCATAAACAATCATTTCGAGTGAAATGTCTAGCTTTGAAGTGATGAGAAATAAGATTATTTGGATTTGACATCAACTGCCAAACTTGTTTTTCTAGCATAACATAATTAAAGCAATTAAGTTCTTGAAATCCATACCTCCATCATTTTTATGCATTGAAAGTTTTTCCAATGAGAGTCAATTGATGCCTCTTGATTCAGTCTCATTATGTCTTTTCCAAAAGGAACTCACCATCTTCTCAATTTCATCTATGATAAAAGTTGAAAGAAGGAAAATGCTCATAACAAATGAATGAATCGTTTGCAAAACATATTTATTAAGAATCTCATGACCATCCTTCGAAAGATATTTACTACTCTAAGAATTGATTTTTCTCCATATGGTTTCCTTGATAAAATTGAAAAGTATGTTTTTTACCTCTTCTAATCAAATAGGGAAGTCTTAAGAATTTTCATGTCTCAAGAATTGATTGAACCCCAAGAATATATGCAATTGAGTTTTTGGCGCCAATAGAACCGTTCATGCTACAGAAAAATTGATTTTTGAAAATTAATAGTTGTTCATAAGTGGTCAGAGTATTTTTCATAACAGTGACTTCATTTTCATTTGTCCTAAGAAACGGGAAGCAATCGTCTACATATAATAAATGTGAAATGATACGAACATTACGACATATTTTTATTCCATGAATGTCTCCATGCAATTCAACATGTCAAATAAGAGATGAAAGATTCTTTCCACAAATGATAAACAAAAAAAGAGAAAATGAGTCGCTTTGATGTAACTCTCTCCCATTAATAATAGGTTCCACCATTATTGTTGACAATAGCAGAATAATCACCTCGTTCAACACAAAGAATTATCCAATTAATCTATTGTGCCAAAAAAATCCATTTTTTCAATAATTATATCATTTTTTTTTTACTGATATCCAACTTGAGAGCTATATATCTTAGCTTTCTCGAGTTTTTTTTTTATTATAAAGTAAACAAGTTCTATAATAGACTGACCAAGAACAAAAGATGATTGATAATCATAAATTAATTTGTCAAGAACATTCTTCATATAGTTCACAAAGGCATTTGCAACTAACTTATAAATAACATTAACATAGGAAATATGTCACAAAACTCCATATAAGTTTTATGCTCACTTTTTGGAATAAGAGCAATATTTATGTGATTTAACGTGGTAGGCAAAATACCTATTGCATGTCGAGAATAACATTCTTAAAAAATCTTCTAACTACCAAAATTTTAGAAACAATGATAACAATCTAGATTAAAGCTACCTGGACCAAGACACATATTTGGTTTCTTATAAAACATAGCTTCATGCTAAACGGAGCGGTAACCATATTATTATCTTTAGAGGTAATTATGGGAGAGATGATATCGAGAACATGCTTTATGGAGCTATTATTTTTCTAAAAAATATTAGTAAAGTATTTTTATGCCACATCACATAAATGTTCATCTCTAAACCAATGTATTTTGTCACGTTGACTCCAAAAAGTATCATCTTGTACGACCAAGTGTATCATAAATTTCTCAAATAGCGTAGCAATAATTACGATTTGAAGTAATAACATGACCCTTCACATGATTCGATTTCCTTCTAATATTTATCAATTTCATGGTTAGGGTGTTGAAAATGAGGTGTTTTTCAGTGAGTCAAATTAGAAGCACACAAGTCAAGTTTAGCCATAAGTTTGTGACATTGATGTTGATCCAACTGTTTGCAGAAAAATCATCAAATTTAGGACCAACCAATCAAACATTTTCAAATTTAAAGCTAACTTGCTTCTTGGAAAATTTGCTACCAAGTAACATTAAGAAATAAGTTAGCTCCAGAGTAACATTAAGAAATAAGTGAATTGATTCCTCAGATTCCATAACTCTATTTAATTTTTCTCCAATAGTTTTGTCTATACTAAGACATTTAAACCATGTAAAAGAATACTCCTCTTTCAAGTGGATATCCACCAAACTCATATTCAAGTCTACTTCACGAAAATCATTAATAAGTCAAGGGGTTTACGGTTCTACATTTCCCTTTGAATAAAATAAAATATCATTAAAGTTAGACTTAATTGCAGTTTTGGTCTCCCTATTTTAGCTGAATCGCGAAAGTAGTCCCTCTATTTTGTTTTCTCCCCAGCTTTGCATGGAGTGTAAAGCTAAATCCACTTCTTGCTTTGTCACTAGGGAGGTATGGTGTATACTATAGCATCATCCAAACATGACATATTATTCACAATAAAAGTAGTATTATATTGATGAATCAAATGGCAAAACAAACCCTTAAAATAGTTTTAAATTTCTAATTAATTGAACAATGTCATCATTTGAAATCTGGATAATATAGGAAGGATTAGGCCATGGATCTTATTTCTTCTTTGCCACACCACTGCTTGGACATGAAATAAGGTGTTATTCTTATCATCAAGCTTAACCCAATTTTTCCTTCACTTTTGATACAAAAGGAGCACTTCTTAAAAGAGAGTTTGATTAAGTTCATTTTGAAATTCTTGCTCCAAATTCACACAATATATAGTATCAACGTTATCTAATTCTATATGATTTAATATCATTGATGTCAAAAATATATAATTTTATATTATTACAATTCAAAAATTTGTATGTGACCAAGGCTTGTGATTTACCGATTTCAGATAAATTTAATATACATAAATGACGTAACTTAATATAATTCATTACATTTATTTAGTTTAAAAGGATAAAAAAAATTTAGGATCCTAAAATTTAATGCGATTAAGATAGAGACAAAATATATGAACATATTTGTCATAAAGAATTATTAACTAGAAAATTTTGGATCTAATCCAGCTAAAAAAAATTGGATCTAAATTATTTAATAAAAATTTGCAATATATTACAAAATATTATAATATTTATCATGTTAATAAAATTTATACAATACCACAAAATCGAAGTAAACTAAATACTTTGCATCTAAATCAACTAGATAATTGGCATCTAAATCAACTTAATTGAGTGTAAAATATTTTCACAATCATAACTCTTATAAAATATGTTTTTCACTAGTGTTATGAATATATGAGAGAATTTTACAAAAATATATTTTAAATACAATTATAAGAATAGATATAATTTAAAACAATTGGTATGTACCTCCGTTAGTGCAATTAGAGAAAAACAAATATAATTTTTTTGTTGTAATTATTCACTAAAGTATAAGGTATTCCATATCTTATATTGTGGCACCATCTCATATAACCTTAAATTTATATTATAAGAAAATCAAAATAAAATATTGTTATATTGATTTAACACTGAATATTTTGGATCAGATTTCTCAAAATAATCTTCAAATTAATAAGCTCTGTTTAAAATTGAAACTAATATACAATGTAAGGATGATATGATTTTAGATTGTATGAAAAATTGCTCAAAAGAGTTATATTATTTTAAAAGTGAGCTTATAAATAATAAATAACAATAAGACAAATAAAATTTATACAATAATTACAATTTCAAGTATATAATATTTAGTTTCATAATCAGCAAAAGGACAATAATTTCACAATCATAATACTTAAATAGAAAGAAAAAAAATGAATGTTACTAATATGAGATAAAATTTCTCAAAGCATTTTTTTAGCTCAGTATATATTATTTAAAATAGGGTACTATTCAAATCTTATTGGATTTAATTTATGAGAACACTTTGAATATATCCATAAATATAAAGTAAAAAACCATAAATACAAAATTATAACATAATTCTATTTCTATAAGAGAGATAGATCAAAAGTCCAATACATTAGTGCATTATATATAATAGGTGACCATAATTTATACGAATAATATTTTCTAATAATTGATTGTATCTCATAACAAACATATTATATAATACGTGCACGACCAAAATGCCACGGGTAAATTTTCATTTAAGGCAGACAAATCAATGGAGGATTTATCAAAATAAAATGAAAAACAAACAAACTGAAGATAATAGTGCAAGAATAATTTTTATTAGGTATTAATGAATAGATTTGGGATGAGATAAACAAGTTTTAATTAATTGGGTAAAATAAATAAATAAAGCACCATATTATTATCTAAAAGAACTAAAAAAAAAGTATCAAACAAGAATAATCTACCCTTTTATATAAAAAAAAAAAAAAAAGTTTCACTCGCAGTTTTAAAAGGTAGTTCAGTCCGACTAGATTGAGAACCAATGAAATAATTGACCCGAGTGAGAATCGATTGGATAATTGATCGAACAATGTGACATAAAATAAAAATGATCATATATTATTTATGTAAACTAATTTTATAATGACAACAAATCTAAATTGTTGATTGACAAAATTAAATATTCTTCTTATTAATTGTGAATATAAAATTAATTTATACTGTCAATATAAAATTAATTTATATAAATAATATATAATTTTTTTCATAATTTAAAATATTTGTTAGAATTATGCTATTATTATATCTCAACTTTCAATTTACTATAAGAGTATATAAATTTCTTCATAAAAAATTGATTTAAAATGAATTTACATATATATTAAGATAACACGATAAATCTTCATCAATGTCGACCAGCCCTTGGGGGAGGCAACCTAGGTCATTGCTTAGGGTCTCTAATTTTATTTTTCTTAGTACTATATTGATATTATAGTATTATTATATCTAACCATTGCTAGTGTTTATGTTGGTTATTTGACTTATTTCCAAGAAAGTAGCAGTGATTAAAGCTAAAAAAGCGTGCATAAATTTATTATATTATGACTATTATAGTTATTTTTCTCTCATTCTAGCATATTGTAGTAGTACAACCGTGACATTGACAAAGACTTTATCTTTTTCAATTTGAGTTTCTTTGCTCTTCTTGAATGTTGGAAAGAAAACAAAAAAAAAAAAAAGAAACAAAAAATTGCGAAAAAAAATGTAAAACAAAGAAAAGGAGCATCACAAAAAGATAAAATTAGATTTTATTTGTCTAAGTTTTCTAATACTTTTTCTAGTACAAGTAAATTAACAAGTGATGGTGTTAGAGACTGAAAAATACTACTACTAAATTGAGGATCCATGAGAGGAGTAATGAACAAATAGTTTATCCTTGATTTTCTTCAACAATTTTCCACATGTGATTTTTCTATACAAACATACACATAAATATTCATAAGTGAGAGAGAATGATATAAACAATTAGAATTTGTGCCCATTAATAATAAGGCTAGCCTAATAATAAAATAATAGTCCTTAGATTCAAGATGAGAAAACCTTGCATATTTGAGGTGAAAAAGAAAAGTGGGTGAGAACTGAGAATAATATATAAAATAATAAATATAAATATTGTAAACAAAATAATAATAAATAAATAAATAAATAAATAAATAAATAAATAAATAAATAAATAAATAAATAAATAAATAAGGTTTGGGTTGAGAAAGACAATTTTGGACAACATCTCAAGTAATATACAATTTCAAAATACATCAATTTCCATTTTTATCCTTTATCACCATAGTCATTTAGGCCACTGCCTTAGACCTCACTTTTATTGTTAATGTATACCCCTACATATATGGCAAATTCACTATTTAAATGTTATTTGTTAGAGATGTTTGCGATATTTTGGACATGCTGTAGGATGCAATATCAAATTAACGGATTTTTTAGATTAAAAAAAAAAGTTAACGGATTTATTTATTGGGTTTTTGACAAAATATCGCAGTTTGAGTTTTTTATTTATTTTTATAATGGTACTTTATTGTTAACAATTTAAATTAATAAAATGAAAATAGTTAACAAAAACTTTTAAAAAATTAAATGAAACAATGTAGAGTTATTTGGCGTAGCAGTAAAATAATAAAGTAGCACAGTTTATATATTATAATGCTATTGCTTACAAATATCGTTCAAATCTAATTTAAACATTTTTTAATAAAAAAATATCATTTTGACAAATATTTTGGCAGCTCAAAATTTAGAAAATTAATATAAAAATAATAAATTATTAAGTCTCTTAATAAGTTGTTTTAGGCTCCAAAATCTCTATACACGATTCTGTTTATGTATTATTTTATAAATATTCTATTTTCACCATATTTCTTAACCGCTTTTTTTTTTTTTTTAGTTTTACTAAAGAAATTTATCCATTATATTTTTAAATTTAATCTATATTATCATATAAACTATACGAACAATATAATTTGAATTAAATTCGACTCAATACTAAATCGTAAAAAATAAGGAAAAAGTATTAAGTAAAATAAGAATAAAAATGGAGAAAAGAAAATTCTATGATATATATAATTTATCTTTTTTTAAAGTCTAATTTCTTTTTATTTATATTGAAATAAATACGTAGTTAAGCAATAGACAAAAAAAAAAAAAAACGTAGATTTGATTTACTAAATAGAACTTCTTAAATAAATTTTTTAAAAACAGAATAAAATCATAATTCGGTATCTTTAGACAATTCTAATGTTAACTAACATATAATTTTCTATTTTACTAGTTTTGTTGGATAAATTTACCGTTTGTAATTTTGTTTTTGTTTTTTTCCTTTCAAATATCACTTTCTTATTTTATCGCTTCTATGTGATTAATACATATTTAAATAATCATTTAATTTTTTTTACATATCATAAAAAATACAGATAGACAAACACATTAATCTTCACATTTTCGCTAGTACATATAATGACAATTAAGCAATTAAAAATTTCAATAAAAGGAGATATATTTTTATGTGTACAAAAAAGAAAATATATTTTTGTGTGTACAAAAAAAGAGATATAATATAAATTACAGAGAATTTCATTTATTTATCCTGAGATTTCAAGAATACAGTGACAATTTCTTTTGGAAAGAAGAATACAATGACAATTAAAATATAAAATAGTGAATCATTATGACAATTTCTTTTGGAAAGATAAAATATAAAATAGTGAATCATTATGACAATTTCTTTTGGAAAGAAGAATACAATGACAATTAAAATATAAAATAGTGAATCATTATGTTAGCTACGTATAATTCTATGTCTATTTTTATTATAATGACAATTAAGAGATAAAATACTGTATCATTTTCTAAATTTATCATTTTCTAAATTTATCATACAAAAAATAGGGAATTGAAAATTGTGTGTTATTCTTAGTAAAATTGTTGTGGATAAAATTGATTTTAGATGGGTGAAATTGACTCTGATGGACGCAAATAGATGCAAAAATTCTTGGGTTTTATATTTATTACACGTTAACGTGATTTTACTTTTTTTTACTAAGTGATTTTACTTATAACATTTTAAATATAAAATAAAAATGTTTATTGTTATTTAAGAAATTGAGAAGAAATACAACAATCTTATATTTTTCATGTATAGTTAGTCGAATGGATCAAAAATTATATTTTCATATATTTTTTAATTTTTTTAAATAATTCTTCGTACTAAATAATACTTCTCATTTAAATAAAATATTCATTTTAGACTCATTTTTAAAATATTATTATTAAATAAAAAATATAATATTTATGTCAATTTTACACGGTCATATAAAAATTACCCTTAAATTAATATATATAAAACTTTTTCATATAAAAATTATCTTTAAATTAATATTTTAACTAGATGTTAGTGTGGAACTAATTTAAAAAGATGGTGTATGATTTTTTTTCCTTTAAAACAAGAATCAATTCTTTTACTTAAAAGATGAGAAGGTGAAGAAAAACATCAGCTACATTGGAAGGTAGTATGTTTGAAAAAAGAAGAGGAATTTGGATATGGTGAGTGTCACTAATTGTGATTATAATTATAAAAAACGTATTAATATTTGTATTAAATAAATTGAGAAGAGGGTGAATATGGAAGGTTGATATATTGGGTGAGGGAGGGTGTGAATTGGAAGAGTCAATGATAATCTATTTTTTGAGAGTCAATGATAATCTATTAATATTTGTATTAAGAGATTGTTTTTTCACCTCTACGTACACTTCATAAATACATAAAAGGATAAAAGGACACTTTTTTTTTTTTTTCTTTTCTTTTTGAGTGTGTAGTTCTAGACAAAAATCTATTTTTTTTCCCTCTAAATATATAATTTTATTGTGATTTTTTAGAAAACACAAAGAAGGTTAAAAGAAAAGATCGATATATTTTTTGTAACATCCCTCTTTAGCATTAATAATTTGTAGTAATTTTTATGTTTTACATGTTAGTATATAATAATAATAATAATAATAATATTAATAATATTAATAATAATAATAAAAGGGGGAAAGTAGTGAAGTAGAATAAGCAAAAGAAATTAAAACAAGGGAAAAGAAAAGAGTAAGGGGAAGAGAGAACGTAAAACAGAAAGGAAAGGGAAAGAAAATGGTGAGATAGAAAGAAGAAAAGAGTGAGAGAAAGAAGAAGAGAAGGAGAAAAGAAGAAGAGAGAAAACAACCAAGACATTAACAACCCAAGAAAAGAGTAAGGAAAAATGCATTTTGCTAGAAGTCTCTGTAGAAGGAGTTGAGGGTACCGTCATTTTCTCCATTTTTGGAAATCAAAAGGTGGGTTTCCCTTTTTCTATCTTTCATTCATGCATGTAGGATAGGTTAGGGATTTGGGGTTTAAGAGTTTGAAATGAAGAAAATGATTTTTATTTTAGTCTTGGTTGGATTTAGGGATTTTGAAATAGATTAGTGTAGAATTGAGTAAATTGGAATTTTTGTTGTTGTTTTGTGTGTGTTCATTACTGATTTACTCATGATGTGTAGCATTATTGTTGCAAAGAATTGTTAGGAAAATTAGTGTGATAGAAGGAATGTTATTAACTTGAATTCCGCATGACATATGTGTGATGTTTTGGTCATAACTTT
>NC_021166.2:53798352-53799263 GCF_000331145.2 Cicer arietinum | reverse complement strand
CTCAAGTGGCAACAAAGGAGGGATGCGTCAAAGAGTAATCAACAATTGAAGGTTAAGACGTCCCCTAATAAAGGAAAACAGCCCCAAAACTCAGTTGTACCTCAAGCGAGGGGGCCAAGGGAATGTCCTAAGTGTGGAAGATCACATCCAGGAGAATGCTTGTACGGTAAGAACGTATGCTTTTGGTGCAAGACACCGGGACACATGAGTCAAGATTGTCCACAAAGGAAGATGAAAGGGCTAGCCAACTCAAATGGCCCACCCACTGGAAGAGTCTACACTCTTAATGCTAAGAAGGCTAAGGGAAACAATGACTTGATTGCCGGTGAGTGTTTTTTAAATAATGAACCTTTAAAAGTATTGTTTGACACAGGTGCTTCTCATTCCTTTATATCCACTAAGTGTGTTTTACGCTTAGGTCTCAAATTAACTGAAATTACACCTCCCATGGTTGTCTCTACAGCGGCTGAGAATAGTGTCGAAACCTCTTATGTTTGTAAGAGTTGTCATCTCATTGTATCTGATAGAGTCTATCCAATTGATTTGTTTTGTCTACCTTTGAAAGGAATGGATGTCATCTTAGGAATGGATTGGCTTTCAGCTAATCGTGTACTGGTAGATTGTGAAGAAAAGATTTTGTATTTTCGTCCTGTTATATTAAGTAGAAATGAAACTGATTCCATTCTACTTCCTAGTGTGTCTAACCTCTTACGATGCCTATGTAGTGGGGGTCAAGGTTTTCTACTAATATCATCTTCAGATTCGGGACCTAAACTTGATGTTGCTACAATTCTAGTTATGAATGAATTTTTAGACGTCTTCCCAGAAGATGTAGTATGCCTACCTCCAGAGAGGGAGATAGAGTTTTCCATAGACCTAGTCCCTGGTGCTAATCCAATTTCCATCACTCC
>NC_021166.2:53797476-53798200 GCF_000331145.2 Cicer arietinum | reverse complement strand
TAGGATAGATGACTTGTTAGACCAACTTGGAGGAGCCACCGTCTTTTCAAAGGTCGACCTTAGATCAGGATACCATCAAATTCGAATAAAGTCTGAAGATGTTCAAAAAACAGCTTTTAGAACACGGTATGGACACTATGAATTTTTAGTTATGCCATTTGGTGTAACCAATGCCCCAGCCGTATTCATGGATTATATGAACCGCATCTTCAGACCTTATTTGGATAAGTTTGTAGTAATCTTTATTGATGATATCCTCATTTATTCTCGAAATTTTGAAGAACATGAATTACACCTCAGGATAGTGTTGCAGATCCTCAGAGATAAGAAATTGTTCGCGAAAGTAAGCAAGTGTGAGTTTTGGTTAAGTGAAGTAAAGTTCTTGGGTCATGTGATTTCTCAAGGAGGTGTAACTGTTGACCCTTCTAAGGTCGAAACTGTTTTGAATTGGACTCAACCTAAGAATGTTACAGAAGTTAGAAGCTTCCTAGGGATGGCTGGTTATTATCGTAGGTTTATTAGGAAATTTTCCCAAATAGCCTTACCTTTAACCCGTCTCACTCGAAAGGATAACCCTTTTGTATGGGATGAGGATTGTGAGAAGAGTTTTCAAGAGTTGAAAACTCGCTTAACCACTGCACCTATCCTTGTGATTCCCGATTCAACTTCAGGGTTTGAAGTATATTGTGATGCATCCTTAAAAGGATTAGGATGTGTGTTGATG
>NC_021166.2:53795230-53797166 GCF_000331145.2 Cicer arietinum | reverse complement strand
TTTTTAGTGACCATAAGAGCCTGAAATACTTGTTTGACTAAAAGGATTTGAAGATGAGGCAGAGGAGGTGGATGGAGTTTTTGAAAGACTATGATTTTGAGTTAAAGTATCATCCAGGTAAAGCAAATGTGGTCGCTGATGCCTTAAGTCGAAAATCACTCCATGTAGCCTACATGATGGTTAACGAGATGAGCTTATTAGAAGACTTTAGAAACCTTAACCTAAACATGATACCATTAGATGAAGGAATCCTATTATGCCCTATAGAAATCTCTTCTGATCTCCGTGATATGATTAGGGAAGCTCAAGAGTATGATGAAGAGTTACAGTCTAAGATAACTCAACCAGACTTTTCCATGACTTCAGATGGAATCATCATATTTAGAGGAAGAATTGGTGTACCTAATGCTGAAAACTTGAGAAGAATGATCTTAGAAGAAGCCCATAGAAGTGCGTTATCAATTCACCCAGGTGCCACCAAGATGTATCAAGACCTTAAGAAGAACTATTGGTGGCCTGGGATGAAAAGTGACATAGCAATGTATGTTGCACGATGCTTAGTATGTCAAAGGGTTAAAAGTGAACACCAAAGACCCGCAGGTTTACTTCAGCCGTTAGAGATTCCAGAGTGGAAATGAGATAAGATATCCATGGACTTTGTAATAGGGTTACCTCGTACCCAAGCAGGGTACGATTCTATATGGGTCATAGTGGATCGATTAACTAAGTCGACCCACTTTATTCCAGTGAAAACTACCTTCAATACCTTCAAGTTGGCTAAGATATTCATTAAGGAGATAGTAAGATTGCATGGAGTGCCAACCAGCATTGTGTCAGACAGAGATCCTAAGTTTACATCACAATTTTGGAAAGCATTCCATAGAGCTTTTGGAACTTGTTTGAATCTTAGTACCGCTTACCACCCTCAAACCGATGGTCAAACTGAGAGGACCATTCAAACATTAGAAGATATGCTTAGAGCTTGTATCTTAGAAGATGGGGGAAATTGGGATGCACATTTACCTTTAGTGGAGTTTTCCTACAATAACAGTTACCATTCAAGTATAGGTATGGCACCTTATGAAGCCTTGTATGGACGTAAGTGTAGGACCCCTTTGTGTTGGTCGGAGGTTGGAGATAAAGGAATCTTAGGACCAGATGTCATCAGGGAAACCACAGAAAAGATTAGATTGATAAAAGATAAAATGAGAATAGCCCAAAGTCGACAAAAGAGTTATGCTGACAACAGAAGAAGGCCTCTAGAATTTGAAGAAGGTGATCACGTTTTTCTTAAAGTCACTCCCACTATAGGTATTGGAAGATCTGTAAGAGTAAAAAAATTGAGTCCTCGTTTCATAGGTCCTTACCAAATCCTTCGTCGTGAAGGTCTAGTGGCATACCAATTAGCTTTACCTCCTTCCTTGTCTGGATTACACGATATCTTCCATGTGTCTCAACTCAAAAAGTACATTCATGACCCGTCACAAACTTTACACCATGATTCAATCCAATTGAAGCCAAACCTTACTTTTAAACCGGTACCAAGTCGAATTGTGGACCGCAGCTTGAAAACATTAAGAAAAAAGGCAATTTCATTGGTGAAGGTTGTTTGGGAAGGTATGTCGTCCGAAGATGCCACTTGGGAACTTGAGTTTGAAATCTTGGAGAAGTATCCTCACTTGTTTTATTAGGTAAGTTACTAAATTTTGAGGACAAAATTTATTTGAGGGGGAATGATGTAACATCCCTCTTTAGCATTAATAATTTGTAGTAATTTTTATGTTTTACATGTTAGTATATAATAATAATAATAATAATAATAATAATAATAATATTAATAATATTAATAATAATAATAAAAGGGGGGGAAAGTAGTGAAGTAGAATAAGTAAAAGAAATTAAAACAAGGGAAAAGAAAAGAGTAAGGGGAAGAGAG
>NC_021166.2:53516097-53794639 GCF_000331145.2 Cicer arietinum | reverse complement strand
TGTCATTGTGTTTTATGTTAGTAAACTGCAAGAATTGGAATTAAATAAAAATAAAATAAAATTTTATCTATAAAGTAGACACCATAAGCTTTCCAAAGAGTACTCATTCACTCAATTCTGATACTTATAAGTCTCTGTCAGTTGACTCTGAAGTTAAACTCAATTTTGAGTTCCTATAACGTAAATTTGGGACTGTTTTGGGAAAAATCTACCTTAGACATTTTCTCTGAAATTTTTTTATCTTTGTTGGATTTGTATGATATAATTGACTTAATAATTTAGGTTATCACAAATTTTGTTAGGATGAGTGTATGATAGTCTTTAATATATGTATTAATAGATGATGTTATATTTGTGTGCACATGTGTGTGGATTGTTGTATATAATTCCTATATATTTGATTAAAGTGAGAAGTATAGGATTCATCCTAGCTAGATGAATTCTCCGTCTATATACGACGGAAGCGAGGGGTAAGCGAGGGTAAGTGGGGCACCACTTACGGACGTAATCATGTCCAATCTTACCAAAATAAAGTTACTAACAAGAAGAGGGCATTAGTAAAACTAATGTAGTCTTTACGACATGCTTGTTAGGTAGAGTTCAAGTCGTTAGATTACTCACGTCTAATGACTTGAACATTTAGAACTAGTAAAAATTGAACATTGAAGAGAAACTCAGAAAATAAATGTAGTCCTGAGTTAGAATGCTAATTGATTAATTTCATTTATTGGGACCCACTGAGATGTAATCTCATCCAACTTTATTCAAATGTGTTACAGGTAAGAAATGCTCAGACCACATGTTGAAGAAATGACGTGTGTCAGTTTACACTATAGTCTGCTTATAGTTTATAGGGAATTATTTTGAACCATGGATGTGTTATGTACTCCATATTTCTATGTTTTTCTTTGAATGTTTAGTATGTGTATGAATACATTTTCATGACTTTGTGTCGGGATTGTATTAATCATCTCTTTTGTCGAATTATGTTAATGCTAAAGTTATATTCTAGACAATTAACTTATGGTATTACATTTTTGGTTCATATAAAATTTGAAATTTAATAGAAATTTTAGCCCTCCAAATATATGCAGTTTGTAAAATAGTCATTACATCAATTTAATTAAATATAAAATTAATTGAAATTAAATCTATATCAAAAAAATTTAATTAAAAACTTAAATCCTAACTAAAAAATTTAATAAATTTATAATTATTAAAAAATTAAACATGAATCAAATAAATTAAAATTAAACCTAATTCCCAAATCAAAGTTCATGTTCCACCCAGCGAGTACTCGTATGATCCACCTTTTGTTCCCTATTAAAAAGAAACCATCACAATTAGTATTGAAACAAAAGGAAAGATCTTGAACACTAAGGTTCATTGCTTCTATACTTCCCTTGATCACGAATTGTTAGTTAGGAATTAGAGTTTTGTTTTTTATTAATTGCTTTAATTAGGGTTTAGTTTTATTGATTGAGTAAAATATGTTCAATAATATAAAAATTATAAAATTCAAAACTCAATTGCCACTTCGATGCACTTCCATTCCATTCCCTAGGCCCTTTGAGAAGCCATTTGAATATTCTAAAATTGTGAAGAAGTGATAGCCATTTAAAAAGCAAAGTTTATTAAACCTTTATTTGTCACATCTCCACCAAGGAGGTGTGGACCTCACTTCTCCACCAACCATACCATCACAACAATTTTCACATTTTAAGCGCTTCACATATGATAATTGACTCATCAATAAATCAAATATTTCATGTGTTACACAACTAGAAAAAAATATCCATTTAATATCAAGATCATCAATGAGCCCTACAGCTAACAACAAATATGTCCCTATTACGGATAAACCACTCGATTAATCACTTATAATATAAACGTACGTTTATCATATAGATACTTTATATGTATAAAATACTTTTAAAACAAAAGATAAAATCAAATCAAATTATTTACATATAAATATTTCTATCAACTCATGGATATTTCATAAGTTGTTTCTATCAACTGTCAAGGAGTTTCACATGTGCTTATATGTGGACACTAATGCAGACCGGTGAATTAGATAAGAACACATGCCTTAATCTGTCTGAATCTAATACATGTTATTAAAAAACAGTGCATGGATGTGGTACATTCTGAATGACACTGCCACTATACAAAGCAAATCATTAGAAAATTGGTTCACTTACAACTTATCAAAATTAACATGGTTTACATATATATAAAATTCTCAAATTAACCTTTTTAAACTACAGAAAGGCTATTTTTTTTTTCAAATCAATCAGATAAATTTAAATGCAAAATGACATCTAGTTTTCAGGAAAATTAATGAGAAATATATAACTGTGAACAGTAAAATGTTCTGTTTTGATTAACAAATGCGAGACATACACTAGCTAATACATCATAAACAATATAGCTCTGTTGTATTTTCAAATGTTATAATAAATATTCAGTATTCATGAATCACCATCGTATATCATCAAGTTGAAACACATAAATCATTTTAGAAATTTCAACTTAAGAACAATGGAGAAAATCTCCACAAACTTTGACATAATTGTCAAAAGCCGCTGTTTGATTCTATAGAGAATAACAAACTACGGAGCAATTTCAAACCTCGGCTCAAAGCAAAAACCAGTGAAAAGTTGTAGAGGGAACTTCTTTGTTACCGGGCATTTTTGTGCCCATTTCCATTGTTTAATGTTCATGTCAAATGTGAGAAGTGCCGGAGATCCATAACTTTGAATATATATTACATCATCGATGCCTCTGCTAGCGAAAACATCATCAAGCTCTCCAAAGCCTTGGAAGTATTTGTGCGGCATTCGGACAATCTCTTCCCACTTACTATCATGAAGAACCCAAATACCAATTCCTTTTATTATATCCGGTCGATCATGTTTGCCAATTCCTCCCACCATTACAAGCTTCTCCTTCATATTCATTAGACGGCCACATGTTAGGGAACAAGGTACAGGAATAAAGCTCAAGCTAGCTTGAGAAAATCGATTGGAAATATTATATGCGACTAAAGAGTGACGGCTTTCCGGTGGAATTCCCCCCGTATAGTAAACTATAAAGTAAAGCATGCCATTGCATATCACACTCTCGTCACCACCTCTCCACCCCGTCAAAACCTTCGTTAATGGCGTTGTCCACACTTCCTCCTCTGAATTGTATATAAGAATTGAGATATCCCACCGAAAAAAGTTTTCGGGAACTTGCTTTGATTTCACAATAGCCACAGTATAACCATGTGATTCCTTGTTCACCGAAATTGCTAATGCACCGTAATCAGAAAATCTCATCCCTGGAGGCTCTGGAAGCTTCCTACAGCTTTTGGTAATAGGGTTACACATGCATAATTCACTTCTGCTGTCATTGTCCATGAAACAAACTAAACCATATGATGAAGAAATGAACCAATTAGAAGTTCCGATGAAGGGGAGTTCAATGCAATACCATTTTCGAAGATTCGGATCATAAGCATGACCGATTGGTACATCAGAGCTGGTGAACATAAAATACCAGGGTTTCTGCGGTAGCAAATGGGAAGGGTTCCATAAAAACCTTTCCGAAGTAACAATTGCATGCCATCTTTTGCACACACAGCTTGCCCGAAAAATGCTTGCAATGGGAAGATAGGCTAGGATACGCTCCAATAAATCTTCAGGCAAAATTACATCCACAGAAACAGCAGTCACTTCTTTATCAATGTCCTCATCAAGTTCAAAATCAAAATCCCCGGTCTCCTTTTTCATGTCATCATCATAGTGGCTGATCCATGTTGTTTCCCCAGCCATAATAGAGTCGAAATAAAAGGCCTAATAATGAATATATTTAACAATAATCAGCTACTTATTAATTATTAAACAAAATAATAAAGAAAACCACCTAAATTTTATCACCTCAAGATATACTAGAACATGGAATTTCACCTAAACAAAGTGAAGTACCACTAGACACAATGAAAAGGACAATTTAAACTGTGCCACAAATAATACTATGGAAAGAACATAAACAAGATCAAGTGCACACACACAACAGAAAATTTTCCTTCACATGGTAAATATATGACAGATAAATTGGAGAAAAAAAAAAGCAAAGGCCAACGTCACACTCATCGGATTCTACAAATATAAGAAGATTCGTACAGAAATCTTAATCTCCTCTTAAAATGAAAATTATACAAAATCTGAACCTGAAAATAGGACCAATATAAAGGGAGAAAGGGAACTTATAGTTATAGCAATTACCTATCTTCCTTTAAATATTTTACTAACCCAAATGTTAAGGAAACATCTATAGTTCTTACTACATTAGAAAATTTGGTTTAGTCCCTGGATTACTAGGTCAGATCATGAACTGATTTGGTATTAGCAAACAACACCAAATCGCACAGTCAGAAAAATCCTTAGTAATAGTAATGTTTGAGTGTTCAAAACAAACATTGCCACACACTAGTAGGACTAGCAGATAGCCAGGTAAAACAATATACAGCATAAAAAAACACAAATCTCACATTCATCATATGAACAAGAAATTAGCAAACAGAAGTTATTTTCATAAATCCACATATTTACAACATTATGTTCATCTCACCACACAAATAATAATACCCCAAGAATGCTAATAAACTACACAGCTACGAGGTTTGATTGGAAATTCAATGTCAGATTAAAACAACAAAGAAGGCATGAATGAAATCAATACATAAACCAAGGGGAGAGATTTTTATCAAACTAAAGTAACAGATTTTAGTCTAATCTAAGAATGAACACAAAAGTCTCACAAAGAGCACAAACAGTGGCACACTGCAACAACAAAAAACCACATTGAAAATATTATCAAAAATCCCACATTTTAAAGTTAAAAAAAAACATGTTTCCACAACAAATTGTGTTTTTACATAGACAAGCAAAATTTAGAGAAATAACAACAATCATCCATGAGAGGGCAGGGGTAAGAGGAATCAAATCAAATGATTAAATACCCACAAATCAAATATCAGAACTCCTAAATCTTCAGATAACAAATCAGCAGACAAAACAATCTCCTACAGAAATCAAATTGCAAAAACACACACAGATCAATGAACACAGAGAAACCAACAAATGTTAAAAGCAACTATCTTAAAAAAGACAACACCAAAAAATAATATTTTGGAGGATTGAAAAATGAAATGAAACCCATTATTACAAATAGATACCTTGTTTGAAAGAGTGACTCAAACAGTGTCACTGTAGAAAAGGGTGTGAACTCATTCAGCAAAATGGAAGAAGAAAGAAACCCTAAACATTAAACAACGAAATGGGTTGCTCTAGATTTGGTTGATAGAGAAGGAAAATGAAGCAAACAAACTAAATAGAGAGAGAAGAGAGAAGCAAAGAAAATGTTTTTTTTTTTTTTGTTAGTGCGACAAAAACAACATGAAATGAAGTGCGGTTTGTTTTGGCTTTTGGATGGATGGTGCTTTTTGTGTGGGGAATGACGGAATTGCGTGACCTTAGTAATTTTAAAAATATATATATATTTTTTTAGTCATAAAATATTCTTTGTTAGGCTAAAAAATATTCTTTGTGGGGTATGTAATAATTTTTTATTTTTAATATTTCTCTTCAACGCCAAATCTACCTATCCCTTTATTGTAGCCATAGGTATAGAAGTATAAATTTATTTTTTGATGATATCAAATTTGAGTTGAAGAGACAGTGTTTTAATTTAAAGAGTGACCAGTCCAAAAGTTTAATTAGTGGATATTAAAAATATTATAATTATATATGTATCCAAAAATTAAACACTTTATCTACAATTATATTTTTTCTATTTATCTTCGTATTTTAAGATGAATACCCCATTGAAGATACAATATATTTGTTAGTTTATACTAATATCTTTTAAAGATTAGTAGTTTAGTGGGGACAACACCTAATATATATTGAGATAAAATATATTTTATTATATAACTAGTCATGGGAAAATCAAATGAGTGGGGTATTTGCCCCCAACATGTTGCACGTAGAATGGTCTCTAATTCAAAGTAAGAAAGTTTTATAGTTAATTAAACATCTAAAGGAATTTATATTTGCTTTTCTTCAATTATATTAGTAGAGATCGAATTCATAATTTATAAATTTAATATTTATATTTTTATTGTTAAATTAAACAATTGAAGTTTATGTATATATTTATTTAGTATGATATTAGTTTGTTAAAATTATAATTATTCGGTGTGTGTTTTTAAAATCTAATATGATTTTGGTAAATCTAATATGATATTAAATATGAACTATAAATATTAGAGATTTTTTCTTAATATTTAAAATATTCAAAATAATCTATTAAGATAAAACTCGTTTAACCCTTTTTTATCAAGAGAATTCATATTTTAAATCCTCCCACTTAAGTTGATCTATTCTTGCTTAGACCACTAAAAAATGAGACAGTGACAAAGTGAAATAGATTGGCTCATTGAGGACAATTTTTAATGATCTCTTTTTTTTTTTCAATTTCTTTACTAGTTTCAATTTTCTGTATTCATTCACCTATTTAATCACTAAAGTTCAATAGACTTAAAAGTCTATTACTTGTTTGATGGATTAAATAAATTTTAACCTACTAAATTTCAAGTTGTCTGTGGTTTGACAGACCAACTAATGAGTCCATAAACCCGTGAAAAGAAGGAGTAAGAGTTTCAAGTGATGTGTCAAAGGAAATTTAATTATGATGTTGCCAAATAAATCAACCGTAAATTACCTATTTCCTAGATATTTGAAAATTAAACAAATTGAGAAATGAACGGGTAAGCATGAGGTGCTATCTTTTAGGAAGCACTGTGAAAAGTAGATATTTTCAAAAAAAAATTAATTACTTGCGGGCATCTCCTTATAAAATCTGAAATGGACACAAGGTGGATAACTCAACTGGGGTAAAACAAACAAAAATTCTAACTACTGGTCAGTTAATGAATATGAAGACTCTAATATTATATTTACCAATGGATATTCCTATCCGTTAGAAAATTAATAAAATTATTATGTTGTAATGTATTCTGTGTATGTGTTAATATACTAATATTTTTTATAATTAAAATTTCTCAAATATTTTGTTTGTGTTAACTTATTTTTACTTTTTATAATGAAATTTTGAATGCATTAATATTTGTTGTAAGTGTTAATACTTTTTTGGGTTGACAAAAAATGGGTAAAAATATTATACAATTGCAAACCATAATAATTTTTGTATATAAATAATTTATTTTGTTTAAGAGATTATATTCAGATATCTGCTAACACCAATAGATACTTAAAAATTCATTAATATCCTTTTACAATATATCTACGTGGATATGGATATGATATGAATATCATTTTTATCCAACAAGGCGAGTAGCAGATGACTTATATATGTGTTTGTTGATATTCATTGTCATCCCTAATTAAGAAAATACTCGTTGTCTATTGATCCTAAAATGTCGATGGCTAGGTGAGTAGGAACTAGGCTTGATCTTAGAAACGACCACACGAGTTTAGCTAAGTAATGAAAATTGAAGAATTACTATTAGGTGGCCAATATCGTGACTAATAGGAGTTGACTTTGATTTTTAAGTCTATAAATACCTATTATATATCACATCGTAAAATACATCAATCAATGAAAATCTCCTTTTTTACTTGCACTTTATTGACATTTTATCTTTACTTATGTTTTACTTAGGTTCTTAGTTCTCACAAATTCTCATGATTCAACTTATCACCCTTTTGAGTTGTTAAGGAATCCACAACCAAATGACAATCTTTATTCCTTAGCGTACTCAATTAAGAAAAAGATAATTGTTATTGAGAACTTTTAGTTGACTACCTTAACTAAATTTCAAGTTTGAAAACAAATTTGATACACTTGATAGGACCTAACGATTAATAGAATTAAGAGATTCAGTTTTCCATATCATAATTTCATTTGTCATTTTCTAGGAAGTGTAGTCCTCAAAGACCAAATGAACCACAACACTCATTGAGAATGCCTATCAACAATGTTCCTTCCACTAAAGTTACCTCCCCACCTACAATTGACCTCCCTAAAAAACTAGTGGTCATGACTACATCAAACAACATATAAATATGAACATACATTAAAGTTGCTAAAAACACAAGAAATGAAGTTTGAATTGAGTTGTAAAATTTAAACTTTAAATTCTTTATATTTTATAAATCGTTTATTTAAAAGAAGTTGAAAATAAGACACAAAGAACTAAAGTATATATGAAAATAAAGAGAGAAGGAAAGAGAAGAACACACAATGATTTTTATAATAGTTCACAATAATTATTGTTACATCTAGTTCTCCCTTGAAAGAGAGATTTTTTTCTTAGTACAATCAAAGATTTAATCCACTAAAATGATAGTATTGTTAAATCCATCTATGCAAGTAGAAAATATTCTTAAAGCCTTTGAAGTAGCAATGTCAATTTACAAGAAAAGGGGGTTTGAATTGTAAATTCACCCTTTTAAAAATTTATGTTAAAAACTTAAGAAAATGACTCAAGATTGATCTTGGTTGTGAAAACAGAAAACGAAGAACGTTCTTGGATTTAGCCAGAAAACGGATAACGTTCTTGGTTAGTTAAAATCAGTAATTCAGTTTATGTATTTAACTTGATAATCAATCAAACTGAAAGTAAATAGATAAGGGAAGAGATACCACACAAGGATATATCTTGGTTCACCTAACTCGGGCTACATCCAGTCCTCACAATTGTGAGATTTTCCACTAAGTGTTCAAAACAAAGAATATTTAAGTTTTTAAATGCACAAAATAACCTTTCAACTTAACATGCACCTTAAAAGGGTTTCCATATGCCAAACATGCATAAACAAGGTTGAAAAATGAAGTTTTCTTATCTCAGGGCAAAGCTCAGATTTCCACAATAGTTGTAAATGGTCACCAACCGAAATTAACAATCAACACAATTTAAGTTTTTAAATGCACAAAATAACCTTTCAACTTAACATGCACCTTAAAAGGGTTTCCATATGCCAAACATGCATAAACAAGGTTGAAAAATGAAGTTTTTAACAAAACAACACTGTTGTATTCGAATACAGCATCTTTGTATTCGAATACAAGGTTGTTTCAACATTCAGCAGCAAAATCAGCATGTCTGTATTCGAATACAACAGTCTGTATTCGACTACACAGTAAGTCAGTAGCAAAACAACATGTCTGTATTTGAATACAATAGTCTGTATTCGAATACACATCAGACAGCAGCAAAAAAACAGCAAAATTCAGCTTTTAAAAGGGTTTCGAAACCAATCAATACTTACACACAAATCCAAACAATCACACTTAACAATTATAGCGCAATCACCACGATATCTTGAGTTTCGAAATAGTTTTGCAATCAATCACACTTACACACAATTTCAAAACATCCACACTTGGCAATTATAACACAATCACCATGACAACTTGAGTTCAAAGACTCAATCATAATCTTAAATCAAACACGACTCACGTGCCAAGCACCCTAATGCAATGCGTATATGCCAAAATGCATGGACTCGGAATTCCAAACCAAAACCCTCCTCGAAGGGCGTAAATCATAATTGTACAACCTCTCACAGACCAGTACTAATTACCAAGGTGCAATCTCTCACGGATCAGCATGATTTACTGGCGTGCAGCCTCTCACAGACCAACACGATCTAGAGTGCAATCGCTCACAGATCAGCACATTCTAGAGTGCAATCTCTCACAGATCAGCACGACGCGACAATCCCCGCAAGGATAAGATGAACCAACAATTCACATGGCATCATCTCGTGGCCCATCATGGTCACCACTATCACCATGGCCCCATCGCGGTTACCATGTACTATGAAATGCATGAGCATACTCTAACTCTATCCACGACAATCATTGAGTAAATGCAGATATTAAAAGATTCCCCATTTTTAATACTCATTTAACTCTAACAATTTTCACGACAATCATTAAGTAAATGCAGATATTAAAATATTTCCCATTTTTAATACTCATTTAACTCTAACAATTTTCACTACAAACATTAAGTAAACAGAGCTATTAAAAGATTCCCCATTTTTAATACTCATTTAACTCTAACAATTTTCACTACAAACATTAAGTAAACAGAGCTATTAAAAGATTCCCCATTTTTAATACTCGTTTAACTCTAATGATTTTCACAACAAACATTAAGTAAACAAAGATATTAAAAGATTCCTCATTTTTAATACTCGTTTGTCGCGGCCTAAAATTTCGAGTTTTCTTCTAATTCAATGGAGTCGCCACCAAAATTTAGTTTAAAATAGGGAAAATATTGAAAAACCCTTAAAAATTAAAAAAACGGTATTTGAAACCAGATTTTGAGTTCGGGAGTCGATTATGCGTAGGGAAGGTATTAGTACCCTACGACATCCGCTAAAAAAACGGTTACCTATAATTAATTGTGCAAAATTATATCAACTTAACTATATTTATTTCTCTTTATTATTAAATATAGATATAAAATTATTTTTTATAAATATGATTTTCTTGAGATAAAAGCGTGTTTAAAAGAGTAAAAAAAAAGTTTTTATTATTGTGCTTGACAAGAGTATGATCTTGCTCCTACGTATCTCCCGGTGCGATGGAGAAATCAAAGCTACGTAGTTCTTGGTAGAAAATGCGGATGTGTTGATTGCTTTTAAATAAATTGTATTTCGTTATTTAAAAAAAAGATTAAATTTGACGAACTTAAAAAAAAGCTTGCTTGATTTGAATAAATATTTTAAAATATGAGTTTTAAGACGGTCGAGTTGTACAACTCGTGTCTCAAAACTGAAGGAGTAAAAAAAATGTCACATCTAATTTTAATCCTCTTAAGAATATTTTTTTATTTTTAAATTGAGTTTTAAAACCAACAAAATGTTTAACGTGTGTCTTAACAACTCCAAGATTAAAATAAACACATCTAATTAATTAAATTAAAAAAAAGTTGATTTTAGATCTATTTATTTATAAAAAAAATAAATTTTAGAGCTATTAAAATATATAATTTGTATTATGTAACTCCGGGATTAAAAAAAATGTTATTTTTAGTTAACTTTTTAATAATTTTTAATTTGTTTATAATTTTTTAATTTATTAATTTATTTATGAAGATGAGATTTAGAACCACCAAATTGTCACAACTTATGTTCTAATAACTCAAAGATTAAAAAGATGTTTGAGTTGGATAATTATCTTAAAATATGAGTTTTAAGACGATCGAGTTGTACAACTCGTGTCTCAAAACTCAAAGAGTAAAAAACAAGATGTCACATCTAATTTAATACTCTTAAAAAAAAATTATTATTTAATATTAAATTTCAAAGTAAAAAAAAAACAACTTATATTACTATCTCCAAAGAAAAAAAAAATATGTCATATCTAAATAAAAAAATAAAAAGAGATAAAAATATAATAATAATTATTTTTTTTTAGAAATTGATTAAATATTCAAGCATGTATATTTTTAAAAATAAAAGGCAATGATCAAACTAAAAAAAAGAAGTTATACCTAAAAAAACGTAAATGGGCTGCAAATAACCATGGCCCAATACCTTCAGAAAACTGATTTGTAAAACAAACCCTAACTTGAAAAAAGGCGTAGGCAAAACCAAGATGAGCGGCGGCTAGGGTAAAGGAGATTGGAGATCAAAAATTTCAAAAGAGAAAAACAGAGCCATGGTTTTACACAAACTTCATCATCGAGACCATGAACAAGAACGGCGTTGGAATGAGGCCGCTGGATCAGGTCGTCGAGGAAGAAGGGAGTCAGAGTGCGAACGGAGTGACCAAGAAACACGGTTGGCATTCCGACGACGACAACGGCATTCAAGGTTTGAGTTTTTAATCCTATTATCTTTAACATTTTTTATACTCAGATCAATAATAATAAACAATTTTCATCTTTTATTCATAACTCAAACTCAACAGATTACATTTAGATTATGATTAGAAAAAGAAAAATGAAAAAAACGAAAATACCTTAATCCTTCTCTTTGTTCCTCTGTTTCTGTATGTTTGAATAGTGGCAAAACTCAATCTCTGTTTTAGTGTATTTTTTTTTACAAATTTTTCTCCCAAAAAGAAAATCTACTCTCTATTTCCAAATTTCGAATTTTCTTCCTCTTTTTTCGTTTCAAACTCTATTTATAGACTAAAAGTAAATTAAAGTGGTGAATTCTTCTGTTTATTAGATAAAATCAGGTTCTGGATTTTGTATGTGTTTGTTGCAAAATGCAGATTTTGAGTGTAGAGGTTATAAAGGAATGTTATACAAGTAATACCTTTATTAGTATATCTCATATAAAATGAATCAATTAACTGGCTTCTAATATGTTGTTTGTACTTGGAAATGCTTAAATACAGATAATATAAAGCAGAGTTATGACAGGATGCTGGGAATGCAAATATAAAGGAGGGTTTGCAAAAGCTCTTGCCAAAGTCAAGCAGATAAAAGCATGTAGAATGGAAGATGAAGGTGAAGTTGAGTGTTGGCAGGGTGGAATGGATTGGTGTATTGGGTACTGATGTGTTGCCATGCCAAATCAGAAACACTTTGAATTGTTTTTACTGTAACTCAATTTTTTTTTTTTATGTAAAATAAAGATGTTTAGATTTTTGATGATAACTGTAAAATATATATTATTATTATTAAAATAACTTTAAATTATTTTATAGGACAAAATTGAGGTACTACATCGTTTAACTCTAATGATTTTCAAATTCCATACAGAACATACTAAGACATATTCTCAAATTCAATCCACAATTCACACCAAATCACATCAATTCATTTTTCCACAAAATCCACACAAACACATCTCAAAATTTATAAATATTTATTATGAACACGTCAAACACGACAACCACAAAATTATCTCAACCCACCACTCAAACACATCAAATTTCATTTCCTCAAAACCACACATAAATGAGTTAAATTCATTTTCCATGAAACACTCATCAATATCACCAAAACCCAACTCTAAAATTTCACCCATAAAAGCATTAAATTCATTTTCCCCAAATCAACATTTCAACCCTAACAAATTTATTTTCCACACAACCACAGATAAGTCCCTAAATGCAAACTAAAAGTTTGGAAGGAGCTCTTACCTTAACGTTAGCTTTAACGAGCGATTACGGTACCGCGAGTAATTCTGATAAAATCTTTGTTCGCGACGTCGCTTCCAAAGTTAGTTCACTAGGACCGTAGCGTGGAGGTGAGCAACTTTCCCTTCTATCTCTTTTCGAAACGAAGCTTAGATCTAGAAGAAACATGGAGGTTTGCGTTTAACGGTTTTGAAAACCCCTAACACCGTTTTTCTTCGTTCTCGAATCAAAGAAGAAAAGTGAAGCTGAGAAATTCTTTGCTTTCTCACCCACCAAGCCTTGGGTTTCTTTTCTTGAAGCAAAAGAAAGCAACAAAAAAGATGAAGGGAGAAGGAAGAAGAGATGTAGTGTCGCGAGGCAAGGAGAGGAAGAAAGGATTATGTTTTCTTTCCTTTCCTCTGTTTATTTTCTTTTCCTTTTCTTTCCTTTTTCCTTTCTTTTTCCTTTTCCTTTCTTTTTCCCTCCAAACATATATATATATATATATATAACTTAACAAATATCTAAAAATATCTAGATATTTATCAAAATGGCCATTTCACCCATAACCTCTCAAACCATTTGATAAAAATATCTACTCTCGTCGCAACTCAATTGACAGATAAAAGTTTTTGCAACTGGGGATATTTTTAACAAAATTGTCCGGTATTAAATTCTTCGTAACGTAAATAAATTATTCTCCAACAAATAATTTTAATCCAATTTCCAAAAATATATTTTTGGCATTTAACTCACTAAGTACCAAAAACTGGGCTAGAAGCCTAAGAAATTCAACACAAAATACCCTTAAATAGTATAATTTAGGATTTAAAAATTAAGGGTCTTACACTGTTCTTCTCTTTCACCCAATCCAAGCCCCAATCTAAATCCCTAACCTCTCAATCTACAGCTCCAATCTATTTCCTTCTCCTTCTCGCCTTCGATCAACCACTTTCTCGCTGTCAATCAACCCCGAGCCCTAATCTGTTGTATTCTTGCGTTCGTTGAATCTCGAGTTGTGACCACTGTTCTCGATGTCGTCGTAACCATTCTCGCACCACATCCACCGTTCTCGTCGTTGTCATGACCGTTCTTGCACCACGTCCATTGTTCTTGTCGTCATTGTGACCATCGTTCTCACATCACCGGTAAATTTTGAATTTTTGTATTGTTTGTGTATTTTTGCACAACCTGAATCTGTGACCGGTGTTGCGTTTAATTTCTGTTTTGTTATTTCTGTGTTGTTCTTTGTAATTTCTGTTTTGTTATTTCTTTGTAATTTCTGCTTTGTTATTTATGTGCTTTGAATCTTTGTAATTTCTGAACCTGTGACTACAATATGGAAGTTTCGATGTACTTGATTTCAACAATAACATGGTTGTGTTAGGGTAGATATTATTTGTACATACTAGAAAGCTCGAGAAAATTTTAAAATTGTTTAGATTGCACAAAAATGTTTAAATTGATATTTTTTGTGAATTTGAAGTGCTGGTTTAAGGTGATTTGAATAGAAACTTCCCTGAAAAAGGGGAAGGTATTCCATCTGGTCTTGAAATAAATGCTAATAAATAAAATTTTACTCACTTAAAGTCTAAGGCAAACTTTAGAGTACAAATACAAAATGTGAAGCCTTTGAAGAGAAAACAAAAGGAGTAATACCGTCTAACCGTCAATAATCACTTGTAGTATAGGATGGGAACTTTTGTTCCTGACTTCAATGAAACAAATGATATCACTCGTATCCACATGATTAACTGACAAATGTATATCTTTGAACATGTTTCCTTTCTTTTGCCTAGGAATTTTAAAGCTTTTAAATATGTCTAAACCATCCTGGATCGAAATCTTAATATATATTGGTCTTAAAACAAAATGAAGCAGAATACTAGCCACCTACCACAACCTAACGCATAGAGAAATTAATACATTTAGTGAAGGAACTTACCACAGGTTTGAGCAATTCTTCTATAATTTCCTGAGCCTGCCTAAGCCTTATCTCAACAATATTAGCAGGTAAATTAGCCTCAATCAATAAGTGGAAATAAGACACAATGGAAGAAACAAATATTGTCGACTCATTGGTGAGGAAGGGACAACTCTAACTTGTTTCATTGGTAGCGTAGCTAGAAGGCATCAATATGCTCCTATTGACTACAAGTCATGGAAAGTCATGCCAAATGATTACAAATAAGAAATGTTGAAATTAATAGAGGTATTATGATTATTCATTTAACTAATATAACATATTTTTTTAAGAAGTCAATTGAGATGTACAATTAACATGTCTTATTAAAATTAACATGTTTTGTTGTTTTTGTGCTCTAACATGTTTGATGTACAATGATGATGTTAGGAATATTTGATGGATTAACAATTTATAATCATACTTATAGTTCAAGAATAAAGATGTTTAGCACACTCAAACTACATCATAACATGTTGATAACTGTAAGAATACATTTAACTAATATAACATGTTTCTTTAACATCTCTTATTGTGTAGAGTAAATATGAGTTTGTTCCTCCAATAAATAACTTAACAAGAGAAATGTTAAAATCTGAGCTGAATGAGAAATGGAGGCAATGGAAGAGTGATCTAAAGTCAATGGCATATGACCCTACTAAAACAGAAGAAGAAGTTGCATCTCTTGTACCAAATGATAGGATTGACCCAAATTAATATTGTGGTTTGGTTCGTCATTGGTTTTCTGATGAAGGACAAGTAAGTCGTATATATTATGAGTAATATATTAAAGAGTTTATTATTTAGACTAATATTTTATATCAATTGCAGAAAATATCAATATCGTGGTTTGGTTCGTCATTGGTTTTCTGATGAAGGACAAGTAAGTCGTATATATTATGAGTAATATATTAAAGAGTTTATTATTTAGACTAATATTTTATATCAATTGCAGAAAATAAGTAAAATTAATAGGCAAAATCGTGCTAAATTTGAAGATGTTCATTGTATGGGTTCAAAAAGCCTCCCAAAGCTTATTGATGAGAAGGTTTATTCCTATTTCTATTTTTATGGCTTTAATTTAAATTAAAAATGAAATGCATTTAACTTATTTGTTTAGTTGTAGATAAAAAAGGGAAAAGGAGTGTTGCCTGGGCATAAAGAGGTTTAATACCCGCACTCGTAAAGATGGATCAATTGTCAATGAAAAGGCTGCAAGATTGATTGTAAGTTTTGATAATAATTAAACGGTACCAATATATAAAATGTGTATAAATTAAGATTGACAAAGTGCTGAATTTTATTTTTCAATTGTATGATGATTGTATTGGGTTTTTAATTGACCTTTTAAGAGATTTTGTACTTGTTAACCTATATGCAGTGTTGAAGTTTTTTAGGATCTTATTGTAGTACTACATGCTTTGAATGTCAATTTCAATTTGGTATTTTCAATCATTAATAATTTTTATTTTATTTTTTAGGAAGAACTAAAAAAACATAGTAATGAGGCTGAAACTTCTCAATCAACCCAAGACACACAAGGTTCTATGCCTTGGAAGGATGACATATTTTATCAAGTACAAGGACCTGATAAAAACGGGCGTGTGCGATGTATGGGCAAGATTCCTCATTCTAAAAAATCGAAGGTTTGTGCATCTGAAAATGAAGAGTTGCACGAAAGAGTTAAGAATATGGAAAACTTGTGAGCAAATGTGATGACTTTAATTCAAAATCTATTTTCTGGAGAAGATGTTAATGATATAATACAAGCTGCAAGACAGGTATATCATAAGTTATTAATCTTATCCAACTAACTTTATAAGTTCCATAATCGTATTTTTCATAAGTAGTATTTCTATTTTTTGTGATAGGTTCCTGATGCTACTAGTGCTCAAAACCATTTGAATTCACTTAGTCCAAACAACAACGAAAATAATGAAAATGGTAATTAGATAGTATTAGTTAATTTAATTAAAATCATTAACATTTTCTCTATTTTATTAGTAATATTTTTATGTGGAATCATGTATTTATTCATTTGTTATTTTATTGATTGTAAGTGAAAATTAAAAGCTAATTTGTTGTTGAAGATGGAATATTAATTTAGTTGACTCAATTTCTTAATGTTTTTTGATATTGTTATGTATGACACAAGATGTCTATTTTAAATGTTAGTAAGACGTTTTCCACTACTAAGTAAAAATTCACTACAGTGCACTATGGTGAACATTGTTTAACTATTATTTTATCGTTGTAAGACTTTTATGTTAATTTTTAATATATACGATGAACACCTTTTATTTTATTTTGACTCTTAGATATATATATATATATATATATATATTTCATTGTATATTTATATTTGGTTAATTTTATAAAATAAATTTTAAATTATTATATAATTTTTGTTGATAACAAAAAATTAATATTTATAATTAATTAGTTACTCTTAAAACCTATACCAACAGGAAAAAGTTGTCACTTAAATGTATAGCAACAGAATCAAAACCGTAGGTATAATTTTTATAAATTATGGCTAAAGTATATACCAACAGTGAGATATCCGTAGGTAAAATCAAATATTTACCGCAACGGAAAAAATTCTGTCACTATACCCTATAGCCACGGCGAAATTTCGTAGGTATTGGGTAATTATATACCACGAAAAAAAACCTCGTCGGTATAGGTAATTTTGGCTATCCCTACGGTTTTATATGTTTAGCTACAGATTTTTACTGTCACTTAATGTAAAATTTATTGTAGTGTCTTCTTGGTTTTACAGCACCTAGCTCAGATCAACCTTGATCTGTTATAAAGTTAAAACCTTTTCACCCAGAAAGGAGTTCGATCAGGTCACCTATCAACCTTGATATGATTTCTTACAATCTACCTAAATTATATTAAACTCTTATAGTTCGAGTTTTACAATAATGATGAGATTGTGTTGTTATAATCTGATAAGGTTCAACACTTGTTTGAGTTCTGATTTTTTGACAGAAAAATACACGAGAATGATTCTAAGAATTGAATGGAAAAATCAGAACTGATTCAATGTATGTGAGTGAGAGAAATTCAAGTATGGTTAAAATGAGTAATGAATTTTCTTAGTACTTGAAGCTTCGATTTTTCCTTGAGCTTGTCCTTCCTTTTATAGGCGTTTTAGAGCATTTAATAATGGTCAAAGGAGCTGTTGGTATGGCTCTGTCAGTTTTGACGAAAACCAAATATATGAATAAAAATATTTCAGCCTTTGAACACTTTATGAAATCTGTTTGACTGGACTTTTTCTTCGTTATTGATCAGATTTCTTTTGTGTTTAATGATCCTTTATACCTCAGATATATTTATTGATGATATTGCTTTTATTTGGAGATTTTATTTTTCCAAAACAGCTTTGAGAATGATGACAGTCTGCTGGAGAATGATGTTGAAAATTCTGGAGACTAATGATCATTCTGGAGACTAGTCTGAATATTCAGAAGACTTATATAATCATTCTGGAGACTGATCTGATCATTCTGGAGACAGATCTGATCATTCTGGAGACTGATGTCATTTTGAAGACTGGTGAGAACTTTCAGCATATTGATGTTATCATTCTGGAGATTGATGTTTAACATATTGGAAAATGATGTTAGCATGCTGGAGATTAATGTTAACATGTTGGAGAATGATTTTAATATGTAGGAGAATAATGTTAACATTCTGGAGAATAATCAGAATGTTGTCAAGAATGTTCTTCGTTCTTGACAGACTAACTGGAGAAGGTTCAGATATGTTTGGCCTTGCTAATTCTCGATCTTCTCTCTTTGTGATTCAAGTAGTTTCTTTGAATCTGGCCATCTCAATTTGTTCCTTGCCAAGTGCTGATGATATAGATATAAAATCCAGAGGCTAAAACTTCTTTTAACTAGTAGGGATTGATTGATTTTGGAGCTATGATGATCATTCTTGAAACTAGAGAACATTCTCCGTTTTCCAAATTTTGTTAAAAATGTTCTTCATTCTTGTCTGTTCAGTTTCTTGCATTTTTATGCTAATTTCTTTGATTTGTTTAAATCATATCTTTAAATTAATACAATAAAAAACATAAGTTAAATTAACATAACATTTAGAATGATAATTAACATTCTTAATTAACTTTTTGTTTGTTTTCATCAAAACATTAGATTGAGATTTTGTCTCGACAATCTCCCCATTTTTTATGATGACAAACATGCTAATTTAGATTTTAATTTTGATTCTAATTTTAATCATAGAGAGCTTAAAAGCTCTCCATCAGAATATGCTTCATATTTTTGAACCAACATAAAATCTAAACATAAAATCTAAAATAATTCTCCCCCTTTGTCAACACAAAAAGGTTGAGTGATACAAAGGAAATGTATACTACACATAGAAAAAAATGAGTAGACTCCAGTTTTAAGAAAAATAACATTTTCTAAAAAACTCCCCCTTAATATTTTAAAATTGATATCCTTCAAAATTCCAAAACACAAGTAAGATAAGATGAATGTGAACAAGAAAGAGTGAGCGCATATATGGAAGCAAAAATTAGATGAATGTGACAACATATCAAATATAATTTTTCATTTTACAAAACATTCTTATGCTAATAAAGTTTGTATTTTTCAAAACTAATTTTTTGAAACGATCAAAGAGATTTGTTCACATAAAAAATGTTCTTAAGGACATAAAGAGGATAATTTGTAGAAAAATGATTTGAGTTCCTTGAATGAATTTGGAAGTAATCGTGATCAGGATATACCTTGATAAGATTCAAAGAAGCACTTGAGTTAGACAAAAGTACAATGTGAATATGTGCTTCTTCTAAAGGAAACTTGAATATCATTTATGTATTTCAGAGGCAAATTAATCACTGTAATTACTCTTCCAACAGCAGCTTTGGTACATATCCATCCAATTAGTTTTATCGTTCTCCAGCTTTTATGAGGAGAATGAAATGGAGATTGTTTATCAATCTCGGGTTTCTAGGAAGCATTATGTTGTTGTTGTCCAGAATGTTCTTCTTCTTCTTCATCTACTTTGCTTTAATATTTCCAAATGTTATAGACACTCCAAATTTTTTGTAATGAGATGAGGCATCATACTTTTCAATTATTGTGTATTGAGCATGCCTTGTCCATGTATCAATGTTCTTTGTTGATTGTTGGATGGTGTTCCTACATCATAAGTTAGTCATGACTTTGGTACCCATATTTGTTTGGGTCCTTGATGGCTAGTATATCTTCTCTTAGAATACTTTTTAAAACTTGACCTCTTTTTAAAACAGCAAGTTGATTCTTGATGACCAATTTTGAGACAGTAGGAGCATTTAATTGTTGATCTTGGAATTGATTTCGAAATCTGAGTTTTAAGGGGTTTTAATCTTGATTTTGAAGAAGTTCCAGATCGTTCTCTTTTTTTCAAACTTTCTAGAGAAAATTCTGCTTTTGTTCCAGAACATTCTCCGTTTTGAGAACAACTTGACGGAACGTTTTCCTTTCTGCAGATTTTTCAAAATTGGTTCAGCTTTATTTGCAGAGCGATCTTCCCTTTTAAAAAAACCTTTTGCTTTTAATCTTTTCGTCTATTTTCTTAATGTAGCAAACAAATTCTAGATGTCCAAATTTCTTACAATACGAGCATTTGGTTTTGCATTTATCTTCTTTTCTTTCTGAAACAAAAAAGTTTTCATATATTTTCGTGTTTTATCAAAACCAAGAACAACTTTATCAAATATTTCCACTTGAGATCCCATGATTTTTTGAAAGGTTTCAGTAGCTTTAATAAAATTTGACAAGTTATTTCTAAGAGGTTCATTTTCAGTTTTAAAAAGAACGTTCTCCGTTTTTATTGCATAACGTTCTTGATTTTCAGATTCATTATTTTCCTTAAAATGATACTCTTGTATGTTCTGAATGAATTTTTTTTGTTCATCAATCATAACCTGGGATTTCTCTTTTCCTTTTAGTCTTTTAAAACTTGATCCTTTAAAGAGCTACATTTTTGAACAAGCATATTTGAATCATTAAGTAAGCTATCAATTTTTTTTTTTCAATTTGTTCACATAAAAGATATGGTTCAGAATTTATTACCTCCTTGTCTTCAGTATCTACCATTAAACATAAATTGGCTTTCTCAAGTTCATCTGTTTCTGATTCATCAAAGTCATCCCAAGTCACTATCATGGATTTTTTCTTGAAAAGGAACCTCTTTTGTGCTCTTTTGTTCAAGGGACATTCAATTTTATAATGTCATTGTTTATTGCATCCAAAACATGTGATTTGACTTTTGTCTACCTCTATTTTGAAATTTTCTTTTTGATTTTAAAATCCCTTTTTGATATGATCCCTTCTTCTCAACATTCTCTATATCATTTTTGTAAGACAAATTATTTCTTCATCAACATCTTCTTGCTCGATTTCTTCTGAGTCCTCATCTGGACTTTCTTGAGATGTTTTCAAAGTTATTGTTTTGCCCTTTTTGATTGGTCTGTCTTCTTGTAGCAGCACTTCATGTGCTCGTAATGTTCCAATCAGTTCTTTTAGGGGAAATGCTTCAAGGTTCTTATTTTCATCTCCAACAATATCAAATTCATCAAATAAAAAAATGATAATATGAGTTTATTTAAAGATTTGAGTTATGAATTTGATGAAATTTGTATTATATTGAAGATGATAATTAATTTTATGAGTTTGTTTGAATTTTTGTAAAAAAATGATAACATTGTTGATATTTTAAAACATAAAAAATTAAATTGTCACTTAAAATAAAAATGAAAGATTAAATAAAAAAATTAAATTTAAAAAATTAAAACATTAATTGAAATTAATTTAAGAGACTACATATATTATTTTGCCAAAAATATATTGCTAGGATGACCGAGACAGAAATGAGTAGTTCCAAATGCAGCGCACAAGTTGGTATTTATCGTATAATTAACTAACCGCACCACCCAAGGAAGGCACGCAATTCAATAGCGCCTCCTCTTATCCTTCCTTCATAGTGTAGTCATTTTTTTGGTTCTCATTTCATCCTCCATACTGATTCAGCTATTTCTTATTTCTCTTAAAAGAAAAACATAATTGCCTTTCCGTAAATTACAATTTAAATGGTAGTTGGATGAATATATAATAAGTTAACGCGAGATTAATCAAATTGGCTCTTTAATTTGACCCATGAACATTTACTTTTTTTGATTTGAACCATCACAATTGTTTACCATACGAATCTTTCTTAATATTTTCATTATTTATTTGTTACATATATTTTAGGAGGAGAAATCAAATACTCTAAAAATAATTTGAAGTACAATTATTTTGTTTAATAACTTAAAAATAAAATAAATTCACAAAAGAATAGCGGTCCATATAAGATTTGCCTATAAAAAATAATATATCAACTCAAAATGAAAATAAATAAAAAATATTATCATCACAAATCCATACTGTGTTTTTTTGAGAGAATAAATTCATAATGTTGTATTGTAGTATTCCATTTGTTCTATATATATTTCCACCAACTCTTTATATCAACTCATTTCATTTCCACTCTCAAATCAAGACATAACATAGCAATAGTATTGCAGAAATGGACTTAGGAAGAACCTATGGCAATCCAACACAACCAGAGAACAAAATAATCTCTAACTACGACGTACCAGAAGGAGTCGAAGTTAGAGGAAGATACGACGCAGAGTTTGCAAAAATTCTCACAAAAGATGCATTGAAATTTGTTGCTGATTTGCAGCATGAGTTCAGAAACCATATAAATTATGCAGTAGAGTGTAGAAGAGAAGCTAAGAGGAAGTACAATGAGGGAGGTGTACCAGGGTTTGATCCAGCTAGTAGATATATAAGAGAAGGAGAGTGGATTTGTGCAGGTGTTCCACCTGCTGTTTGTGATAGGAAAGTTGAGATTACTGGTCCTGTTGAGAGAAAGATGATCATTAATGCTCTTAACTCTGGAGCTAAAGTCTTTATGGTTAGTAATGCTCTTAACTCTTTGTATTTGAAATTTGATTTGATGAAGTTGAAATATGAATCGTCCTATCTTGATTGCAAACAGATGCTTATTAGTTATAGTAATTTTAGATAGAAGCTAATAGTTATATGACCATAACTAGTAATTTTAGATAGAAGCTAATAGTTATATGACCATAACCAATAAAATGTTTCTGATTAAAATGATTTTAACAAGAATTTGTTATTCTCTTACAATTTTTGGTTTTGAAATTCTAAGGCTGATTTTGAGGATGCACTCTCTCCAAGCTGGGAGAATCTTATGAGAGGCCAAGTGAACTTAAAGGATGCTGTGGATGGGACAATAACCTTCCATGACAAAGGTAGAAACAAAGTTTACAAGCTAAATGATGAAACATCAAAGCTTTTTGTGAGACCAAGAGGTTGGCACTTACCTGAAGCTCATATTTTGATTGATGGTGAACCTGCAACTGGTTGTCTGGTTGATTTTGGTCTCTACTTCTACCATAATTACTCAACATTTCGGCGAACTCAAGGTGCTGGCTTTGGCCCTTTCTTTTACCTTCCCAAAATGGAGCATTCAAGGTAATGTAAATAATTTAATAAGCACTATGCAATCATATGAGCCAAAGACATAGGTATAGATTTTGGTTTAATTGTTAATACAAGAATTATGTGATTTGATTGACAGGGAAGCTAAGATATGGAACAAAGTGTTTGAGAGGGCAGAGAAGATGGCAGGAATTGAAAGAGGAAGCATTAGGGCCACTGTTCTGATTGAAACACTTCCTGCAGTGTTTCAAATGGATGAAATTCTGTATGAGCTCAGAGATCACTCTGTTGGTCTGAACTGTGGGCGTTGGGATTACATTTTCAGTTATGTTAAGACCTTCCAGGCTCACCCGAATCGGTTGCTACCCGATAGAGTCCAAGTTGGAATGACTCAACACTTCATGAAAAGCTACTCAGATCTTCTCATCTGGACATGCCATAGGCGTGGCGTACATGCTATGGGAGGAATGGTATGTAATTTAAGATATTTAACCAATTTGATTATGTATCGTTTTACACATACATTCAATAACTATGATAGTAGTTGAGACTGTGATGAAATATAACTGGATGTCTATGTAAATCTTATGAACTTCTTATATAGGCAAATGTTAGATGTTAGTATATTATATTCGTAGTCAAGGTTTGAACCCTATACCTATTTCTCATACTCCTTCGGGTTTCCCAGCTCAACCACTTGAGATATGCCTTGGGACATTATGCGTGTATATTGGTACAAAATGTATATGAATTCAATGTATTCAACAGGCAGCTCAAATTCCAATTAGAGATGATCCAGTGGCTAATGAAGCAGCACTAGAATTGGTAAGAAAAGACAAACTTAGAGAAGTGAAGGCAGGACATGATGGAACATGGGCTGCACACCCTGGTCTAATTCCATCCTGTATGGAGATTTTCAATAACAACATGAGTGATGCTCCTAATCAAATAACCACCATGAAATGTGATGACGCTGCAAAGTTAACCGAAGAAGACCTCTTGCAGATACCTAGAGGAGTCCGAACGATGGAAGGTCTACGGTTGAATACACGGGTTGGAATTCAGTATGTGGCAGCATGGCTCACTGGAGCTGGTTCTGTGCCTCTTTACAATCTCATGGAGGATGCTGCAACGGCCGAGATTAGCAGGGTTCAGAATTGGCAGTGGCTTAAGTATGGTGTTGAACTTGACGGCGATGGACTTGGAGTGAAAGTGAGCAAAGAACTTTTTGGCAGAGTTGTTGAAGAAGAGATGGTTAGGATTGAAAATGAGGTTGGAAAAGATAAGTTCAAGAAGGGAATGTATAAGGATGCTTGCAAGATCTTCACCAGGCAATGCACTTCACCAACACTTGATGATTTTCTCACTTTGGATGCCTATAATAATATAGTCATACTTCATCCTGTGGAAATGTCAAAGCTTTGAATTCTGAATTGGTTTCATACTTCAAAGTTCCTGATTGTAGTTTTTTGTTTTGAATTGTATCTTGTGTTACCTATGTTGTCCCTTATATTTTCATCACTTCATAGTTTATATGGAAGGGCCTAGCTTCACATGTTATGCATAATTGAAAAGAATAAAGTTTGATTATAGCTTCATATGTTTTCCAGCAACAAAAAATTATACAATACATATCCTCAAATCTTTTACTCCTTTCATCGATTATATGTGTTTTCTGTCTTTATTTATCACTTTAAAATAACAAGACAACATTTATTACTATTTTCAACAATACCCTCATTTAATTAAATAATTCATCTAACTATTTCACTGCTACTATTTTCAACCATATTAATTCATACTAATATTTTAGACTAAACAATTACTTTATTATAAAAATTAACATAACTAATAATTTTCTCACTTTCTTAATTTCACTTTTGACTTTTATTTTTTAAATTTTCATTCAAATCTTAGTTATGAACAATTTGCATCAAATCTGTAAAAAATATAAAAAATATTGTTTGTTTTAAAAAATAAGAAAAAGTTTATTAAACAAAGCTTGGTTTGAAAATAAGAAAAAGTTTATTAAAAATCCAAAGTCACTAGCACAACCAAGCACTTGGTTAAGAAAAGTAGGAATACATACCAGAGTTATTTCTCTCAACAAGCTAGGCATAGTGATATAAAACATATATTAATAGATAATGGATACAACTCTTATGTTCATCATTCTAATATACAAATAGCAAAAGATTCTTGTGTACAAGATGGTTTTACTAGAATTTGATAAAAGATCCCATTTCAAATTCCAATATTTTCATTAGAAACTCTTATCTAATTGATTAAGAAGTGTTTTTGCTAGATTTGGACTTAGTTCTCTGTCTCTCTAGTCTTAGTCTTACTTCAGGTAGTTTTGCCAACAATGTGTTTTCCTTTACACCCTTTGGCAATTTGGTAGAAGACTCGGTCTTGTCAAAATCTAAAGCAATCACCTTTGATTTCCACAGTTTTATAGTCTCAGGATTAACTTTATCGCCTTTTGATTTCTTCTCCACCAAGCAACTCTCATTATTATCATTACATGACATGTTCCTCTCCATGGTTGATTTCAAGTCACAGTCTTCATTGATTTCGTTTGACACAACCTCTTTCCTTTGCGGTCTCGAGCCGAGTTTTCAGTCCTTCGATGATAGTCTCTTTCGGTTCAAAACAGTCGTTATCAATGGAATCTTTCTGAGCCATATTTTGAAGTGCACTTGCAGTTGTAGCATCTTGTAGTGGAAAGGAATCCATTGAATGTTGTTGACAAGGGTAAATTTTCTTGAGTTCCTTTGGGGAGGAGTAGCCGTATTTTTTCAAATCAACCGAACGTTTTGCATGAAGAAATGTTTCTATATCAAACCCTAACTTGTCAACAATTGAGATTCTCTCTATGAAATCATTGTCGGATTGAGCTAGCTTCATTTGCATGCGCTCATCAAGCCAAGCTTCTGAAATATGAAGTATTAGCCGATCAATGCTATTATTCCCTTTAACACCATTCTCGGAATTCCGCCTTAGACAATGTACTTCTTGTTCATAATCTCTGATTCCTTTGGCAAACTCATCGCATAAATTCTCCAAAAGGACTCGCGCTTTTCTCTCTCGTTCGATATTTCTCAAACAACCAGAGAATGAAGACTTCACTTCAGAAAGCTCCCTAGCTAGCTTCCTATGCAAGCTCTCAGAGTGCTTTCGTAACCTTTTCTCCTCTTCTAGCTCTTCCTTGAGTGATTGTACAGCAACTTTAATTCTACCATCATGTTCTTTATTCTTCCTTACAAACTTATCCATTGTCATTTTCTTCATTAGGTTCTCCATTTCCTGCCTATTAATTTTCTTCTCTCGTACTAACTCCTTCATCCACGTTCGAGATCGACCTAGTTCCATTTTTAACACTTTCACTGTTGATATATTTGATGCAAGTTGTTCTTCAAGACTCCATATTCGGTTTAGTACGCTAAGTAACTCCATTGATGTTGTAATGTTGTATCTTGATTTTGACTCTTCAATCATACCTTTTACGTCTAAGGAGCTTGTGGGAGTTACTGCATATTTATATCACGTCACCTGTTTAAAGCAAAATAACATATCATTTTTAACATCTCCAAAGGACAAAACAAACGCATTAAATAGAAATTGTCTAGGAGGATCAGTGAACAGAAGAAATTCATGATGACTAAAATGTTTATTTTAAAATTTTGAACAATGAAAATGTGATATAAAATATGTAAGAATTTAACTGCACAAAAATTTGCTTACTTGTACTGAGCTACTGTAACAAGAAGGAGATATAGGCTTTAGAGCACTGCCATTTCTATCGATAGATCTACGACGCTGAACAAGTGATGTGGCAACATGCCTTCTTATGCTACTAGCAGATGCTGGCTGAAATAAGACACAGGAAGGTAACAATCGTCATTTCAACAGAAAAACATTAAACCATCAACACAATGAATAAGACACATTTTACATATGTTTCTCCATTCATCAAAAGTGTGCAAAACGCTAACGATAAAATTTGACTTCAAGAAATATACAGAAAGTGGGAAGCAAGCAGTTAAAAAAAGTGAGAATAAACATAATCAATCACACATACAAGAAAATTCAAAGTAACTTGAAACACCTAAGCAACAATGCACACAATGAAATGTAAACAAGTCTAAGCAAGAAAAGAACAATCAATTTCAAGTTATTGCTAACAATTACAATAGGCCAATTGCAATTCTAACTAAAATTTCCATTAAGGCATTGGAAAAGAAAAAAACAAAAAAGATGGGAATACATTTAGCAAAAGAATAGTTTAAAGTAAAAGTTTAAGGCTATGTGTGTGTGATGGAACTAAGTGGAACACCCCTACCCACCAAATCAGATCCTAACTTCCCAAGAGAACAAATCCCTGAGACACATACAGAGTACATACACTAGACAAGATATTCACACCATCAAGAAAGTAGAAGTGATTGAATGTAACTATATCTGTCAATGTTGTACTGGTATTTGACATGCCTTCAATCGGAGGGTTAGATTTTACATACACCATATTTCGATAAACAACTTAATTAAACACGTATAACTTATCATTGTATGTATAGGTTATTTCTTTTACAAAAGATAAAATAAAATTGAAAGTTCTATTCTATTACCATAATTATGTGTAAAATGACACATATTTCTAGAACATGTGATAAAAATTAAGCATTTACTAATTTTACACACACAAAACTATAGTAATTGAGCTGAAAAATAGAGAGGATCTGAAATCATCGAGGAGAACTTTAAAAAACTAAGCTGAAAGGCTCTTATTAAGATGTCATAAACTCAAATAATTAAATCCAATCAAAGAATAGTAGAGAAGCAAATCATGAAAAGAAAAAGCAAGCATGTAGAGTGTTTAATAGTGCAAAACAAACAATGAATAAAGAGAAACAAAACAAAAGGACAACTTTTTTGGAAATAAAAAAGAAGCATAAACTGAAACAAAACCTTATCAGAAAGGGTGTCTGAAGGCTGAGCTAATTTACGGCGGAGAGTAGTAGTACCATAATTGTTGATCTTAGCAAATGGGATATGTTGAATTTGTCAGAGTTTAGCACAGAGCTTTCTAGCAGAAATGGTTGAGGTTGAGGTTGTGGTGGGAAAGTTGAGGAATTGATGAAAAAGGTTGTTGTTTTGTTGAGATGGAAGGTGAAGTCTCCATGTGGGTGGTGGAGTAGAAGAAGCTATTCTATTTATCCCAACCAAAACATCTTGCTTCCACTTTTCCACCATTACTCTTCTCTTCTTTTCTCTCTCTCTCTCTCTCACACAACTTCAATGTTTAAATTTCAAATATTCATTTTTGCCTTAAACAATTTTTTGAGACATCAGAATGTTTATGTGTCTCTTCTTTTTTTTCCGCAGAACAAATTTATAGACCGTTCAGCAGTTACTCCATCTTCATATTTGCGGTCCACTGTCATTATGACATCATCCCCTAAAATCCTATTTTTGGATATGTTTGTCGCCCCCAATCAAATTAGTTACTCTTTCTTTTTCACATATATATAAAAATAGAATATTCAACATGGATTGATAAAATAGTTTTTTATTGATTAATAAACATTTTGTATTTTGGTATAAAATAAATATAATATTATCATAAAAAAACAGAAAAAATAAACATTTTGCATTTTGTCAAATTGTAAAAATATATTGAAATACGTTATATGTCATAATTTTATTTCTAAACTATTAATTTTTTTCTCCAATTTAATCTATGAACTAAAAATATAATAAAAGTATGTATTATAATTAATCAATATAATTTTTGAATTGCTTTAAAATTAAGAGGATAAGTAGTTTTCGATGACTATTACATGTATCTTTATATTTAAATATTGATCATATATTTATAAATTTTTTTAATGAAAGTTACTCATCTTAGTCTTATATGATTGCAATGAAGGGAACTCACATTTTAGTCTCATTATAAAGATGAATAAATTTCTCGTTGGATATCTGGTTGACGGTGTGAGTGTGGATTTTGGAATCTCGAATTCCTTTGTAAGTGTTTGTCCTTCCTAGATTCTTATGTTGCGTACAAACAGATAGATGTCATGAGGCCATCAACAAGAAGGACCAGAAAGTGAAAGGGAAAACAAAAGCCAAAAGTTACCAGATGCAATTTTTGTTTTGTCATTTTGCTTTATTTCATGCTAAGCTAATCTAACCTACACTATGGACTCTATAACATCACCAGCTCTTTAATTGCTTTCATGAAACTTATTTTTTATATAAATGATCTTTATTAATTGACTTAATTACACTTTTGGTCACCCTATTTTAACTGAATTCAAAAGTAGTCCTCATTTTATTTCTCCTTAATTTTGGTCCCCAAACAGAATTTTGGTTCAAAAATGAAATTTCATATTTTTCAAGTCACACCAAACCATTTATAATCATAAATTTCAGGTACAATTGTTGCACCACGAGGTCGTGATGCATGGTGTGACTTAAATAAACGCAAAAACATCAAGTTTTGGACCAAAGTTATGTTTGGGGACCAAAACTGGGGAGAAATAGAATGAGTGAACTACTTTTGCCATTCAGCTAAAATAAGGGGACCAAACTGCAATTAAACCTTATTAATTTTGTCATAAAAATATTAAAATGTTAATTATTTTTTAATTTTACCATTTTATTAAAATTGTTTGTATCACTTTCAAGTTAATATCTTTATTTTGTATTTATGGTATTGATAAATATATAATAAAAGTGATTTAATAAAAATATCATCATTTCTCTTTGATTTATATGTTTTGTTAATGCATAATTGATCAAATATGTTACTTAGATACATTAAGTATATTTTTGTATGCAATTATGAGAAAAATATCTTATTGAATCTTCTAAGTTTTTTAAGTGAGTTTTTATCATTTAGAATGTGTTTTTTTTCTCCAAGTTCACATTCATTTTAAGTTTTAATTATATTTTCGATTAGTTTTCTCCTAAATTTTTTATTTATATATTTAATCATATTTCATTATGTAACATTAAGTCTAATGTGAAAGTATGTGATGATTAGATAAATTAATTATACTTGTTATTAGTTAGTTATATTTGTTAGTTGTTCTCATTAACCATATAAACTTTACCGTAACTTGATGTAATCAACATTTTTATTATTAATACAATTGATGTTTTATATTTTTCTTTCATCAAATATTTCCTCTTTATTTTATGATGTGGTCAATGCACCGATTTTGGGCTTAAGCTAGGGACTCATGGCCCAGAAATTGGGCCTACAAGTATACAAATGGTCCAATGAAACCCTCATGATCATGAGGACATGAACCAAAAGGAACTTGTGGGTCCACCTTCACTATAATGTCATGTGGCAATTTACTCCCTCGACAAGTAGTTCTTTAACTTCTCAAGTTATTATTATTTAGATCATCATGAAAAGGAGTCCTATTCATAGAAGGGTTTTGTGCCCTTGTGGGTAGACCTTATACAAATTTAACCCATTTATGTTTTCCAATCAACATCAATGGCATTATATATTACCTTGAAAGATGATTAATTGGACAATAGAATTGTCACCAATCTGCACTTTATCCAATAGAGGATTAGCATTACGAGGGTAAGAGGACCACAATTATCCTTATTGGTCCACTTTTTTATTAAAGAAAAAATAAATCTTATCCTTCTTAAATTGATTGTGGTCCAAGAGTTTCAGTATGATTAACTTCAAATTTAACTAAAATGTCATACAAGAATTTATCTCTCTTAAGTAAAAATATCTCAATTTTTACTTAAATAACTTTAGATTATGTATGCCACCAGCAATATTTTTGTATGTTTACATAAGAAGATTTATTCAACTTTTTATTTTGGTACAAAGTGATTCTACTTTCATGCTTGATCAAACCAAATCAATTATTATTATTATAAAAACAGTATTTGTTTTAATTTTTTACGGGAAATAAAAAGGGAGAAATAATGTTTATGGGTGAGGATTTGGAAACATGAAAGGATGTGAATGCATGATGGGTTCCTCTAAAGTCAACGCACCATGAGCAAAGTTGCTATCATCACTCATTATCATCAAATCAATGTTGATCATCAATGAGACTTATGTTACTTCAATATAGCTCAACATTCCACTATATATAAGGTACATCCATCCCTTTCAGAAGAAATGTTATTAACTTCTCTCATTTCTTCCCTAGCTCCTAAAAACCAATATAAATTATTTAAATCTTCTCATGCATTAATTTTAAATTGTAAAATAAACATATTTGTATAAGCTCAAAGTCTAAAATTATGTACAAGGAAAAAATTATAGTTCTTTACTTCAAAGTAGGTGGATATCTATGCTTCAATTTTTTAAATACTCGAGTATTAGGGGCATTTTAGATATAAAAATAAAATATAAAAGCTACTCATTTTATACTTTTGAGTTAGATCATGACACACACCTTAGTGCTGAAAATATAAATGTAACTATGTAGGCAGTAGTGCATAATTTATAACTTTTCTTTTTTACAGAATATATTATGAGAATAAAGTAAATGCATTAGTGTCATTTAATTATAATTTATAACTTATCGCGACATTAAATAGTTAAATAATTGTTGTTAATTAAAAACTGTATTTATATGATTCAATAGATTAAATGATCTAAATTGAGATTACCTTTACACTCATATATTATTTATATAATTATATATAAAAAAAGGTTTAAAATTATACATAGACGTTCTACATTTTAATTCAACTCTATTTTACTCTTTTAATAAAACTAAAAATTATGTTTATCGAAAATCTTAATATAATTTCTTGAAATGAGGTAACGTTGCACATATTTGTATTTTAAAAAAAATTAAAATTTGAGTTTTTCGAATCAATTTTTATAATTTTTTGAAAATATGTTTGTGTTTCTTAAAAATGAGTATTTGGGAATACTAAGTGTTTCAAAAAATTCAAATTTCAATTAAAATTTTTAAAATAGAAATAAGTTTCAGAAAATGAATATGATCAATGGAGAGAATAATAATTTTTGGTTATTCTAATGTAGAATAGAAATATAAGAAATGGGATATAGGGTAATTTTGTGTGTTGGTGAAGGTGTGTACGTGGTAAAGATTAATAAAGAAGTAAATGGGAAGGGGATATGTTATATGGGCCAAATATTGTATATTGTTTATTGGGCTTTATAGTAGATTTGGACTTCATTGATTAATGAATAATGCTAGGGCTGAAGAATTTAAATTATGTAGTTGCTGAAGCCCCCAAAAACACAAGGGGAATTACAGGAAAAGAGGTTCATGTAGTAAAAGAATGCACTTTAATAAGCAATCACCTTTAAATTATTTCTTGTTGTTGTCCACTTCTGTTTAATTATTGAAACTTGGGTTACGTTTTTTTATTCTCTCGAAAATATCTAAAATTATAATTTTTTTCTACACTGCAGTTAATGATTTATTTGTAAAAATAAATTGTGCCATAATAAATGACCATTTTATCATTAAAAGAAAGTAAATATGAATCTATTATAAGTATTGATTCAACCTTAAGATATTTTCTATTTTGGATTTAGGCGAATCTATTACATTAAGATTTTTTTTACTAATATTACCCTAAAATTTTATTATATATAAAAAATGAAAATATAATTATTTTAATTTTTAATGTAGTACTAATTATTATTTTTAATTGTATCATCTAGTTAATATTATAAACAACATTATCAATTCAATAGCTTAGACTTTGCTGCTTCTAGTAGGGGCTTAAAAGAATGTTTTTTTTTCATACTAGAGTTAGTGTTTTTTTAGAGTGTTTGAGGCCTTCAAGATTGAAGGTGTTAGTTCAAAATTTTCTTGAAGTCTTTTTTTTTTTTTTTATATAGATAATTTGATTCGTGGGCATATAAAGAAGACATGATATAAATATTGTAACTCAATTGTCAATGGAGATTTGTAAACATTCATATTAAATATAGGAAGAAACGCTCATTCACATTAAACGAGTATCTTTGCAATTTATGTTCAAGTTAATTTTGGTCTTGGTGTTTCAAGGCAATTAAAATTGTTATATATTTTTTTTATATAAAAACTTGTACTTAGAAAAAGTTTGTTTTCAAACCAATTCTTGATTTTGATGAGATAGAACTGGATAATATCTTTATAAGTGTGACCGTCTTTACATTTTAAGTTGGTGTTCTATGAATTTAGTTCGATTCAACCTAAATTTGAAGATAGTATTTAAGTCTATTTAAGATCTATTAGACTACTTACTATTAGGTCACCGCTATCGAACCACTTAGACCACTCTTCAAATGTTCAATCGTGAGCATGAGGATAGTTTGTCAAGAGTATCACATTGAATGAGATAAAATCCGACAATATGATCATTAGTGAGACAATTCTAACTTTACGTGTAGACACAAACTCCCACTTAAAAAGAAAAATCAACATTATACACATATAGTACATTTGTAGGAAAAAAACTATATGAATATAATTTGACTTGACTAATGTTGGCCCACACATCGAACAAAACATGCTGTAAATCCATTTCATTCTTGCGTGCGTGTGTGAGTTAAGTATCCCTTTTTCAAGTTTTTTATTTTGATATATATTTAACTGTGCAACTTTATATATACTAAAGAAAAAGTATAGATATAAACATTAAGAGTGCTTCATATATGCATATATAAATAGCTATCTATGAACTTTACACGTGTTGTATACTTGCATCTTTGATTTATTATCCATGTCTTCCGTCAAATACCGATTATTTTTTTTCTCAATTGTTCTTAAATGCTGAAAGGATATTTGATCACACCCTCATAAAAGATAATCATATTTTAGAGTCTACATTGTGTTTAAATTTTTTCGTAATTCTTTGCACAAGCCATGCCCCCAAAAAAGATATTGTAAGCTATCTAAAATCTTGCTTTCTATACATTAAGAAAGATATCACTAATCCTGAAATATTCTAACATTCTATTTTCAATGTGTAGAAAGTATAAATAATCTAAAAAAGTATCATGAACCAAAGCCCTTGGAGACATGAATGTGTCCTAATACTTGGTCGCAACTTGAATTGCACTAGTGTTACAAAAAAGAACGGTAAAAATTATGAAGATCAATTCTTAGACATGACGCATCTACAATAGTAGCTTAATGGTGCAATGTTTAAGAACTAGTTCTTACAAATAAGAATCCGCATTGGTCAAATTTATACTATATTATTCGATTTTATGGATAATTTATTTAGGTTAGAGTACATCTTTTATACTTTTTAATATATATTTGCTTATATGAATGATTAGTTGATTTAATAAATTTATTAATTGATTAATTAATCTATGTTATAATTAGAATAAAATATTTAATTTATTTATTTATTTATAATAAAGTGTGTAGTGAATTAATCTTGTGATTTAATTAATTAAGAATAAAATTAAAATAATTAGAAAAAATGCTTAATAAATTTTATATTTATTTAGACACCAAAGAGTTGAATGTATGATTCTACAAAGAGTTTTTCTTGACAATATGTTTTTTCAAGAGAGTTAGAGAAGAGAGAGGATAGCAAAAAAAGAGCGATGAGAAATAACATATTTTGTGTATTTGAGGTATCATAGAAGTGTGAAAGTGATTAAAAATTGGGTGGGTACTACCACATTTTTGCATCTTCTCGTAAAGAAAGTAGGAGTGTTTACGGATGCGGATAAACCAGCTCCCATTCAAATCAATTAAATCTATGTTTTGATTCAACAAATTCATATCTAACTAGAACCAATTCATAAAAAATCCAGTAGTGTTTGGCTTAGGTAGCAGTTTTGCTTCTTAAATCCGTAAACTCAACCCATTGACATGTTATATAAACATTTTAATTTATTTTTTCTATTATTAATGTACAATTATAATTTAGTTATTGAATTTTATTTGAGAATTTGTTATTAGTTTAATTAATTTAAGTGTTTTGTTGTTTTTGTAAATTTAATTTAAGTATTGAATGATATGTTAGATAGAATTTTATGAATTTTAAAGTGTTCTAGTATTTAAATTCAATTACATTTTTTTATAGAAAATCCATACAAATTCAATTCAATTCGCTCATTGGATTGGTTTAATTTTAATTTGATGTAAAAATCAGATATTAAATTTTTTATCCAAACCAAATAAATTTGATTGATTCTAATATGAAACCAACTAACTGAGAACACCCCTGAAAGAAATAAGGAGAAAAAAAAAATCACATTTTAATTGTTTTCCATTTGTCTCCTTTAATCTTTTCACCGTGAAATTAGTCATTATAATTTATACCCCACATTGCAACATCGTCACTTCTCATAGGATTCAGTAGAAATATTTACATTTTTATAATGACAATTAAATTATAAAATAAGAATTGTGATTAGTGTAATGTGAGAGTTCATTCAAAATAAGAGTATAGATCCCTAATTGTGGCATAATGTACACATGAGACTTATGTATCAAGCATGACAAATGAGAAAATACAATATGTAAATGTTATTCTTTTTCTTTATTTTATGGTAAGAAAAGTCTTATTATTTTTTTTTACAAGAACAAACGTTTAATTAATTCTTCAAAGTATAAGGTTTAAACTTTGTGTGATCAACCTCAAAAACCTACTAGTATACTCAAATTAGGATCTTCTGCTGCGATATTGCATTTTTAGTAAGGTTGTATGGTTATTAGAGAAGAGAGAATATATTAAATTAAAATAAAAAGATAGGGATGAGAGAGAAAAATATGAAGTGAGAGATAGAATTGTTGATAATGTTGAAACCAGAGGACTGTGATGCACACAGTCAAAGCTTGCGCCGCAAAACAGCAGAAAACTGAGAGGAATGAGAAAAAGCAATGAATAAAACGATTCTGAGATTATATTTCTCTGCACTTTACAAAGTATTTTATATGTATTACATAATTGTTTGCAAAGTCATTTATCCAAAGGTAACTAACTAACTAACAATCATTTTTTGGTAACTAACTTCTAAACTTGGTAAGGTGGACAGTTATGAAATAAATTTCAACACTTCCGCTTAATTCATAATTGTTGAACACTTATAACACCAAGTTTCTTTCTCAAAAACTCAAATCTATCAAGTGTTAGAGCCTTTGTAAAACCATTTGCTAGCTGCACTTCAGTTGGGCAATATTGCACCTCAATCATTCCATTGTTCACTTGCTCTCTAATGAAATGAAACCTTGTATCAATGTGCTTACTTCTGCCATGTGAGATTGGATTTTTAGCAAGGCTAATGGCTGACTTGTTGTCGATTCCGAGTATCAGAGGCTTTATCACTTCACACCTTAATTCCTTCATCACTGAATCCAGCCACTTTGCTTGACAGGGTGCAAAAGTTCTTGCAATATATTCTGCCTCACAAGATGAAAGTGCAGTCATTGGTTGCTTCTTCGTGCACCATGATATGGCTGCTTCATTGAACTTAAAGACATAGCCAGATGTACTCCTTCTATCTGTGATGTCTCCACACCAATCACTATCTGAGTATCTAATGAGTTCACTTCTTTCACCTTTGCTTCCATTCGGGAACAACAGACCAAACTCATTTGTGCCTTTTATATACCTAAGTATCCTTTTAGCAGCTATCAAGTGAGTCTTCCTTGGATCATGCATGAATCTTCTAATCACACTTACTGAGTAGCAAATGTCAGGCCGACTATTGCATAGATACCTCAGTGAGCCAACGATTTGTCTGAACAGTGTTGGATCAATTCTTTCTTCCTCACTACACTCATCAATTTTTGAGTTTGTTTATGATGGATTTGAAATTGAATTGCAGCTATTCATTTCAAACTTCTCAAGCAACTCACCTATATAATTTTGCTGGTGCATAACCATTCCTGTCTTTATCTTCAGAAATTCCATGCCTAAGAAGAATGAAAGCTCACCTAGATTAGTCATTTCGAATTCAGATTTCAACTTATTTTTCACTTTTTCAATCTCTGATGTTTTGCTTCCAGTAATGAGCAAATCGTCCACATATATGCAGATTATCATGGTTTCTTCTTCACTTGAATTCTGCACATATACTCCAAACTCTGCTGAGCACTTTTTGAAGCCTATTTGAATCAGAAACTGATCAATTCTCTTGTTCCAGGCTCTAGGGGCCTGCTTCAAGCCATACAAAGCCTTATGGAGACTATATACCATATTTTCTTTGCCTTGTATTTCAAAACCAAGAGGCTGTGACACAAATACGACCTCTTCAAGTGGTCTATTTAGAAAGGCTGATTTTACATCTAAGTGATAGAGTAACCACATTCTCTTGCAAGCTAGAGCTACTACTAGTCTTACAGTTTCAAGCCTTGCAACTGGAGAAAACACTTCATTGTAATCAATACCATGTTTTTGTAAGAAACCTCTGGCCACCAACTTGGCCTTGTGCTTTGAAACTTTTCCATCAGGATTTAATTTCAGCTTGAACACCCACTTCACATCAATTTTCTTTTTCTGATCTGGCAGATTTACTAGCTCCTAGGTGTGATTTTTCTCAATTGATTGGAGTTCTTCCATCATAGCTTTCTTCCATGCCTCTATCTTCAGTGCCTCTTTATAATTGAGAGGTTCAACATCTGCTAATAATGCAAAGTGAATGATATCACCTTCATCATTTACTGCATTATCAGAAATCAATTCACAATCATTAAGCCTGCTTGGAGCTTGTCTAACTCATTGAGGTCTCACAGTTGCGTCCACTTCTTCTGGTTCATCTACATCATTATTGTTTACTTCTGCATTATTTGATTCATCACTTGAGTCAGGATAAATGCAGCTTTGCTGGTTTTATATGCTGTATATTGGTTCCTCTTCCCATTTCCACTTCTCAGCCTCATTCACAATCACATCTCTACTGACATGTACCTTTTGAGTTACAGGATTATACAGCTTATAGGCGCCTGTAGGATGATAGCCTATAAGTATCATGATTTCACTCTTATCCTCCAGCTTGCTTCTCCTAATATCTGGTACATGTTTATAGCACAAGGAGCCAAAAACTTTGAAATGCTTCACACTAGGCTTTCTTCCACACCATGCTTCCTTTGGTACTTTCAAATTTAGCTTCTTTGTAGGACATTTATTCAGAATGTATGCAGCTGTAGTGACTGATTCTCCCCAAAACTTGTGTGGTAAGTTTTTTTGTTTGATCATACTTCTTGCCATATTTAGTAGGGTCATGTTCCTTCTCTCAGCAAGTCCATTATGTTGAGGTGTATATGGAGATGTCACTTCATGCGCAATGCCTTGATTGACACAGAAATCTTCAAATTCTTTTGAGGTGTACTCTCCTCCACCGTCAGTTCTCAAGATCTTAATGGATTTGTCACTTTCTTTTTCTATTAAGACTTTGAATTTCTTGAAAACCTCTAAAGCCTCACTCTTAACCTTAATTGTATACAACCACATCATTCTTGTACATTCATCCACAAATGGGATAAAGTATTTGCTTCCCCCCAATGAAGATACTTCAAAAGGACCACATATATCAGAGTAAACTACTTGCAGTGCTACACTAGCTCTTTTAGATGCTTCAGAACCAAATGAGCATCTACTTTGCTTACTTTTCACATATACATCACAAATGGCTTTTCTATCATTCAGTTTTGGCAGGCCATACGTCAGTCCTTTAGCAATCAAATCACTAAGACTTCTAAAATTTAAGTGACCATACCTCTTGTGCCATAAGTCTTCAACATCTTCACTCCCTGCTGCAAATAGGCACATCATTCTTTCACTTGAGATGTTGCATCTGTATGTTCTATTCTTTGACATGTTTGATTTGAGCACCAAGTTCTTCTTTTCATCAAATAACTTTAAGGCGTCACCATTCATAGTTACTGAGAATCCCTTCTCCACTAGTTGGCCAATGCTCATGAGATTACACTTCATCTCAGGAACATACATTACATCTTCAATAATGATTCTTTTGCCACCATTGCTTCTGATTACTATGTTTCCACTACCTTCAGCCACAAGGTTTCTACTATTAGCCAATTTGATGCTTGTTTTCTTGCTAGTATCAAAGCTTGTCAACCACTCTCTATGGGATGTCATGTTGTTTGAGCATCAAGAGTCAAGAAACCACTCTTCATTCTTAATCTTCTCATCACTGGTAGTAGCCATCACCAGCACTATGCTGGAATCATCTCCATGAGCCAGATTTGCTTCTTCGTCAATCTTTTGATCTTTCTTGAACCAACATTCATCAGCAAAGTGCCCATGCTTCTCACATTTGAAGCAATGTACCTTACTTTTGTCAAAATCCCTCCTCTTGTTCTGAGTTCTGCCAAAACCTCATCTTCTTGAAGATTCAGCTTTGTCTTCACTCTTATTCTTTCCATTGTTTGACCAATTTCCTTTGATTTTTCCCTTCTTCTTGAAATCTTTCTGATTTCCCTCCTTCTTGGAAGTTTGAACTTGAAATGCTTGTTGAACTGATCTTTCATAACTTCTATCAAGCACCAGCAGCTCATGTGCTTCCAGTGAATTTTGCAGCTCTTCAATTTTCATGGTTTTCACATCATTTGCTTCTTGAATAGCTACAACTATGAAATCAAACTTTGGACTTAAAGATCTCAACACCTTTTCTACCACCATCTGATCTGTAATGTTCTCCCCACACGTTCTCATATGGTTGACAGTAGCTGTTAGTTTTGAGAAGTAATCACTTACCTTTTGATATGCTTCCATATGCATCATCTCATATTTTCTTCTATAGGATTGTAGCTTCACTTGCTTCACTTTTTCTCCACCAGTGTGATAGTTTTCTAAGATGTCTCATGCTTCTTTGGATCTTGTTGCGTTCGAAATCTTCTCAAAATGCTGATTGTCAACATTCTGCTGAATGTAGAACAATGCTTTGCAGTCTTTCTTCTTGGCTTCCTTGAATGTAGTCCTCTGTGCATCAGTTGGATTCCCCACCAAATGCTCATAGTCATCCTGCACAATTTCACTTACTTCTTGTGCTCCAAATGAAGATTTCATCAAGGCACTCCATCGAACCCAGTTCTTGCCATCAAGAACCAGAATATTTGATCCAAAACCATTGTTATTCATCTTGCCTATCCAGATTTTATCACTCAGTGTTTCCCTTGATTGTTCCCCTCACTTTTCCACTCGTGTTTCCCTTTATTGTTCCCAACTCTAGATGCCAATTGTTGGAACCAGAGGACTGTGATGCACACAGTCAAAGCTTGCGCAGCAAAACAGCAGAAAACAGAGAGGAAGGAGAAAAAGTAATGAATAAGATGATTCTGAGATTATATTTCTCTGCACTTTACAAAGTATTTTATATGTATTACATAATTGTTTGCAAAGTCATTTATCCAAAGGTAACTAACTAACTAACAATTAGTTTTTGGTAACTAACTTCTAAACTTGGTAAGGTGGACAGTTATGAAATAAATTTCAACAGAGAATGATATTAAAAAACTTGTAGAGATTAAAATCCTAGTATGCCACGTAAAACTAATGTTATGTAAATATTTTAAGAGGTTGAAGTTATAAGTTGTCAATTGAACAAAGATGATGAAAATGCATAATTTAATTTTTGTATAAATTGAGTAATCTCCCAACGCAATTCTCCCAACGCAATTGTAAAAATCAATTCTTTGAAGGACTATAATAATCCACGAATCTGTCACTCAGTCAATAATTTAAAATTATAAAGTTGGATAAAAAAAAAACAGTTTCATCTCTCGATTGGCTTGATTGGATTTTCATAAAAAAAATTATATAAAAAAAACGAATATCAATACCAACAAATAATTAATTAATGATTATAGCTAAGCTGTATGTCAATAAAGCTAGTCTAATATTCAAAGAAAAATGATTGAAGCTGCATGTCACACTTATGAGCAGCATTTAAGGACATATAATGTAAATTATGGAGAAGAAAAAAGATGCCCTTTGGGTCTCTTTCTATAATTAGGGGACTAATTACGTTTGGATCTCTTAACTGAAATGGGGAATTGATTCATCATTACCAATTTAATGTAAGATTCTGAAAAGCACATTTACCCTTTGTTTTTTATTTGAGGAGGGTGTATTTAAAATGAGATTTCAATAGATTTTATAAGATTTTTTAGTTGTAATAAAATCTACTTGTATTTAATTAATGTTTTAAAAGAATACAAGTAATTTTTGTGGTATTCAATTAGTATTATTAAGATTGTTTTAATAATATAATGAAATTTAATGGTATTTAACTAAAAAAATTACAACTTATAAAATGTTTCTTGGTATTTAAAAACATATAGATCTTAAAAGATTGTTTTGTGGTGTGGATGTTGAGAAACTTTTTAGTTAAAATACATTTATCAAACAGTATCACAAAAACACTTGAGACTTTATAAGACTCTCATATCTCAAAAAAAAAAAACAAAAATTATCATTGAAGCCATTTTGTTTCTTCTTTTTCTTCAATGTTTTCTCATTATATTATCAACTTCAACAATTACACAAAACTTTCTATTATTCATTTAATGTAATTTTATTTATTCTCTTTATGTCACTTCACTTAATTTTGATTCATTATACTTTTCTTCATTAGTCATTAAAACTATCTAATATTTATGTATTTATATTATTATTATTATTATTATTATTATTATTATTATTATTATTATTATTATTATTATTATTATTATTATTATTATTATCTATGTCGTTTCAACTTGAAAATATTAACTTGTGTGCAAGTATTATTTTTATCGGTGTAGAACAAGTTATCTTTCCTACTAAATTTCATTTCCAAAAACTTATAATCTTTATTTAAGTGGAATGTAGTGTTTTCGTTCTGTTTTAACTCTCGAGCTTCTTAAGGAATGAGACTACATAAGTTTTTAGTTATATTTTTCTTTTGTTATTTTTGTTAATCTCTTTAACGCTACGATATTCGGGGGAACGAGGCTTTAATATTATTTTAGAGAGTTGTCTTCAATAATTGCTTAACTTTTTTAGAATATTATGTTACAGAGTTGTCTTCAATGACGACTTAGCTTTTTTTGTTTGTTTTAAACACTACGATTCTCACAGGAGAGAGGCTTTAACTCAAGTTCATTAACCACTTGAGTTTAATTATCGGATTAATTCTTTTAAATTTTATAAATCTATAATTTTTCAATTACTATAAATTTGTATGATATAAATCTTTTAAAATTCAAATTATAAATATTGATAGTCTTTTGAAATCTTAAACATCATTAAAATTTTATAAGTCTTTTAAAATCCACAAGACTTTAATATACAAAAATTATCTTTTAAAATCATAATTCAATACACTCTAAAAACAAAATTTCTTTTTTAAGGTGACCGTTAAAAAAAAATTTAGATGAAAACATAGACGGAACGAAAATAATAAAAAAAAAACGTGAATTTGTAGGGATGAAAATAAAATAAACTCAAACTTACCGAGACGAAACACATATGATGCATTTGATTTTCTATATAAGTTTGTGTTTTTTTTGTTATTTTCATCCATTCTTTATTTGTCATCTCAACTATTTTTAACATTCATTAACAGTAAAGACGATTTTAAAATAAAATAAAATTTACATGATTGAATTTAAAACCAAAAAAATTACAAAAATAAAAATAAAAAACACTGACTTACACGAATTTAACATATATTTAAATTAAATATTATTAAATAATTATTATTTTCTGATTTTTCTTAACATTTATAAAATAGTCAAACAAGTCATTTATTATAGAACATGAAGTAATTGACTCATGCACTTATTTGCACTCATCCATAAAACCTATTGATGTATGAAATGAACTCTTAAATCTTATACAAAGTACCAAGTCAATCATGTTTCATACTACAAGACTATCATATAATTAGAAACGGTTTTTCTATGCACAAATTGTTCCACGATAATCAAATAGTTACATCAAAACAATCACAAAATCTCGCGAGTATTTAACCCCAACAAATCCACCCCTCAAAAGAGCTAAAATGATAGTTATCTTAGTCAAGGTAACCCATTGGATCTAGCTACTATTGATTAAAGTGAAACATAAAACCCTTGGCCATAGATTTAAGCCACCACCAAAAAATAATTTTCATCTAGTCTATCAATTGCTAAGAAGTAACATTAGCCTGATTAAACACTTTCTCGTTCGAACATTTTGATGTATTTTTTTTTTCCTCCACCAAAAATACCTTCAAATTGCCTAACATGCTGAAGAGCATCGTTGAGAAGTATACTTTGAAACCACGTCCATGCCAAAACATCAAACTACACATGACTAAATAGAGGGTATTCAAAAAATAGGTGTTTTAATGATTCTACCTATTCACAATCACCAATACACAAAAGTGATTAATTCGCTAACTAGTCACATCTAGCCAAATTAAAATCATTTAACCTATAACTCTAATCTATGGTTAATTTAAAAAATAACACATTATTTTTTTTTTACGATAGACTCAATTTTTATACTTCAGTTAGTCTTAAATATAAACAAAAATAAATGTTAAAAAAATTTAATATACTTAATTCAAATTTAATATTAAATATATCAACTTTTTTTATTTATATTTAAGATCAGAATAATATTATACTTAAAATTTATAGAAATATATAAATAAATATTGCAACCGTTAATGTTGAGAATAGGAAGAAAATGATAGGAATATAAAAATTATAAATAATACTACTGTTATAATATTTGATTTTTATTCAGTTATATATGCCCATGTCGCTAGAATCAATGTCGAATAGTGTAGTCATTATATAGTGTTGCTATTACTTGGTCACTTATCACTAGAAGGGGGGGAAAAAATTAAATAATGTACACTTGTTGGTTAGTTGACAATAGCCCTAATTTTATACTAGAAACAGGATTTTTGAAGTAGGGTGGACAACTTGAGTCAAAAATATAAAATAGGGGTGGAGAATATGGCATGTTTTGACCTAAAAACTCTAAATAGTTTAAATTAAAGGTGGGAAATATAGGTCGAATTTAATCACTTGCATCGAATTGAACGAGTTACAGGTACAATGGATAAAAATAAATGAATGTTTTTTATAGATTGATTATGAAGTATGAAGTTTAATTTTGGCTCATAACCGCTTAGTTAGAGAAGTTTAAAATACCAACATCAAAATGAAATAGTTGTTACTAGTATTGACCTAACTGTAGAGTCAATCATAGATGTCGAGTCGGTCTAAGCCGCTTACAAGTAAAGAATCCGTTTAGACCACACATTTTTTTGGATCTTAACCCTATCTTTCTATTTAACTAATAATATTAGTTTATTTTAATTGTATATAGTATAAATTTGACTAACTAATTTTACGACTAATTTTACTACTAATTAATTTAATATAAATTAGTCAATCATGTGAATGCATTTAATATTTATCATTGTGTTGTTCAATATTGTAGTAAAAACCAATTAAACTTAAAAGACCTTTAATTTTATTATTGTAAGTATTTAAATAATCTCATTTTAAATTTTACTTTAGACCTAATTTACATTGGAGTAGAGGAATAGGGGGTGCAAAGAGGGTGGTGCATTGACCAAACATAAAGAGGTATGAGGCTAGGGGAGACATCATAGACTAAAGCTTTGTTTGTGAGTTTAAAGGAAAACCAAGAGGAGGATTTTGAAAATAAGGAAAAGAGGAAGGGAGAGTAATCCCCCAACTAAAGCTTTATTTTTTATATTAGATCAAAACCCTCTAATGCAAAAGAATTGAAGTACTTTGAGGGATTATTTTGAATAGTTTTTGATATTTTTTATATTCTTTTAATCTCTTTATAATACTATAAAATCAAAAGGTTTAAATGTAATTTTAGTTCTCATGTTTTATTCAATTTATAATTTTAGTCTATTTATTTTATTTTACATAATTTTGATTCCTCATTTTTGAATTGAGATATTTTGCCCAACTTTCAATTTGACACTCAATTTGAATGATGTGAAAATTAATCATGGAGATGTGGAAGTCACATAATATTTATTATTGTTTTTTTAATTAGTTAAAATATTTCGACATCAAACTCAAAATCGTTGATTGAATTTAAATTAATTTATCAATCTAAACCAAATGATTGTAATAAGATAAAAAATCAAAATATATCGCACAAAGATGACAAATCATATAAAAACATGGAGAGAAAAATTAAATCTAAATAAAAATTACTTATTTAAATAAAAATAATAATTTAAAATGAATAATTCTAAACTATAATTAATTTTAATTCTCATGTTTTATTCAATTCATAATTTTGGTTAATTTTTTTATTTTACGTAATTTTAATTTCTGATTTTTGAATTGAGATATTTTGCCCAACTTTCAATTTGACACTCAATTTGAATGACGTGAAAATTTATCTAACTGGCGTGGACATCACATAATATTTGATATTATTTATTTAGAATATTTCCACATCAAACTCAAAGTCATTAACTAAATTTAAGTTAATTTATTAATTTAAATCAAACAAATATTATAATAAAATAAAAATTATAATAAATGCACTAAGATGACAAATCATATAAAAACATGAAGAAAAAGAAGAAGCAGTTAGGTTTTGTTGACCGAAAATACTAACATTAATATTTTCATAAAGTATAGATGAATATTATTATCATTATTTGAATACAATGAAATCCACATAATTAAAGGTATTTGTTAATTGTAATAGGAAGTGACTCATTTGTCCTAGAGTGAAGTGTATCAATGACACAAAAACAAACAAATTTCACACTCAGTCAGCATTGTCAACAACTCCCATCCCAATCCCCATGCTCTTTGAGAAGCCGTTTGAATATTCTAAAATCATAAACAAGTGATACCCATTTACATAAAAGCAAAGTTTATTAAACCTTTATTTGTCACATCTCCACCAAGGAAAAATTAACATAAAAATAAAAACCCCACCTTTGCTATTATAACAGCAGGCGTGGACCTCACTTCTCCACCAACCAAACCATCACACAGCTTATTATTATTTTACATTTCATAAAGTTGGCAAAAAATATCATTAAAATAATGTATTGTACGGATCACACACCAACCATACTCAATCACATATGACACATGACACATGACACATGCACAATATAATGTCATCTGAGCAAAAACATTATAACTGGCTCATCAATAAATCAAAGAGATTGCATGTGTTATGTAACTATAAAAAATGAAAGGTATATAAAGTCCATTCAATATAAATCAATGACTAGTACATTTAACAAAGATATAATACCTATATATGAAATTTCATTTTCTCTTGACTCTTTGCAAGATTACACTTAAGTGGTTGTAAAAACTGATGCAGACTAGTGAATTAGATAATTAAAAAACACATGGCTTAATCATTCTGAATATATAATCTAATACATACATGTTATTGTAGTACAGTCTGAATGTTGCACATTCTAAAGGACACTGCCACTGCAATGCACAACGAAATTGGTCCACTTATAACTTGTCCAAATTAACTTGTGAGTAAAAGAAATTGAACCTTCTCAAATGAACTTTATAAACCAAACTTTAGAATGTTTTTTTTGTCAAATAAATTTAGATACACTAAATATATAGGTATGTGACTGAAATTGAAGTTATAAATGACTATGGTATCAATTGGATTGTTGGTTGACTAAAGTATGATGATCAAGCTGATTTCAAAAAAACAAGAGTGATGTCGTCCAATATATAGAAGTATTGAAGCATAATGTTGCTGCAATGACGCAAGACACAAAGTGGTGGCAGATAACCAAATACATTCTTAGAATAGTGGTTGCAATCACTGGTGATAATAAACCATTTGTGTTTAGGTGCACAAATGTTTAGTTTTGTACCTTGTGCCTGTTACCATTGAATATCTCATTGGAACGCATCATAAAATAGATAGAATGAGAAAATGTATAATATATGTAGCTATAGTTGTAATTTCAGATGTTATAGTATCCCACAATAACAATCTTTAATCAGCAAGTACACTTTGTATAAACTGTTGAAACATGAAACAGATAAATTATATTAAATTTAAACTTAAGAACAATGGAGTAATAAATAGCCAAAAACATGGCACAATTGTCAATAGGTAGATTTCTATGAGAGAACAAACTATGGAGAAATATCAAGCCTAGGCTCAAAGCAAAAACCAGTGAAAAGCTGTAGAGGAAACCTCTTCATTACCGGGCATTTCTGCGCCCATTTCCATTGTTTAACTTTCATGTCGAATGTGAGAAGTGCTGGAGATCCATAACTTTGAATATATATAAGATCATCTATGCCACGGCTAGCGAAAACATCATCAAACTCTCCAAAACCTTGGAAGTATTTGTGCGGCATTCGAACAATTTCTTCCAACTTTCGATCATGAAGAACCCAGATACCAATCCCTTTGATTATGTCCGGTCGTTCGTGTTTGCCTATTCCCCCCACCATTACAAGCTTATCCTTCATATTCATTAGACGGCCACATGTTAGAGAACAAGGTACATTAATAAAGCTCCTTCTCAAGCTAACTTGAGAAGATCGGCCGGAGATATTGTATGAAACTAACGCGTGACGGTTTTCGGGTGGAACGCCACCAGTAGAGTAAACTAGAAAATACAGCACACCGTTGCATATCACACTCTCATCACCACCTCTCCACCCCATCAGAACCTCGGTTAGTGGCGTCATCCATGTCTCCTTGTCTGATTTGTATATATGAATCGAGATATCCCACTGGAAAAAGTTATCCGGAACTTGCTTTGATTTCACAATTGCCACAGTGTAACCATGGGATTCCCTGTCCACTGACATTGCTAATGCGCCATAATCGGAAAATCTCAACCCTGGAGGCTCCTGAAGCTTCCTGCAGCTTTTGGTAATAGGATTACACATGCATAACTCGCTTCGGCTGTCATTATCCATGAAGCAAACTAAGCCATATGAAGAAGAAACGAACCAATTAGCAGTTCCAATGAAGGGGCGTACAATGCAATACCATTTCCGAAAGTTCGGATCATAAGCACAACCAGTTGGTTCATCGGAGCTTGTAAACATAAAGTACCACGGCTTCTGTGGTGGCGAATTGGAAGGGTTCCATAAAAACCTTTCAGAAGTAACAATCTCATACCATCTTTTACACACAGCACTTGCTCGGAAAATGCTTGCAACGGGGAGATAGGCAAGGATACGTTCCAATAACTCATCAGGCATAATCATGTCCAGCGAAACAATGGCCCCATCTTTATCAACTTCCTCGCCCGGTTCCAAGAACAAATCAATGTCCTTCGACTCCTTTCTGGTGTCATCATCATAGTGGCTGATCCATGCTGTTTCTCCAGCCATAATGGAATCACAAGTAAAGGCCTAATGAACATATTTAAAGAACAATTAGCTATGATTATTAAAACAAAACAACATAATCATAAAGAAAATCAAAGATTTTATCACTTGTAGATAAACCAGATCATGAAAATTAACTTAAACAAAGTGACACGCCACAACACAATTAGCAAAAGACTGTTTATATCAAAAACAAACAAACAAACAATACTACCATGAAAAAACATAGAGAAGATCAAATGTACAGACACAACAGAAAACTTTACCAAGATATGAAGATTCCTTTACAAACAAATTCATCTTCCTTTTAAAAAGAAAATCGTACAAAATCTGAACTTGACAAAAGGACCAATATTAGGGATAAAGGGAAATTATAGCTCTAACTAAATATATGGTCTAGAAAGATCATAGTATTAGCAATCAAATAAAACCACACAGAAAGAAATACCCTTAAAAATGTTTGGTATTTTGAAACAAACATTGATATTTGCTTATAGCACTAGCAGATTCTACCAAGTAAAATAACAAAGAAAGCATGAGCGAAATCCACACATAACACAAAGGAATAGATTATTATCAAATAGAAGCAACAATTTTTTTATGTAATGATTAAAAAAAGAAAAAATAAGAGGGTATTTAAAATCCAACATTGAAGATGAAAAAAAAGTGTTTTCTGCAGAGAGAAACATCATTAAGAACAACAATAACAATTTTTCATATGAGAGTAAAACGAATCAAATAAAATGATTAAAAAACCACAAAGCTAATATCCAATCTCCTTGATCCTAATATGAAAAATCAGCGGAAGAAGCAATCTCAACATATATAAAATTACAAAAACACATACAGATCAATGAACACAAAAACTTTTGAAAAAAAAGATTTTGATAATTAAAAGATGAAACCCATTTAACATAGAGATACCTGGTTAGAAAGGGTGAGTCGAGTAGTGTCAGTGTGGAAAAGGGTGTGAAGACATGAAGCGAGTATTGGAGCGTATATATATAGAGAGAAAAAAGAAGAAAAGGAAAAAAGAAAAAGAAAAAGGGAAAATGGGTATAGTTAGTTAGAAGGGAATTAAGAGTAGCCACAAAAGCATTGAAGTTTAAGGGTGAAAAGAGAATAGGGGACGTATGAAATTTTGCTTAAAATGGAAGAACAACGAAATGGGCTGCTCTAGATTTGGTTGATAAACAAGGCCAAACAAACACACACACACTAAATAGAGAGAGAGAAAGAGAGACCAAAACGACAGGTAATGGAGTGTGGTTTTTGCTTTGGGATGGATGGTGCTTTGCTTTCTTTGTGGGGAAGAGGGAAAGGACTCAGTTTTAGTTTTCTTTTTTTTATATTTTCTTTTAGAATAATCATAATAATATACTTCTTTCGCCACACGCTTATAAACAATTATTTTTATTAAGAATATTACTTACCTCAAATTAATTTTCAATATTTTATGTCAAATATATTTTTAATTATTAAAAGATAAATCATTTGAATATCAAATATTCAACTTTTCACATGGTTTTTTTTTATCAATATATCATTTTTTTTGTAAAAAAACTGAATTAAAAGGGTTTTCTTTTTAATATCCCAATTTTTGAAATTTTTTTTCAATATACTTCCTTTTGAAAACTATATACTAAATTACTACTTTTTTTTTACTTAGTTAGAACTCGTCATTTGTAAAGTCGACTGCCTTAAAAAAATTCGAGTTTGCAGTGGAACTTTCTTAAGAATTCGTTTTTTTTTTTAATATTTTTTTCTCCAAATCGCCTTTTGAAATCATGACTTTCCAAGGTACATAAGGAAAGTCGTCATTGCAAATTCGGACTTTCTTAAGGAAGTCGTCTTTGCAAATGGAGACTTCTAACTAAATCAAAAAAAATTTGTATATAATTTTCAAAAGGGACTATATTAGTAAATTTCAAAAAAATCATTGGGTTATTAAAATAAATAAAAACCCAAATTAAAATGTTTCATTTTTTAAACTAAATATATCAAGTTGCTCTACTTTTTGGCACATTCACAAAGTTGTATCTCTCCAATGACCAAATAAAAGATTAATTTTTTATTTCTGCAATAGGAGGTTGCGTCATGAACATGGATGCGACCTTCAACTAAGTTTTTTTTTTTTTACTTTTGAAAAATTATTAATTTAATAAAACAAAATAATTAAATAAAACAAAATTATATTAATAAAATATACATTAAATTGGAAAATAAAATATATCAAACAAAATTATTAAAATGTGTTTGATGTATTTTATTTGATTTTATTAATATAATTTTATTTTTTAAATATTTTAATCATTTTTTATTAATTAAATTAACAATTAGGGACACATTGTTTGATGTATTTTATTTTTTAATTTAATATATTTTATTTAATTTTATTTATATAATTTTATTTTTTAAATATTTTAATTATTTTTTATTTATTAAATTAATAATTTTTAAAAAGTTAAAATGAAAAATAAATAAATAAACTTAGCAGATGGTTGCATCCCCGGCATGCGACCTCCTACTAAAAAAAAATTAATCTCACGAAGGTGTTAAAAAGTAGAATAATTTAACATATTTTTTTAAAGTGAGAAATTTTAATTAAGTTTTTTTTTTAAAAAAACAGAATATATTGATAAAAGAAAACCTTTGACATGATGTGTTTTTTTTTTTTTATTGAGGTAAAACATATTAAAAATTAAGTAATTGAGTTCAAATAACTAATAAATTTTGAGTCATTTAAATCAATTTTTTTATTTGTAACAATAATCAGATAGAGTATTATATAATTAGATGATTTTTAGATTAATAGTTAAATAAATTAATATTTAATAAAAAATATTTAATATTATTTAAAAAGTTATGATAAGTTAATATTTACCAAAAATGTCAGTTAAATAATATTAAAAAAATTAAGAAATATTTTGAATATTTTTTGAGTAAAATATTAAAAATTAGTGTAGTTCTTAAAAACATGTAATAATGTTTTCTCTATAAAATATAACGTGTAAAACATGTTAAAATTGATAGTACATAGTCTTTAATTTTATAATTTTTCTTAAAGTGCATTAATTTACAATTAATTTTTATATTTATATAAATAATCATCAATTTATTAGTTAAAAAAGCAAATGTCAAAACTTTTCAATTTTTTAATGTAATGTAAAAGCTACATTATTATTATTATTATTATTATTATTATTATTATTATTATTATTATTATTATTATTATTATTATTCATGATCGTTATTATTATACATTTTTCATCAAATAAAATATACATTACTTAATTTTTAAATTCTTATTGATATTGTTAGATTGAATATTATATTTCGAATTAAAAACGAAATTCTTACTTTAACATCGAAAAATAAAATTATATTATACATTTATCAGAAAGAATATATAAATATATTTTAAAATTTAAATAACATTATTTTAACTTTTAATAATCGTAATTTTTATTTTTAATATTTGCAAAAATATTAATTTTTTTTATCCTAGTTGTTTTTTGTTTTTGTTTTATTCATCCATTCAGCCAGATTTTTTTTTTTTTTAATATAAATTGTAATATATATTTGTCTTTGTACAACTTATATTTAAATTAATTAAAATCAAATATCCCCATATTTCTAACACTAACTCCGAGACGTAAATAAACTTTAAAACATTACAATAAAGATAAGAAAATAATACTAAAAATTGTATACTTGCAGATAACAAATACATATTTAAAGCTTTAAAGAAAATATATATATTTTTTTTTCTGATTTTTGAACCTCATTCATAGTGTGTTTTGTAACTCAAACTTTTCATGTATTCTAAAAGTCTGTTTGAGGTGGTAGTGAATTTGTTGTTTTCAAAGTCAAATTAACTTTTTTTTTAGTAAAATAAATTTATTAACTTTTTATTTAATTTTAATACAGTTTTTTTTCTCTAAAGTTTAAAACTAAAAATAAAAACTTTTTTTATTTTCATTTTTGTTTTAAAATTAACATATTATCACTAGTAAACGTGAGCATCACTCCAACTCCACCGACCAACATCACAATTATTACATCTTCAACCACCATCTCCAACATGCACAACCATCCGTCTTTTGCCCTCTAACCGAGTACCTTCAACCACTTACATCTTCTTCAAACTATCGACACCACCATTATCACTCACACTTTGACCACCATTTCCAATTGTCGACTACCTCTATTAACTATTATAGTCACTTTTGATGGTCAATCTCCAATACGATAACTATATTCTAAATCTACCACATTCAACTATTATTACTAAAAATATTATAATTAATAAAATTATAATTTTATTTAAATTATTTTAAAATAAAAAATAAATTTAATAATTTGTCACATTTTTTTAATTATTTTTTAAGTGTTAATAGTTTTTTTTTTTATATTCGATGAATTCATAATAGACCGATAAAGAGATATATTCAATTTAAATAAAATAAAAAAACTAAAACTGAACATTGAATTGACATATCGATTTGATCATACTAAAAACTAAATAACTTAAGATTAAAAATGAAAAACTCAAACTGATTTTAGATTTTGAATATTTTATAAAAGAAAACTAAAAACAACCCTACATGACCGTGATAACTTCAAGTTTTTGGTTGGATGAATAAAAGTGGCGTGACTATAGCAATGTTTTTTAAAAAGTATCTTAGAATAGATACATTAGTTCATAGTGGAAAATTTTATAGTGAATAAGTAGTACATAAATTAAATAAGTAGCTTTTTGGAGTAGTTGTTAAGTTAATAGATTGAAATTTGAGTGATTGATACGGGAATTAATTGATAAATATAAAATTATATAAGTAAAATTGAGAGAAAAAGTATATGATATAAGATCACTTGAAGTGAAATCCATAAAAAAAATCACTTGAAGTAATATACCCGCAACGTTATAAATATTTGAGAGAATGGTCGTTATTAAACAATTCAACATTGATCGTTGTAAAAATCAAGAGGTTAAATCTTATGTTTTTTTTTGTTTTTTACTAATAAATCTGATGCTCTTAATCTTAATAGATGATAAATAGTGGATTAATCATAATTATCGAGAATACCTGAGGTGTAATTGACATGTAAAATATATTACATTTGTCTTATATGTAAGATTTTTTTTTAATATATTACTTTTGTTGTTGTATGTATCAATTTTTATAAAAAAAACTCGTCTCATTAATCTAATATTCTTCAAATTAAAAGAAGTGTTAATTGATTTTTCACAAAAATATCCTTTTTCTTTTATAGAAAATAAAACTTCATTCAAATATAAATAAGAATAATATATAAAGAAATAACTAAAGAGAAAACAAAAAATACGTTAAAAATACACATAAATATTTTAAAAATAAATGATAATTAATTAAATTAAAATTAAAATTTTAAAAATTAAACTAATTTCTTTTTTATATAAAGAATGATCAAAAAATAATACAAGATATATAATTTTTAATATCATCTATTTTAAAAATAAAAACAAATTGTTGATATTCATTGATATTAAATAGAATACCAACAATACTAAGTATTATTTATTTGAACACCACACCTAGACATAAAACAAAGATAGTCATATTACACCAAAATACATACTAATGTAACAAAATATAAATAACACACAAATAAACATGTGTAAAAAGTTGTTTATTTAAATAAAAAATAAAAAATAAAATAATTGGAAGGTGTGATTCCAAACAAACAAACAAAATCTTAAACCATCATTCCATGAAAATAAACTTAAAGTTATTTTATGCCAGGAGTGGCATCTAAGAAGTTCTAAACGAAGATTAAAAATATTCTTAATTAGATGTAAAAGAATTAAAAGACCTACTATTTATGCTTTTAATAATTGAAATATAGTTTTGGAAAAAGAACATATGTTATTGACAAATTATTCTGCTTTAATAATTGAAATATAGCTTTAGAAAAAGAACATATATTATTCACAAATTTAATATTAATATATCGATTTTCTTAATTCTCATGGTAAAAAGAATCTCACATATAAGGAAGAATGTAGTCTTAATTATGATAGTTTAAAAAAATGACTATTGATACTAATATTAATCCTTCAAATTTTATTTTGTTCATTATTTTTAATACAATTGATTAAAATATTGTATATAATAAGTAAATATTTAGAACTGTTAATATAATTGAATTGTCAATGTGATGATTTACATTCTAATTTTTATTAAAAAATAATAGTAAAAAAATATACATTTTTGTTATGTTAGATCGTGTATTTGTTGAATTTTTCTCTCTCTAAATTATTATTTTTTATTCTCTCTGGAAAGAGGAAGCTGCAAATACAAAACAAGAAAAAGGTATATGCTCATTGCCCACCTCATGTAACAACCGCAGCCCATAACTAGAAAATTAATTGTTTTTTTGTCGCAAACAAAATTCGATTGACTATAAAGAAAACTATGGTTAATATATAATGGTTGTTTATTCATCACAAATACAAAAAAGTAATGGGTGTGTTTATTCGAGCCACGTCCGCAACTTGTGAAAACCTTTGGCTTAGGCCACTTTATTAACTAATTTATTTTATATATTAATAAAAAATATATCTTTAAATCTTGATTAAAAATAAAATATTAATAATATTAAATTAAACGTGTTTTATATTTCGAACCAATCTAACAGTAAATTTATAATAGTAGATAATTTATAAGTTTTTTTAATAACATGGTTTATAAAAAAATATTTTGTTCGCCTTAATCATAGTAATGTGTACGTACAAAAATAATTTTAAATATTTTTAAAAAATAAAAAAATTAATTTAATTTTATAAAATTAAATCCAATTACTAGTAGATTATTATTCTGTAAAATAGAGTGATTTAAATATATATTAATTTTTATTCAAATACAGACATGCTCAACACAAATTTGAAAATTAAAATATGAATTATAGATAAGATTTATACATATCACATTCAAATTAGAATATATTCCCAAAGAAAAGAAAAACAATTATTTTCTATAAAAGTAAGACTTGTTATCGAGTATCATTGTTTTTGTCTCATATAAGTGTAGCATTTAAAATATTTATTTGTAATTTTAAAATATTAAAACAAACCTTAGTTATTATTTTCCACCAATATAGTTTTATTTATTTATATATTAATTTGTCTCACTACTCAACTAATTTTTTTACACCAGCTGCTCAGCTAGTTATTACTTATTAAAGTATTTTAATAATAAATAAAGTTGATTTTACTCAACAACTTTTTTAAGAACTGTACCTTTCTGGCAAAAAAATCTAAATGTTACCCAAAAGAAAAAAATGAACGAAGATAGCTCAAAAGGCATGCCAAGAATCAAACGTTGGATGCACAAAAAGAAACCCAACCCACTCATATTTAAAGGTATTATAAAAATTTTATAAACATTAAATTTTCTAAAAAGTTGTTTGACATCAAATTAAAATTCATTAATATAGTAATTAAATATTAATTAGTTTATTTTAAAAAATTGGTTAAATTATAATTTTAATCTTTTTAGTTATTTTTAAGTTTTACTTTAGTCTTCTAAATTTCATTTATTTTATTTTAATCATTTAATATTTTGGTCCTAAATTTATGTTAATTTTGTTTAGTCCCTTAAAAATATTTCAATCTTTTAAGTTATAAAATTTAATTATTTTAGTCTCTTAAATTAAAATATTAAATATTATTAAAAATAATTAAAGTATATTATATTTATAACTTAAAAAATAAAATCAAAATAAAACTTAAAAAAAATTAAAAAAATTAAAAATACAATTTAGCCTAAAAAAATCCATACCATTCATCATCATCATTTTTTTTAACACATACAACTTGCCACGTAAAAAGATAATAAAATATGTTTTCAAAATTAAACTTTGAAAAATGTTTAAAAAAAAAAAAAGAAGAGATAACAAATGAAATAAAAATTTAATAAATTGGATTAATATAATTTCCAGCTTGATGCAGTGAAGTGACGTTGGACAGAAGGAAGGTGTAGGTGTGCAGTGCAGAGAGTGTTGTAGAGGATTAATGAGCAGCGTAGTAGTACTAGTAGTGGCAACAGCACTTTAGCATGAGACTTTTTTGCAGCCACCTTGCGCACAATAAATAACTCACTCCTCACTAGTCACTTCTTACTACTTGTTTATTCAATTCATTATCTCTTTCCCAATATCTCTTTCAACGCTCTCATTCATTTCTCTTGTTTTTTGTGTTGAATTTTTAGAGGAACCCACTAACATATACTTTTCTAACAAAAAGGAAAATGTCACGGGGTTTTAATCAAAAACTGTCATTTAGCAATTAAAATATATTTAAATAATTAAATATGTTACAAACACATTATTATCATAGTTTTTGACCAAAATAAATTATAAAAATATTATTAGCAATTTTTTTAATAAAATAATCAATTAAATACATATTTAATTATCAAATTATCTAATTAAAAATACTTTTGCCAACTAAATTGATAAAAAATTCACATTCAATAATATTTTTATAATTGTAATACACTCAATATTATAATAACAAATACCTCACACATTTATTAAAATGATTGTTCACTTTAACAAGAGATTGCGACTAAGATTTGAAAACGATCTATCACTAGCACGTTTATATATAGGAGAATATCCTACGCATTACTTTTATTAATAAAATAATTTTTTTAAGTTAAAAATGTATTTAAAAATTAAAAAAATAACAACCGATGACATAAACTTAACTTAGAAAAAAATTAAATAAAAAAGAAAATATGATAAAAACAATTTCAAATCATGCAAATTTTCTACCTCTTAAACTACTATTGAAACATTTTTATTTCATAAAAAAATATTTTTTTTCTTTTCTACAAATATATTTTTTCACACCCTTTTGAAAAATAATTTGTCTAATTTAGTAGGATTAAATATGATAGAATAAAATTCTACAAAAAAAAAAATGATAGAATAAGTCAACATTTCCTGTAAAAAAAAAAAAGTTGACATTTACCGAGTATTTACTTATATTTTAGTTAAAATAAAAATTATACTATAAGTACTTTATCTTATTTACGTGTAATTTTATGTCAATTTTTCTCTTTTCATTTGATTTTTTTACTTTTTAGAACATATACAAATTTATCATTTATCGTTAAAAACATTTACAAATGTATCATTTTTCTCTTGTTATTCTTCTTCGATAAACCTAGAAAAAATACATTGACATTCCTCCTCTTCTTACTCATCATATTTTTTGAAAAAAATTGGTGAAGCAAAAATTATTATTAATTAAATTATCACTATAGGCCATTTTACGACAGTTTTAAGAATAATTTATTAATAAATTTATTATTTATTACTATTATTACTCATCATACATAAATTCTCATTATCTTTATTTTTCGTCAATATTAAAATAAATTTATTTATAATAATTTTACAGATTTATTAATTATTATTTTTAATAACACGTTGACATTTTAAAATGATAATTTTGTAAACATACTAAAGAATAAATAATTAACCGATAGAAAAAAACAAAGATAATTTTATAAGTATTTTAAAAAATAAATAATAAATTTATAAACGTTTAAAAAATATAAATGATATAATTGTTACACATAACATAATAAGATAGTATAATATTTTCTATATTTGAGATTCAAGTGAGTACGTTGAAAACTACAAAAGGGATTTATAAAAAGTGATGGTAGGAGTATATTTCAAGGAACCGAGGGATTTGTTTGTTCTCACTTTCTGAATCTTAATTTTGTGTCTTTATTACTGATTTGTTAAACTGGTCTCTGTAAAAGGTAACACATGAAAGCCAAAACCAGGTGAAAAGAACAGGATATTTTGGTTAAGTCTTTTTTATTAATTATTAAGGGTAGTACTACTTTGATTCTCTAAGTTGACTTTATTTAAACTTTTCAGTTGTCCCTGCCTGCATTGCAATTTCTATAAAACAGCTAATGAATGACAAGAATTTGTAGTACCATCTTAAAGAATGGTTTTAGTGGAACTGAAAAGTCGTAAAAAGGAGACAATTCAACAATAAGAGTACTCTTCAATGTGCGAAGTAACCATTAAGTATAAGCTGGCCTAACAGGTTAAGGACTAAGAAAAAAGGAGTGTTACCCACGTACATGATGCTCCTTTGGAAAACAATTAACAAGCATTTGGTGTAAATAGCCTAATGACTTACCACATTATTTGTAGGAACATAATGAAATAATATTTTGACAATTTTTCAATTTTTTTTAAAAATATTAATCTAATTTAAAAAACTTTTATAATCATTTCTCTAATGTTAATTTCAAGTTTATTAAACAAATTATTTTTCATTCAAGTGAAGCGATTTGGTAAGTGGTACTAATTAACACTTGTGTCCAAAAACTAAGTAAATGAACTCATAATCTGAATACTAATTGAGGATCCATCATACTAAGCAGATGTCTCTCTTACTTATTCAAGCCTTGAGGAACATGTGGAAATGAAAATAATGGATCCCTCCACTAAATGAGTAGTGAGAGGTTACCAGAATCTTGGAGTCCAAGCCTCACAAGCTCTAAAAATACGCGAGTTAATCGAACTAAAACCCTAAATCAATTATTCTATTCACTAAACACTTTGGGGTTAGATCACCGTATACTGCCGACTAGGTCTACCTGAGTTCTACATCCATAACACCTATCTTGCCTCATATTTAACGAGTTAAAACATACATTAATGAGTTACACGATGTTCATCCCATACTTGATTTATTGTTCTTGACTTGTATTCCTCGTACTCGACTCAATATCTTAATGTTCAGTCCACCATTCAATTTACTGAGCCATTTCTCATGAGTTTGAGGTAATGTCTATTAAATAGTTTTGAGTATTATTCGAGAAAAACCAACATAAGAAACCAAAGAGAGAGATAAGGATAAGTTCAACTAAGTGGTAAAGCGTAGAAAAGATAGAAGAAGACAATAAAGATTTTGTCAACATATATATATATATATCAAAGGATTCGAACTGGAAACCTAAGTCATTCATTCTATTCAGTAAACACCTTAAACCTAGATCGCAATATTTTGCTGACTAGATCGACTTGAGTTGTAGCTGCATCCGAAACAGTAAACCTACTCAACTAATTGGATTTGGGTGACCTAATATTTTTATAAGTTTCATATATATCCACATGATGTTGATTATGAATGTGACTTTGTCTTGACTATGAACACATTTAAGATGTTATAATATGTCCTTTGGAAAATGAAAAACAGATGAGGGACATCTTACAACTTCGTAAGTAAATGAATTTTGTTGTTTTTCATATTTTTAGAGAAGAAAATAATTACACTATAAACTAGATTATGTTAGTATTTCTAGTAGAACTTATGTAAGATCGTTCTTATTGAATGTCAATATTTGATTCTATTACAACAACAAACCCCAACATATCTTAAATATGAACGCATATATATAAGATACATTATAAAGAAATTGAAGTTTTGTGGTGGTTAAAATATAAATTGACGGCAATTAAAATCATTGTTATCTCTTATTCGTGACGGTCCAACAAGTGTCGTAATGTTTGGTTATGACCAAAACTTAATTAGACAATTATGTATTCTGTGATTGTGTATTTTGGATAAGCACTAGTTGAATTAGATGTATGTTGCTTATGACCAAACTTAATTTGACAATTATGTATTTTGTGATGGTGTATTTCGAATAAGCACTTGATGATTTTGGTTTGCACCAAACTTGGAACCTATTAATCACATAATTTTATAATCTTTGTTCATGTTACATATAATTTTATTGTTTGAAGATTGGATGTCAAACTTCTTTTTTTCCATCAAACATAATTGTATAACAAAAACCAGAAAAACTAAAGTTTGTGTTATTCCCTTCAAATAAAAAAAATAGTTCCATTACATAATCATTTATACACAAAGATCCAATAAAAATAGAGATTCCATAAAAACTTAAATATTTGATTTACACGTAATGCTATTAACAAATATTTTAACACTTTCACTTTATTTATCAAAGTGTCAACTTTATCTTTCAACTTTGTCTTCCAACTATCGTCTTCCTTTCACACCATATTAGTTACAACATCTCTATTGTCATTAATTCCATTATTGTTAATTTCATTATCATTGTCATCATTAAGTAAACTTAGTTCCTCATTCTCATTAACCCATATAAAAAAACCACAATAACAAAAGAAAAGTGCAAAAAGGTGTCAAATAACTTACCTTAACAAAAAGACATGCAAAAAAGGTCTTTCTGGATTTGTACCAATGTTTGCGGTTCTAATTATAGCTTTTCTTCTATGCATGCATTCGAGATAGTAGTTGTTGATATTTTGACCGCCATTAACGTTAGAACTTCCTAAAAAACTTCTACTTACTTTACCTTTTTTAAATTGATTTTCACCATTATGGTAAACACTCTTGTCATCTCTTGTAAAAAACAAGCATGTCTTATGCTTAGAGTTGATTATGTTACGGTGTAAAAAAAAATATAGTATATTTAAATAGTTTTATTAAAACTTTTATAAATAATTATAATAAAATTTTAAATATTTTAAAACTATAATGTCTAAGTAGTGTAACCAATGATACGCTACTCGTCCGAATGTAGGGATGTTAGTTGTTATTTAAATTTTAACAAATTATTGTATACGTAACTTTTTCATTATTTATCCCACTTTCAAATTTAAAAAAAAAATTGTTTTCTCTTTCAACAATGAAGTGAAGTTGTGTTTTATTTTTATTTTTATTAGTTTAACTTTTTATAAATTTTTATATAAAGATAATTATATTTGAAGCGTGTGGAATATTAAATGTAATATATTTTTCTATGGAAATTTAAATCAAAATTCACTATATTGTAAGTCTAATTCATTCTAGCGGACTCAACTCATTTCTTTTTTGATTTTCTACTATGAGAACAAAAATCAGTATCGGCGAGGGAAGATCCAAAAATTGCTTCGTTGAAATTAAGTCATGGTGGCAATGGTTAGGTAGGTTTAGGTGTTGGACCGTGACTTAACTATTGTATAGGTGCCACATTATAGAAATCCCTAATTAAAGAACCTTTTCATTTCACAACTGTGTTACCAAATATTATAACATGCTTACATCACAATTAACATCCAAAATTTAATTTCATATATATAATTACATCCAAACTATAGTCTTATGTGGACAACTGCAAACCTAGCAACTGCGTTCCCCGTGCTACCTTTTGTTCCGTTTTTCTTTTCCTCTTATAAGATAAGTGATTTAAAATAATCAATTTTTAGTCACAAATCACCACTTTAAATACTTTTTTTCTTCACTTTTATTTATATAAAATATTTTTACACATGTTTAGTTTCTTTTTTGTGTTTTGTCGCCATTTTATCATATGACATTTTTTTTCGTCGTCTATCACACTATTTTTACTTCTTGTCTTTGTTTGGTTTAAATTGTCACTTGAGCTTCGATCCGGTGATCCATGACTTTGGCCTCCAAAACATTACAACTCTACATAAATAAGTATTCAGAAACTTAAATAAACGAATACCATATATTTTTAGTAAAAAAAGGTATAACTGTGTCGTGGGCCACATAAGCCATGGCTAAATCCATCAAATGGTTGAGTTTTTTGAGGAAAATAGTTTGAGCTGCATGGTTTTTGCGTGTTAACAATAATAATCTAACATAAGCATAAAGGGGAGGAAGAAAAGAAAGAATCATTGACTAGAGTTTCATAACCAAAATGAACATAAATATAAAGGGGGTCAATTTGAATAGCTATCTTGTTATCGTAGTGTATTTGAGTTGGCTTAGAAAGAGAGATACTTATATCAGACAAAAGCCAACAAACTAAATTATTTTAGCAGTAGTGGAGGTCACAGCACGATACTCTACTTCTGTAGAAGAACGATATATTGATCACGATTAATAAGATATAACTATTAGCTATAAAATCACAATTATTTACCTATTTATCATAATCAGATTCTTAAAAAAATTTCAAACGTTTATGTTTCAATTATAAATATTGTAACAGTCCAATGATATTAATAGATGTTAAAACATAAACGAAAAAATTAATTAAACTAAACAATAATATAATAAATAAATAAATAAATAAATAACTAAATAAATAAATAAATAAATAAAAAAATAAATAAATAACTAAATAAATAAATAATATATTTATATAAGTGCGGGTGCGGGGCGGGGTGGGTACTATAGTACCCGTACCCGCATCTATACCCGCTTAATTTTGCGGGTAATTACCCGTCCCCATGCCGATACCCATTATGCAGATTTTTACCCTACCCATTGTGGTTTTTTTTTTTTTTTTGCAGGTACCCACTGAGTATGAGTCTAATTGTCATCCCTAATATGTGTTGTCACCAGCCCAGTCAACATTTGAATAAGCACAAAAATCCAATGAAGAAGACAATAGAAAGAGAAGATTCTGAAATTAAGTTTCTCAAAGATAACGAAGAATACGAAGAACAGTTGTCCAATGTACTATAGTGGGAGAGACAACAAAATGATTGACTACATGAACAGCATAAGCAATATCAGGTCTGATAATTGTAAGATACATCAAACTGCCAATTAAAGTACAGTGCAAAGGAAACATATTTCATATTCAACTCAATAGAAGTATTTGCTGCTCCAGTATTAGGAAGACGAGTCTGTTCAATAATGTTGGTAATGTACTTAGATTTAGAAAGAATGTAGCCTCTACAAGAGTAGGAAACTTCAATCCCCAAGAAATAGTGAAGAGTTCCCAATTCCTTCGTGTCAAACTGCTTGGCTAACTTTAATTTCAACTCATTGATTTCACTAGCATCATTACATGTAATAATCATATCATCAAATTACAAAGAAAGTATAATGCAACCATAAATGGTGGACCTTATAAATAATGTAGAATCACGTTTGCTAGAGCAGAAACCAAGATAAGCAATAACAATAGAGAATTTCACAAATCAAGCTCGAGGAGCCTGTTTAAGACCATGAAAAAACTTTTTTAACTTACACACTTCCCCTTGATTATGAGAAACTCCTTAAGGAGGGACCATATAAACTTTGTCATGAAACTCACCGTTTAAAAAAGCATTTTTGACATCCATTTAGAAATAATGTCATTGATGAATAAATGCAACTGCAATAAGAGCACGAATAATGGTATTTTTAGCTACAAGAGAAAAAGTTTCTTCATAATCCATACCATATTGTTGAGAGAATCCCTTAGCAACAAGACATGCTTTGTAGCGCTAAAATCGACCTATCAGACTTAGTTGTGATCTTGTACATCCAACGAGACCAAATAACATGGTTTTCAGGAGGAAAATACTAATTCCCAAATATGGTGCAATGTAGATAGTTCTTCTGCCATATCTTGTTGCCAAAGAGGATAAAAAATAACATTTTTTATATGCAGATGGCTCAAACAAATTATGAACAGAGGTTAAGAAAGAAGCAAATGAAGATGAGTAAGTGGAATAAACAAAATCAGGTAACTAAGTAGATTTAAGGTGACAAAAGGGTAACGAGGATGCAGAGATAGAGGATCAATATTTGCATCTGGTGGTTGGACAGTCGAAGGGGACAAGAGGGTGTCATTATGTGGAGCAATAGTATTTGTCCTACAATCCTCAATATCACAATCACTAGAAGTATTGTCATTAGGACCAAATGCATCAATATGAGCTAGTTTTGAACTCTTAGTAATATGAGAATTAGAAGAAACAAAGTAAAAATGGATGTGCTCAAGGAAAACAACATTACGAGAAACATAAAGTTTTATTGCTTGAGGATCATAACAACGATAATCCTTTTGACTGTTCTCATAACCAAGAAAAACACACATGGAAGAACGAGAAGAAAACTTACATCGCTCTACTTGTGGATGATGTACAAAACAAGTAGAACCCAAAACTTTCAATGAAGAGTAATCAAGGATGAAAGCATACAATTTTTCAAATGTCGACAGAACTACTATGACAGGCGGTGGAATTCTATTAATAGCAGGTAAAAAAGTAACAACTGTTTCTCACAAAAATTCACTAGGAACTGAAGTAGATAACAAACGGGAACGAGGAATCTCAATAATATGACAATGTATCCTTTCAGCAACTCCATTTTATCAAGGAGTATCAATACAAGATATTTGGTGGAGTGTGCCATCATAAGCAAACAATTCAAATAATTTATTAGAGGTATATTCACCATCTAAATCACAATGCAAACACTTTATAACTACATTATGTTAAGTATTGACCATAGCACGAAACATATGATAAATATAAAAAAATTCAGACCGATTTTTCATAAGATAAACCCAACAATAACAAGAGTAATAATCAATAAACAAAACATAATATCCTGATCCCCCTTTGGTGAGAACTAGTGATGGACCCCAAACATCAGAGTAAACTAAATCAAAAGATGTGTATGAAACAAAAACACTTTTGTTAAACAGTAAAGTTGAAAATTTAGCAAGTTTACAACCACGACAATCTAAAATATCACATATTTGTAACTTTCCTTAAGCTCCAGTAGAATCCAAATATTTTAATCTATAATCATACACGTGTCAAAGACAAGAATGCCATAAATAAAAACTAGAAGATGAAGAATTCAAGCGAAAACTAGATAATAAGTTTGAAGTGGTTGTTGAGGCTGCTATATATGGAACTCGTAGGTTATCCAAAACATAAAATTATCCCTGTCTATGGGACTAGAAAATAAGTCTGAAGTGGCTGCAGTATGTGGATCTTGCACACAATAAGAAATGGAAGAAAATATAATTGAATAATCGAAATCAAATAGTTCACTAAGAAAAGCAAGACTAAAAGTGAAATTATGAATATAATAAACATCATAAAAAGACAAGTTAGGTGTGGAGATAGAATAATGTTTGCTAATGGCATAAGAGTGTCATCAACAGTCATAACCAACATAGACGATGCATGATTCACATATATAAAAGATTTATCATCATATATCATATAGTGAGATGATCTAGAATAAAAAATCCATATGGAAGGAGATATACCTGACAAACTTGAGGAGTTCAAACCTTTAGTAGAGAAGGCATACGTGACATGTGATTGAGTGGTAAAAATAATTTGGAGTTGTTATTAGGGGTGAGAATAGGCTAGGTCGTTTGTTATTGGCCTATGACTTGCTCTACTTAATGTCTGGTCTAGCTTGATCTATTTAATAAAAATGTTAGCCTCATATTTTTTTATAGCCTATTAATATAAATAGGTCATACTCATACTTATAAAAAAAACCTATTAGACCTAATAGGCTGACCTATGTATATATATATTAACATTGTTATTTTTTTAGTAACTTAGTATTTATATCTAGAGGACGACTATTTCTTTTGTTTATTGTTAATTATGAAATTTATTTTATTTTATTTGAATTTTTTTTTTAAGGACTTGTTGCAGTTTACTACTTATGGGGTTCATTTTGTTTCTTTGTTATTTTTGAAGGACTTGTTGCAGACTTGCTAATAATAATTTTATTAGATTTTGTTATAACTTTACTAGTTTTCCTTATATTTATTATTGGCTTAATTGCAGTTTTAGTCCCCCTATTTTTACCAATTCACGAAATTAGTCCTCATATTTTAAAAGTTGATATTAGTCCCTCACTCAGATTTTTAAACTAAAAAAATAACGAATTGACATATTTTTAATAACGTCACATACAATTATATGACATAGAACTATCTAGATGTATTAATTATTCATATGTTATTAAACTGTCGAATTTTTAAATAGGGAGACTAATTTCGTGAATCAGTAAAAATAGGAGGACTAAAATTGCAATTAAACCTTTATTATTTTATTAGCTTTCCTTATATATAAAAGCTCAGTTTAGCCTATTTAAAAAAATGTACTATTTAAATGTTTTAATGTGAAATATGCTTTTAAATTGGCTTTCAGGACATACTAGACTTTTAAAAATATCAGACCGAAAAAAAAGTCTATTTAGGCCAGACTTAGGCCTAAAAAAATAATCGTAGGTCAAACTCTTGCCCTTCAAAGTCTAACTTGGTGTTGCCTATTCTCACCCATAGCTATATTCAATATCAAATATTTGGGAAGCAATCTCGGATGAGTATACATACTAGAACTAGAGCCAGTGGTAAGAGGAACAGAAACAACAAAATTGGACAGTGACCTCCCAAAATTCTTGTTATGTGTTCTTCCAAATTTCGGTCAATGTGCTTTCTAATGACCTTTTTATTTGCAAAAAGAACATTTATCATTACCAAGTCCAACTCTTTCTTGATATTTTCCTTTTTGAACAAGAACAACAAAAACAAATAGAGGAGTTGAGAGATTTCTTTTATCTAACATAGTGAAGTAGGTCCTGAGTCAGATTTCCTCTACCAACAATTCACTAACTAACGAGTTAATAGTAGGAAGAGGAGAACGATGCAAAATACCCCCACGAAGGCCCTCAAAATCATCACGAAGTGCTTTTAGAAACCAAATCAAACGTTTTTCCTCTCTTATATCAATGTACTCTTTGAATACTTTCAACTCATTTGATTTCATTAAAGCCAATTGATCCCACAGATTAGCTATTGTCGAATAGAATTCCTGAATGATCATATTATTCTGCTTAAGGGTCCTAATATCACTTTCCAACTGATACTGTTTTGCAAAGTTAGACTGAAAATACAAATATTTCAAGTGATCCAAAATATCTTTAGCAATATTATATTTTTTTAGTTGTATACTTATAGACAACTCAACATAATTATTAATTCAAGTAATGATTTTTTAACTAATAACATTCGATGTTTTCAAATCTTTTGCATATTTAACTTCATCTTTTTGATCTGTAGGCTTAATAAAAGTTCCATCAATCTAACCCCACATATTTTTTCCGATCAATTTTATTATCAGATAACTCCAATAAGAGTAATTATGTTCATTGAGGTGGACAGTAATAGCTTGAAGATGATCATCCTTAGCACCAGCTATAACGACGAACACAATCACTAGGACAAAAGAAATTAGGGATAATCTGTCAATAGCGGAGTCAATCCGGAACCAAACAAATTTGTGCTGGAAATATAAGAGCAGAACCACGACGGAAACAAAAAAGCAAAATCACGCAGGAAATAGATAGGCATAATCGGATCATAAACGAAGAGAGGAAGTCGGTATTGGCCGCCATGATAAATCTCACTAAGTTGTGGACTAATTTACAGTAGGTCCAAAATCAATCATAGCTCTTTGATACCATATTAACAATAATAATTTACCATAAACATAGAAGAAAGAAGAAAAAGAGACACACTTTTGACTAAGATTTCATAATTAAAATAAACAAAAAACTTGAAATTATAAAGTTATAATAAATATATACTGAAAAATAAAAATGTCTAAAATACATTTACTGTTAATATATAATAATATTATCTTACATTGTTTTTCCAATTTCTGCCCAAAGATTAATCGGAGCTAGGGTTTTCTATTTTGAGCCATAGCTTCTGATATGAAAAAATAAATAAAGTACCACTTGTTTTCATGAATTTTGAGCCATAACATTTTGAATTGGCCATAGCATCTATTAAATAAAGTACCATTGGTTGGCCATAACATTTTGAGCCATAGCCATAGCTTCATATATTAATTTTTTGAGCCAAAAGGAACATTGTGGGGGCAGATGTGAATACACGACGACAAAAATGGTTGGCGTTTCTAAATTATAAGTTCTTAAACGTATTCTTTCTAAACCCATTTTCCTGGTTGGAGATTTGTTTGAGCTTCATTTCATGTATTTGGTAAATCAATTGTTTTAAAAATATCCGTTTATAAATATAAGTAAAAGTGTTATTTGATTTGAATTTAAAATATACCGATATTTAATTCTTTGGTACGTTTAGAGAAATGACGAGTTATAAGATTTTAAACTTAAATTATCACAAATAATTTATTTTTCATAAAATTCATTAACTCTACTTGATTTTCGACTAATTGATTAAAATAATCTATATATGGATAAATATCTAGCATATCAACATATATAGTCAGTTTTTGGTTATAAAGAGATGTCATGAAAGCGATGCACAAATAATGAATGAGATGGCAACTCAATCTAAGTTACAAATTTCAAATTTCAATAAACATTTTAAAAAAAATTATTTAAAAATCACTCTAATAACATTAAGGTAGATTGAATTAAATTCCTATATTTTCACTATTAGATCAAAACATCAAAAAATATTAACAACCAAAAATTATTGAGTTAAATTGTGTTACATAGTAAAGCACATAAATATAATATAGTTAGTTTGTGTATATGCTGTAGTGCACTAGTATATTACAAGCATAAATGGAGAATAAAAGGTGCAATCAATATTCAAAAATATAGTGAATCGAGGAGTTTGATTCTCAGATCAGTTGCACCTAACTAGTTAATTATTTAATAAATTAATTATTGGGTGGTCGAATGAAAGAGGAAGAAACTAGGAAAGGCACAATTTTTGTCTAAAAGAAAATAATTTAAAATTTTGTAAACTATATATGGACAAAATTATTTTTTAAATTAAATATAAGGAACGGAAGGTTGATTTTAATAAGTCTTTTGAGAAAAATTGTGAAACTAAATATATTAAGTGATAAAAATAGAAACGATTTTAAATTTTTAAGAAAAATAAAATATAACAATTTAATATTTATTTACCGTTAGTAATTAACAATAATTGGTCTGGTAATATTTAAATGCCGTACACTATTAATTTTTATTTCATAATAACTCATCTTAAAATGAAATGATGCACTCATAAAATATTTTTATGATCTCAACATGAAAATTTAGGAATCAAATTTTCATTTAAGAGAACCACATTAATTTTTTTAAGAAAGAGAACCAAATGAACTGAAATTTTAGATTTTTTAAAATGCATTAATTGATAGGAACTATTGTACCATAGTAGAAGATTGTAGCATAGTTGAACCACATTAAAATGCATTTTTGTATATAGTAGAATATTAGATTTTAGTTTCCAAAATATAAATTAAAATAAAATTGTATGGATCAATTTTAGTACGAACTAATTTTGCATGGCTAAAATATAATAACACCAAAGAATAATAGCAAAAAGTGATATATTGAAGAGTCTAAAATAAAAAAAAAATAAAAAATTTATATAAAGTAAAAACAAAAAATAATCTATTTATAAGACTAAAATATATTTAAATATTTTTTATAAATAAAAAAGCCATTAATATCACACACTATTTTTCATTTCAAATAATTTAATTAAACTTTAATTGTTTAATTTATTACTGTATATATAATTTCTAAAATATTAATTTTACTTTGTTTTTATGATAATAAGAACTATATCAATAATCAATATGAATAATTTGATAAAAATAACAACTATTTTTTTTTTCTATTTTTCAATTTTATTTATCATTATTTTTTAATATTTATAGAAAATTGTCTTCTTACCATATTTATTATACTTTTTTAGTATCGGTTGGGACCCTCCCTCTCATGCACATATTTCTTTTTATTTATAAAAATTAATTACAATTTTAATTCTCTATTTTTACTGATCTTGAAATTAATCTCTATATTTTAAAAGTTGACACTTTTGATTTATTTTTATGATTTTATAACTAAAAAATAATATATCAGATGCTTTAAATAATATTGATATATAATACGATGATATAAAATAATTAATTTCTATAAAATTAAATAAAATATTGTAAATATTTAAATTTCAACTTTAATTTTTTTTAATATTTTAAATTTAATTAATAACATAAAAATATTTAATGCATCTAAATAATTCTATATCATAAAATTTTATATCGTGTTATTAAATATATATATATGAAATCATTATTTTTTTAATTCAAAAATATAAGAAAAATAATTATAAATATAAATTTTTAAAATAAAAGATCAATTATATGAGTTGATAATAATAGAAATAACAAAACTACAATTAAATTTATTTGTAAAAAAATATGAACAAGGACTTTAACTTTTCATCTAATAAAACATCTATTATTTTATAACCATCCTTTATATACATTACACCGAGTTTTATGTTGAAAATAGTTCAATTGTTATATACTGAATTTTACAACTTTAAAAAATCATAATTAATTATATGAATGATTTTAATAAAAATAAAAGTATTATAAATGATATGATTATTATAATGGGTTGATTGTGTAAATTTGATTTATAATAATTATTATATGAATGAAAAAGTTGGAAGCGAAAAAGAGCAGGGGGGAGCAGGTGTTAACGTAAGCGGAAGAGTGGGGTTATTTGTTAATTGTACGAAGCGGCGTTACGTCAGACACGAAATCACAAATGCATCGATCCCATGACACTGTTCATTGTCTTCGTGTATTCTTCTCATTGCTTTTGGCTTTACATTGTCGTTTCAATCAATCAATCACATCATCTTCTGCGTTCATTTATTTTCTCATCAACTAAACTAAACTCCTCAAACCTAACACTGCAACTCTCCTTTCTTTCTCACCATCTTCACTCATTTTCTTTTTTATTTTGTCTCTGCATGCTTTAATAAAATACTTCCGTTAAATTTGAATATAAAACAAAATTTAATTACTGTATATTTTATAACAAAAAAATATCTAAAAATAGATATTTTTTAAATAAAATATTAATTTTTAAAGAATTAAATACACAAATTTCAAAATAAAAATTTATATCTTTGATATCTTAAAATGTGACATCAAAACATATATTAACATTTACTTTAAAATATATAAAAGTTGTGATTTATATATCAAATCAACATTATACAAATAGAAAAATCATCATGAGTCATGGAATTATAAATGTAGAACTATTTATGACTTTAAATTTATGAGATATTAAATTGTTTTGTCAAATTGTTTACAATTAAACAAAATACACTTTTTGTTAGCTATTTTATAGAGTTTTTTGTTTATAAGTTAGAAAGATCAAGAAACATTTCGACTAGTGTTAGATAATTTGATGGAGCAATTTAATAATTCATTTGTTCCAAAATAATTATTGTATTTTAATATTTCATAAATATTAAAAAATATGATATATAAAAGAGAAAGAAGATTAGTTTTGCAAACATCTCTATAAATTATTGATTAATTCCAATTATTATAAATACAAAGTAGATAATTAATAAATTAAGAAGAATACATATAATATTAATTAAATGATAGAGTTGGTAAAAAAATTATTAAAGCGACAATTATTTTTTGATATTTTTTTTTTGTAAATGCGATAATTTTTACGAGATAAAATGAGTATTTCATAAATTTAAAGTCTAAGATTGATTGACACTTACAATTTCATATTCTAAAATGACAATCTACTTTTATATAAATGATAAAATCAGATTTGAATTATCAATACAATGCCCTACTTAATATTGGTAGATTTTCAAATGACGAAAATAAAAAATAGTTTTTATGGAAAAAAAAAGATAATTTATTTATATTAACTAAATTGGTATACACTACTAATAGAATATAAATTTTATGTTTGACCTAATTGTGTCATGAAATATAATTTTTTTTAGCTAATTGATAATGGAAAATAATTATCATGTGTAACAATATTATAACTTTTTTATATATTTTTATTTCAAAGATATTCAACAAACATAATATAAATAAAGTATAAATTTATGTTTAAACTAATCGAGTCATAAAACATTATATTTTAATTAATTAATCATGATAAATAATTATCTTGTTTATGTTTTATAACATAAATAATAATTAATATTTAATAATTTAAAAGTATGAGAGGTGATGAAATAGTTTTTGAAAGAAAAATAAGGTAGAAGCGGATTTAAATTTAACAATTTTTTCCACGAAAAATGACAAATGATTTAAATGAAAGGGGTAGTGGTGGCAATGACAAACATTTTTAATATTTAATTTATATAGTAAATTGTAATAAATTTATTATAGTATAAAATGTGGAAATATAAAATCACATTATTAAATAATGGACTCAATTATTAGTTTAAAAAAAATTAATTTTTTAATAATATTTTAATTTTTTAATAATAATTTAAAAAATAAAGTTTCAAATAATAAATTAGTTTCGAAATGATTTATTATAAAATATTATTTTAAATACTTCATCTATAAAATTTTAAAAAATAATTAAAATAAAAAATCATTTTAAAAAAATTTTCATAAAAATTATTTTTAAGAGTTATATTTTTTTTTAAATATGATTTTTCGCATGTCAAAATATTTAACAATTAACATCTTATTTAATGAATGTAAGAATTACTATTTTTTATTTATAATAAATGAATTTAAAATAACTTATACTATTTTTGAATAGACTTTTATAAAAATTATTATTTAAAAAATTTAATTAAAGTCAACTTTTAAAAAATCTACAACAAATGGCTCGACAGACAAATTCGACCATAATATAATAGTGTATATATTTTGTATAGCTTATAAATTTGAGAAATTTAATTTGAATAAATTTTGTAGAGGTTATAAATTCTTTTAAAAAAATTATTGTAAAAAATTTATGAGATTATTTTTATGCAGTACGTTTTCGGCTTATATACTTACAATTGATATCAGTAGAACGCCATTAAGAAATTTATAGGAATTGGAGATGTAAGAAATAAAATGAATTGTATTGAGTTATAGGAGTTGCTTGCAGCATAAGTAATGTGCACAAGATTGCATATATATCAAACACCTTTAATAGTAACACTTGTAGCTAACTAACTACTTTACTTATCAGTACTACAACCATCCTAATTGATTATTTGATTATTTATGAATTATTACATTTTATCACTATTCCTTAATTCAAATTGGATCAAGTGATGCTAAGCCAAACTTGTTCCTCATCTCTTGGAACTTCACCCTCTTCAATCCTTTGGTTATGATATCAACCTTTTGCTCCTTTGGATTATCTTCTCCTTTATTACTTGATCTCTTATAAAGTGAAATATAGTCTTTATTTCTTCCATGAACACTTGGATGTTTGGATAGGTCAATTGCTGATTTGTTGTCTACCCTTATCTTGACTGGTTCATCACTTCTCAGCCCCAGTTCAGTCATTAATGTTGCCAACCATAGAGCTTGACAAGCTCCCATTGAAGCAACCACATACTCGGCTTCACAAGTAGATAATGCAACTATAATATGCTTCTTTGAACACCATGAGATTGGTGACTCATTTATCATGAAAACATAGGCAGAGGTGCTCTTCCTATCATCTTTATCTCCACACCAATCTGCATTAGTAAACCCAATCAGACCAACTTCAATTGCAACCTGCTTCTTAGCATAATGCAATCCCAACTCACTTGTATGCTTGATGTACCTCAAAATTCTTTTAGTTGCTAAATAATTAGGAGTTCTAAGCCTTTCCATGTATCTACTAACTAGACCAACACTATAGGCTATGTTTGGCCTTGTGTTGCACAAGTACCTCAATGATCCTACCAATTGTTTGAATGTGGTAGAATCAATCAACTCTTCATTGCCTTCCTTTGACAGGACTAGACCTACTTTTTTTGGTGTATCAGTCCTATTGCCGTCTTGCATCTTGAATCTCCTTAGTACATCATTAGCATACTTCTTTTGATGCATAAAAATTCCATTTTCTTTGATTACAAACTCAATACCCATGAAGTATGATAGTCTGCCTAGATCTATTGTCTCAAATTCCTTCTCCATTCTAATTTTGAATTCATGGATCTCTGCTTCATTGCTACCAGTCAACAATAAATCATCTACATACAAGCATATCAGCAGTTCAGGTGCTGTTGATTTCTTCTTAACATATACTTCGTGCTCACTGACACATCTTTCAAATTGTTGTTCAATAAGGAATTTATCAATCCTTTTATTCCAGGCTCTAGGAGCTTGCTTCAGGACATATAAAACTTTCTTCACTTTGTACACCTTCTTTTTTTTTCTTTTTTTTTTTTTCTTTCATAACCTGGTGGCTGACTCACATAAACCTCTTCTTCTAGTGGTCCATTAAGGAATGATGATTTGACATCCAACTGATGCATGGACCAGCCTTTGTAACTGACCATTGACACTACCAGCCTCACAGTTTCAATCCTGGCCACTGGTGCAAATACTTCATCATAATCCAGTCCAGGTCTTTGCAAGAATCCCTTTGCTACAAGTTTGACCTTGTACCTTGCAATCTATCCATCAAGCGTTAATTTTATTCTGTAGACCCATTTCACACCAATTGGTTTCTTGTGTACTGGCAGGGTCATTAGTTCCCAAGTTTGATTCTTTTCTATGGCTTTGAACTCTTCGTTCATTTCTAATCTCCATCTAGGATCCCTTAAAGCCTCACCATCACTAATTGGCTCTAATTCATCCAACAAGGCAAAATGAATAAATTAACCCTCTACATTAATGGATGAGTCAGTTGTGACTTCATATGGCTGCAATATGACTGAGGGTTGTCTGGTTCGTTCATATCTCCTCACTGGTTCAAGAGCAGATCGATTGTCTGCTGTCTGGTTCTCATCCAGTTCCATTACAATTGCCCTGTTGACTGGCCTAACAAGACTAGCTGGCATGTCTGGACTAGCTGCATTGTTGGAGCTGACTTCACTTTTTTTCCAGTCCCATCCTCTTGATTCATCTACCAGTATGTCCCTTCTAGTGATTGTTTTGTTCTTGTTTGGCTCATACAACTTGTAAGCTCCAGTTGAATCATACCAATACCATATGTTTAGTCATGTCATCCAGTCTTTTTCCTGTTTTGAACTGACACATGTCTGAAGCATATTGAGCCAAACACCATGAAGTGATTCACACTTGGTATCCTCCTTGTCCAAGCTTCCTCTGGTGTCTTATTTTTAAGTCGTTTTGTTGGACACTTGTTTAAGATGTAGACTGTTGTTGAGGCTGCTTCTCACCAAAATTTGTGAGACATTTGCTTTCCTTTCAACATGCTCTTAGCCATATTCATAATGGTTTTGTTTCTTCTTTTTTCAGTCACATTATGCTGTGGGGTGTATGGTGCAATCATTTCATGTAGCACTGCCTCTTTTTCATAGAATTTATGAAATTCATGGGAATTGTATTCCCCTCCTCCATCTGTTATTATTATCTTCATCTTGCATTCACTTTGATTTTCAGCCATCACTCTGAATCTTTCGAACACATCAAACACTTCACTCTTTCTTTTGATGAGATATATCCAAATTTTTCTTGTGAAATCATCGATGAATGACACAAAATAGTTGTTACCTCCTATTGTCATCTCTTCAATTGGACCACATAAATCAGAGAAGATTACCTCCATCATTTTAGATGATCTAGTTGACAGTTCTGTTTTGAATTTGTTCCTATGTTGTTTGACATGGAATCATTCTTCACATATTTCTTGTGGCATCTGAATGTAAGGAATTCCCATCACCATGATTCTATGCTGCAACATTTGAAGGCTCATAAAATTCAAGTGTCCATACCTTTGATGCCACAACCAGCTCTCATTTCTGGTTTCTGCAGCAAGGCATTGGTTTTCATTTATCTGGATTTCAATCTTGAAGGTCCTGTTTTTTGACAGTGGTGCTTTCAAGATAAGCTTGTTGGCACTATCAAACATCATCATGTGTCCATTCTCCATATTCATAGAGTATCATTTTTCCAGCAATTGTCCAAGGCTTAACAAATTGTTCTCATATTAGGCACATATAATACATCGCAAATGAAGGACTGGTTACCATCTTTTCTTTGAATTAATATCTTGCCAACACATTCAACTGTCACTAAGCTATTATCTGCAAATATGATTTCCCTCTTTACCTTCTCATCAATGCTCACAAACCATTCTTTGTGGCCAGTCATGTGGTTTGAGCAGCCTTTGTCAAGGTACCATAAACCAAGGCATTCATCTTTTAGGCTAGTGGCAACCATCAGCAACACTTCCTCAGAGTCAGAACTATCAGCCTGTGCCAATTGAGTTTCATGATCCTTTCTTTTCACTTTCTATGATCTACATTCATATGCAAAGTGACCTCACTTTTGACAATTGTAACACTGAATTCCCTTCTTGTTGAATTTCTACTTGCCTTTATCAATGTTGTTACTGCTATTGTTGTTCTGATTCTTGGAAGATTCACCAACTTCATCTTCATCAACATCTAGTTTCTTGTGCCAATTTGATTTTCCCTTTCATTTCTTGTATTTCCCTCCACCTTGATTTGATTTCTTGCTGATTCGAGCATGCAAAGCCTTTGTATAATTCTCATTTCTTTCTTTGATTCTCAATTCACGGGCTTCAAGTGAACTTTGTAGGTCTTCCGCTTTCATTGTATTGAGATCATTTGATTCTTCAATTGCAACTACTATATGATCGCACCTCTCTGTCAATGTTCACAGATATTTCTCAACCATCACCAACTCAATTATCACTTCTCCATTTGCTTTCATTTGATTAGTTACCCACTGCACTCGATTGATAAAATCAACAACATTTTCATTCTCTTCCATTTGCAACAACTCATACTTTCTTCTTAACACTTGAAGTTTGATCTTCTTGGTCTTTTCACCACCTGTGAAATATTTTACCAAGATATCCCATGTCTGTTTTGATGTAGATACTTTTGAAATCCTTTCAAAATTGTTTGCATCCACACTTTGCTGGATGTAAAACAATGTCTTGCAATAACTTTTCTTGCAACATTTGAAAGTGGCTTGTTGTCTATCTATAGGATTCGTGCCCAATTGTTCATAACCTTCTTGGACAATCTCAAACACTTTTTGAAGTCCTAATAGTGATCTCATTGAAGCAACCCATCTTTCCCAGTTCTTCCCATCCAGAATTGGCAAGTTAAATGGAAATCCTCACCCGTTCATGGTTTCTTTTCTCTCTTGTCTCACTTGTGTTTCCCAATTTTGATTCCCCCCACCTTTCTCTCGTGTTTCCCAGAATTTTTAACCTTAGCTCTTGATGCCAATTGTTAGAACACCATTAAGAAATTGATAGGAATTGGAGATATAAGAAATAAAATGAACTGTATTGAGTTATAGCAGTTGCTTGCAGCATAAGTAATGTGCACAACATTACCTATTTATCAAACACCTTTAATAGTAACACTTGTAACTAACTAACTAACTAACTAGCTACCTTACCTAACAATATTACAACCATCCCAACTGGTTTCCTAATTGATTATTTGGTCATTTACGAATTATTACATTTTAATAGATATTCCTACCCACCTAGGAGAGGAGAGAAATTACTATTTAAACCTGTTTATTTCATGCCTTTTGCTATTGATATATGGAAGATGGCTGATTTATGCGTTATTATGAATTTTTTATGTTGATGATTTTGTAGAGTTACTTTTTTTTTTTTACTGTGGCTAATCAATTATCTAAGCTTAAACGTAATATTTGGGACACCACACAACACTAAGAGTATTTGACAAAGTCGTAGTGTTAAATTATGAGATGATAATGAAAATGTAGTGACACTATACAGGTAGTTCAGGTCTGATTGACAACTGTACAACAACGACTATAATTTTGGTAATTTATCTTTTTTCTAATATTTGTTTTTGACCTTTTATATTTATTTTGATTCATTTTGGTCATTTATCTTTTAAAAGTGGTATATTTTAGTTTTTTGTATCAATCACAATGAAATTTACCACAACATCTAATCATTAGAATCTCTTATAATAGTTGTCAATATGATCTAGAATAAATTGTTCTTGCATGCTTTGAAACATATGTAAACTATTTAAAACAAATGAGATTTATCAGAGTTTATTCTATCTTCACTACATCCTTATTAAGATTGAGCACTTCATTTTACGACTAATCCAATATTTGACCTCAATAGTTTATGATAATAATTATACAGATGTTTGAACGATTATGTTGAAAACTACTAAATTACACCTCCCACCGACTACCCTTCCGATTATCGACCCCTACCGGACCACCACCACCACCATCTCCAATCACCTTCATCATCACCATCCACCCACCTCCGGTCACTATCAACACCATCAAGAATTCACCTCTGACAACCGCCACTACCAACTCCCACCATCGACCACCCACCTAAGACCACTGTCACCGTCACTACCTCCATCCACCACTATAATTATTGTCGGTCCTGCTAGATCATTTGACCATTAAAACTGTCTTCGACGGTTGATGACTACTACAATAATAAACTTCTACTACTACCATTTTCAACAACTATTAATAAAATTAATTTAATTAAATCAATTATAATTTTATATTTTAATTATTTTAAAATAAATAAAGTTTAATTTTTATTTTTATTTTGTAACTATTTTTACGCGTCTATATTTTTTTATATTTAGTGAATTCATAATAAGATGAGGTAAAGAAAATAATAGTTCAATTCAAATAAAATAAAAAATCAAAACTCAACTAAGAATTAAAATTTAAAATTGAAAACTCAAAACGGTTTTAGTTTTTAAAAATTTCATAACAAAAAATAAAAAACTACCTTAATATTTTCTTTTTCAAACACTAAACTTTTTATAATACTAAAATAGTTATGTAAACTCTTTTTAACGACATGAATACATTAACTACAATGAAAAAATTAATATGTAAATGATTAAAAAATATATAAATGCAATACATATTTAAGATAACAATAGTAATATTGTCTAATGATGTTATTAAGATATCAATAATCGATATTAAATGAAGTGAAACTATACCCATATAAACAAAGATTTAGTTTATTCGGTTCGTTCGGATTGAACTTAAACACTGAAAAGAAAAATCAATTTAATTGATTTCGAGTTTTGTTATGAGTTTATCAGCTCATTGGTTCGATTTTTTTATATCTCTAAATGAAACACGTACAACTGTAATTTAAGTCGAAAGATTTAATATAATATTTCATTAATATTTTTTGTTGTTATTTTTTAAGTTACTTTTATAAATAAAAAAAATTATTGAAAACTTTGAAATAAACATGACAACGGTATGTACTAACTAAGTTCAACCACTTAATATGCATGTGGCGATGATGTCACAAGAAGGTGAGAAAGGAGACCTCCAAATATTTTGGATTCGAATTTTCTACGATCAAGGTAATCACATATTCACACAATTAAATATTAGAGATCGTTAGATTAAAATTAGATTATTCAGATTATTTAGATTATTCAAATTTAAACTCCACATTTTAATTATAAAATAAATATATATTTTTTAGATCGTTCATTCTTGATGTAACCATCTCCAATATCTAATTGTGTAAATGTGTGATTCCATGCAGGAATTCTGAATACAAATAATTTAGAAGCGGGTGCTGCCATAGCTACCTATACTTCAAAATTTAACTAAAATCAACAAACTTCTCAAAATCGAGGTTTTGGTTTTAATGGTTGAAATAATGGCTTGGTAGAAGTTAATTTGATAAAAATAAGGTTTAATTCTTTAATTTACAAAATTGATCTCTATATTTTAAAAGTTGTAAGTACAGAAGTACGCCTAGTTCCCCTTATAACCAAGGGTACGTCCAGTCCTCTTGCACACCACAAGAGATTGATCCACTAATTGTCAGAAAATGTACAACTCCCACCATGGGATTCTTGCTACAAACTTCTAACAACACTTCTAAGATAACACACCACTATCTTAGATTAAGTTACTTTTAAGAAAGTATTACTTTCTTTTACAAGTGATACAATATGATTTGAATAAGAATAAGGAGATGTATATTGATAAACAATCCAATAACAATTCAAGTACTTGAGAACCTTTCTGAATGATATGAAAATGATGCAAGTACTTTGTAAAAAATCAGAATTTTGTTCAAAGTTGTTCAAGGTATTGATTCAAGGATTGTGTGTTTTTGATCTGAAGTTATGGGGTATTTATACTCCATAAACATCTCTTCAGATTCGTGGCCATTGATCCAAGAGGTTTGATGAAAAAATACAATGATCTGGAGCTATTCCAGATCTGAAAAATTGTATTGCTTCCAGTTGTATTCGAATACAGGATGTGTGTATTCGAATACACCTCTTTGTAACGTTCAAAAATATTCAAAAATTACACCTTGTATTCGAATACACATGTGTGTAGTCGAATACAGATTAGTGAAAATTTGCCACTGACTTACTTTGTATTCGACTACAGAAGGTTGTAGTCGAATACAGATATAAGGATTTTGGCCACTGACTTGAAGTGTATTCGACTACACATAGTCGTAGTCGAATACAACTTTGAGACTTTTGCTTTTGACTTGCTTTGTATTCGAATACACTTATGTATTTTGTCAAAAATATTAGTTTTAAGACTTTGTTAATGCTATTTTGACTTTTAAAAATACTTTATATGCATATGTAAATATGACTTGTTCTCATGTAATTAAAGTATTGGTTTGTATCTTATACCTTTACATTTTAACATTTGGATTTGAAGCTTTATTAATGAAGATATTTGAACTTCTTTTTGAGGTTGTTGCTTTGACCATAATAGTTGATCTTTGTCTTCATCAAAAACTTGTAGTTTACAAAAGTCAATATTTTTTATAATTTTTTAACTAAAAATGACAACATTTGATACTTTAAATAACGTGACATATGATACGATGGTATAAAATGATTAACACTATTGAAATTGAAATAAAACGCCGTAAAAACTTAAATTTTCATTTCAATTTTTTTTCTTTATATTTTTAATTTAATTAGTGACATATGAAATATCAATGCTTTTAGATGATTCCATATCATAAAATTGTATGTTACGTTATTAAAAATATGTCAAATCGTCATTTTTTATTTCAAAAATTGAAGGGAGGTACCAAATATGTGGCTTTAAAAATAAAGAACTAATTCCGTGAATTGATAATAAAAGAGAGATCAAAACTGCAATTAAACTTAAAAATAAATAAAAAATCAAATACATCTCTCTAAATTAACTTATCGAATTCAAATCAATTGGACATTTGGCGGTAAGAGAGCAATACAGAAGCACCGCCTCAACTTGTTCACGTGGTTAATAATCAATAAATAGTTAATTTAATGTCAAAAGCTAAATTAACCGTACTTTTAGTCATATGAGAATTAATTTAAAGTTTTTACTAAGTTAGTGACCAAATTAACAATGAATTACACTTTTAAATATTAAAATAATAGTTTACCATATAATATGGACAAAGATAATATTAATTAATTATTGGTTTAATTGCCTTCTCCAAATTTATGCCTCAATTTATACTTCTTTTGTTCCTTTTTAATTGTTTTTGTTTTGTTTTGCTTTTCACAGGTATTTTTATCTCATATATTATTATATTATATTTTTTTATAATACACTTAATAATTTATTATTTCATTTCATTTATTTTTCTTTGTAATAATTAACTAGTTATTGATACTCAATAACTAATAATTATTGAACGTTGAATACGACAAGTAAATAGGAACAGTATTTTTTATAAATGCAATAATTAAAACTAAATAGAAAGAATATTTTTTATAAGATGAGGGGAAGATTCACTGAGAAAGAGGAATTAGTCCATGTTTATCAATCTCTCGAAAATACTTTAGGTTTCTTTTTTTCTTCTTTCATTAGAGATACGGTTCATGACATTTTTTAACTTTAAATCACCTCCACCAAGTAGTTTTATTGTTTCATTTAAATAAGTGGCTTTTCATATATATTTTATTTTTTTTGGAGTTTTATTTTTGATTTTGTAGTTTGAATGCAATGTTTAGTTTGTTTGTCATTATGATATGGGGTCGTTTGTTTTCCCATATAAATAGTGTTTAAGGAGAAAACATACTCGTTATGTGGGTACCATACGTTAAATAAGAAGTTTACATAAGTTATCACCAAATTCAGCCTTACATATGATTTATCAATACGTGGTTTATTGATCATGTCAAAGACTCCTATTGTTGATTTAAACGAACATCAATATTTTTTTTTCTTCCAAAGATGAATTAAATTAAAGATTGTGGATTTTGCATTATTCTTGATCATTGTCTATGTGTGGAAGAAATTAGTTTTATTGTTAATATTAAGTTTTTTGTTTGATTATCTTTCATTGATTTTTGAAATCTTTATGTGTGTCATTAGCCTGTTTTTTTTCTTTTTTTAATTAGATTCAATATCAAAATATGAATGAGAAATATCCCAAATCATGATAAATTTGTTTGTACCACTCTTATTTGTATTTAGTATTTGAAGGAAACTTATTGGCATAATTGCTCTCGCGGCCCCTTAACTTAATTTCAAGTAATACTTCAATAATTTATCTTTTCTATTTTTCAATTTAGTCTTTCATTTAATCTTAAGTAATAATTTGATCCTTTATATTTAAAAATGTCAACGATGTTATTATTTATTTACATAAACTTAGAAAATTCATCAAAATTTTCAAACAAAATCCATAAAATTCAATACCAATTTCAAGAAAATTCATATATTCATCAAATACATAACTCAAATATTCAAATAAACTTATATTTTCATCTCCAACGACATCAAATTCATCAAATAAAGAATGAAAATATGAGTTTGTTTAAAGATTTGAGTTATCAATTTGATGAAATTTGCATTATATTGAAGATGATAATTAATTTTATATGTATTGTTTGAAAATTTTGATGAATTTTTGTAAAAAAAATGATAACATTAAGGGATTTTGATATGTTAATAAAAAAAATGATAATTTTATAGGTATTGTAAAAAAATTTTGATGAATTTTTGAAGTATTAAATAAAAGACTAAATTGAAAAAAAAAATAAAGGACTGAAGTGTTGCCTGAAATTAAATTAAGGAATTTTTTATGACATAAAGGGATTTTTTTTTCAAAAAAATATCTTTGATTAATTATTATAATTATAAAAAACATTTTACATTTTGATAACTATTATAAAAAAAATTAACTACTTCTAACTTATTGAATATTATTATTTTCACTACACCATTCATGTAATTTAATTTTTTTAATATTTATAGTTAAAATTTTGATATTAAAAATAAAAAGTTTAATAAATTTAATTTAATTTAACTTATATTTAATTACATTTAACTATATTTTTTAATATTTACCAAAATAGTGTTTTTTTGCTTATGATAATAATCAAATACAGTAATAATATTACTAATTTAAAGTATTTTGTCAAAGAAACATATGGATTCAATTTACAATATATATTTCTATGAAAAAGAATTAACGGATCATTTTTTTATAATATAAAATATTATAAATAGATTTATTTAACTAAATTGAAAAATAATTTTAAAAATTTTAATTTTTTGATGGAATGTTTTTAAAAAGTTGAAATACTACAAATAAAACAAATAATAATTTTTGTCTGGACATCACAACTCAAACTTACTAAACAAATTAGTTTTTGATAATTAATTTTAACAGGTGGCAGACCTCAAAAACTGAGATCTCTATATATTTTTATAAATAATAATGATAAATTATTTAAATAATAGTGATAAGTTACTAAAATATTTTTAAATTTTTTAGTTTGTAGAAACTCATCTTATTTAAGATCTCTTTTCTTCTCTTTCAATCTCCTTCTTACCTCTAACCGACTCGTCTTTGTCTTCACGCGACACGCTTATCTCTTCCTCTCAATCCTCTTTTCTGCGGCCTCCATGTGACAATCGATTTTTCTCTGCGGCCTCCATGTGACAGTTAATTTTTCACTCCGACTCTCTCTTCTCGCATCTTTATTATTCACTCAATTTAAAGATCTTTTATCTTCTTATTAACAAATCATAAAATTTATATATATTTTAAGAAATGAAACCAATAATTATTTTTAGAAAATAAACCGTTCTTCATTATTCACTCCATCTCATAAAAAGAGTTGTATTTAAATTGTTTAATTCTTAAAAAAATGATTAATTGAGTTGTTAAATGAAGCTTAATTAATAAAGGTATATTAATGAAGAAGAAAAAATTGCATTGATATTTTTGGACGACAACTATTTCAAGTAAAAAAGTACTGGGACAAATTACATACGGTCGAGGAAATTTTGCATATTCATAAGCATTTAGCACAAACTTGGACACGTACATTTAAAAAAATATAAAAATAAATAAATGATAGGTATTTTTGTGTTTGTGAATGTGCTCAAATAACGTGTGCAAATAATTGTCTTTTCCTACAGAGTCTATTAAATTGAATTCCTTTTCAACGAGTTCCAAAGAAAGAAAAGTCACATCTTCTAGAAGTCTTGGTTGTCTTTAATTTACAATGGCAGAGGAGTTGATATTGTTTGGTATGAGAGCAAGGATAGCATTGGCTGAAAAAGAGATAAATTATGAGTATAAAGAAGAAGATCTTATGAACAAGAGTCAAATGCTTTTGCAAATGAACCCAATTCACAAAAAGATCCCTATTCTTATCCATAAGGGAAAATAAATTTGTGAGTCAATTAATTATTATTGTTGAGTATATTGATGAGGTTTGGAAGGATAGAGTTCCATTATTACCCTCAGATCCTTATCAAAAAGCTCAAGCCAGGTTTTGGTACTTTTTTTATTCTCTCTATTTTCTCTTTTCTATAGTAAGAAACCAAACTAGTGATAATTTTTTGAAATCTAGTTCAAAACTAACTAAATTAAACAAACATTAGGACTAAAGCATTAGTGCATTCCCAACAAACACCTCAATTTACACGAAAATATAATTACATCCCTAAATGATAAAATAATTTCTGATATCAACGGCAAGCCAAATTACCATATAGAATGCATATGCACGATTTGATGCAAACTTCTAGCCCCAGTGATCAATTTGGATGCTGGCCATTACACTATCCTAACATTTTCTAATCTTAACAACATCAATCAATTATATACTATACTTTTGAAGCCATTCAAACATTGTGATAAAAGTATCTTACTCAATAGGTACTTCAAGGGCATTGAAAGCTAACTTTGTCTGTCACAAAAAACAAAAGAAACTCAATTATACAAAATAAAAAGTGTGAGAATACACACTTGAACCTAGACTACATGGTCTCTAAAAGGAAGGCAGAATCAACACTTAGCAGAAAGTAACTTTACTTAAGTTGTCAGTTTAGATGCAACTAGAACTACCAAAAAGATGTCATGCAATTTCTCCATTCACAATTGGCACCAATTTTCTCTGCTACCTTCCTTTATTTTCAATTTGATGAGTTAAGAAGATCAGAAGTTAAAGAAACCACATAACCAAGTACAGTATATTGTCAATTTATGAAAGTGTAATCAAGTGAGTTTATAAGCCATAAAACACTATCATACTCACATGCAGAAGAAATGAGTGGAGCATAGCATACAAAGAGGTCTTAGAAACATTACCTGATGTATACGAGTTCCATGGATATAAGAGTGTCTGGAGATTTCATCCTAAGCTGATTTAGTAGAAACGCAATGATCCAAAGAATAGTGGTTTAGGGGAAAGTACTACCCTGTCCTAGTGACATGTGTTATGCATACACAATATATCAAATATTAACCTGCATTCACATATTGGTGTTTCATACTTGTTACGTTCATTCACATGATACAAGTTGCAAATTAAACCTCTACAAGGTAGTCAATATCGAGCTCGTACAAAAAATTGGGAAAATAAAATAAAAATCGTAAATTGCATTATATGCGCATATAAATCTATGAGTTTAATGGTGATGTTATGCTGGTGAAAAATAATTTTACACACACATTCAATATTCAATGAAAATTTATCGCATTATAACATTATTTTATAAGTATCTTCAAAATACTCAATTTTTATTAGATGTTAATGTAAAACTATTTTATACTGATAATATGATTTTTTTTTCTTCTTTAAATTCATTTACAAGAAATATAAGAATAGTATAAATAAAAGGGAAAATTATTAAATCAAAATTATCACATAATTAAACTTAAAGTCACTATCCTTAAAAAGATCATAAAAAACTCATAAGTCATAAATTAATATAATGGCGAGCGTACAAACTTCTTGAAATTTCTAAATATCATTTTGTAGAGTCACAAAACTTCATGTGTACAAATTTATAAATCCATTATGTATGTTGAAAGCAAAACCAACAAACTGAGTCGAGTTATTTATTTATTTTTTTTTAATGTACAAACCTTCAACTGAGGCTAAAAGAGGGAATGCAAAATCGATGTAGAAGTAAAAGAATAGAATTGACGATATAAACATCTATTACAACAATTCAGTAGGTAGAATACATATGAATTTCATAGATTTAAAGAATAACATTAGAAATAGGGTTCCGTTCAACATAGAAATGAGGGATGACAAAGAGAACTAATCAAGGTCGGATGGACAAAAGTCAATTTTAAATTAGAACTATTTGAAAACTGAATCAATCTGATTTTCAGTTTAAAAAAACTGAACCGAACCGAAGATGAATATATGATTAAGTTGTGTTTTGTGGACGGAGACATAAAATGCAAATTAGTCCATAAAATGGTAATTATGGATCAAATTATGCTTTGTTTGGCAATACCAAAAAACGACTTATAGCTTATAAACTTAATTTGAGAATAATCGTTTATTAGTTTTTAAATTTTTTTGATAAACTAATTCAAATAAATAAATTATGATCTTATACATATAGTTTATTATTTTTTCTTACTATTTTATCTTTATTATTGTATATATTTTGTTTATCTATTTATTATTTTCTAGAATAAATAATTTTAAAAATTAAAATAATAAAAAATATAATTTAAAATCATATTAATAAATAATAATTTAAAGTAAATAATTTAAAATAATTTGATTATTTATATTACAATAATTAATATTTAAAGTAAATAATTTATTTAATTTAAAATAAATAAAAAATAATTTCTTAAAATAACTAATTTAAAAATATTTTAAACATTAACTAATAAAATTTATTTTTGATTAAGAATATCGTTTTATGTCATCTTATATTTTAAACTAATTGAACCATTAATTTTCTCAAATACTTTAATTAACTTATAAGCTATAAGCTAATTTTACGAATTGATAAGTACATCTCTGACAATGTAAAATATCAATTAAAATAATCTATATGTAAAATTTTGTCGTTGTATATTTTGAGTTGACATTATAATTAACTATGTGATTTATTCACGTTGATTATACATCTATGTCATTTTCTCAAAGACGAATTAATCGAAGAAATTTAATCATCTAAAAAAAAAATTGTGAGTAATTTTAATTGTGCATTGACTAAGTATGAGCAAATTAATGAATGAAAGATTTAAAATTTTTCAAAAAATTAATGTGCATTGTGATGACATTTATATGAGATCAATGTGAAAGTTTCAAATATTCAATTAACATGTTAGATTATAATCTCTAACAAAATATTTAAATATGAACCTTATTTATTACTATTTTACTATTTCAGAAATGTATTTATTAATTTATAAAATTTAACAAATAATTTGACATAAGAATAATTAATTTGACAATTTTTTTTGTAGGCTAAATACCACATGTGGTCCCTTAACTTAATTTTAGTTAACATTTTAGTCATTTATCTTTTTTTCTTCCCGATTTAGACTTTTATTTTAATTTTTAGTGAGAATTTGATCTTTTATGTTTTAAAATGTCAACAATGTTATCCTTATTTTTTTGCAAAAATTCATCTAAAATTTCAAACAAAACTCATAAAATTAATCATCATTCTCAATATAATGCAAATTTCATCAAATTCATAACTTAAATCTTTAAATAAACTCATTTTCATCTCTAACAACATCAAATAAAGAATGAAAATATTAGTTTATTTGAAGATTTGAGTTACGAATTTGATGAAATTTGTATTATATTGAAGAATATAATTAAGTTTATGGGTTTTGCTTGAAAAATTTGATGAATTTTTGTAAATAAAAGGATAACATTGTTGATATTTTAAAACATAAGAGATCGAATTGTCACTCAAAATTAAAACAGATGACAAGATCAGAATAAATAAATAAATAAAAAACTAAAATATTAATTGAAAATAAATTAAGGAACTACATATAGTATTTAGTCTATCTAATAATAAGGACATAAATAATATTAATTAATTGTTGGTTTAATTGACCAATCCAAATTTATATATATCTCAATCTACACTTTTTTTGTTATTTTTTCTTTTATTTAATTTTTTTTTATCATGTATCAACGAATAAATTTTGTTACTTGATACTGTTATTTATATTTTTCTTATAATATACTTAATTATTTATCATCTCGTTTTATCTATTTTGCTTTACAAATAAATAACTAGTCTTATTGATACTCAATAATTAATAATATATTGAATTTTGAAAACAATAAGTTAATAGAAACAATTTTTTATAAATGTGATAAATAAATAAAATAGAAGAAATAATTTTTATTTATATTTTATTACAAACATTTAAGAGGAGGAAAATATTTATTGAGAAGGAGTAATTAGCCTAAAAGAAAAGGAGTATTTAGCCTGTATATATATTAATGTAGATTACAAATAAATGACCGTACTAATGAGTGTTTTAAAAGAACTGATTAAACAATAAAAACAGAAAACAAGAAGACAAGATTTGAGTGAAAATTTCACTTTTTTTAAATGATTACACAGCTTCCAATATTTTTCTACATTTATATTGTGAGGGCAAATATTAGCCTTTCTTATAAATAAATAATGAATTCTATGACCATGCTATTCTAATAGGAAAAAAAAATTCAAAAAATATCTTTGACCAAATTAGATATTCTAATTAATTGGACCGTAACACAGCCCGACAAATTAAATTCAGTAACGGTAATAAAAAAGGTTTTACAGAAATTATAAACAATTTAATTTTACAGTAATTAATATACACCCTTTTTTAATTATTATTATCATTATTTACTACAAAAAAATGCTATTATTATATAATAATATTACTAATTTAAAATATAGAGTTTTATCAACAACAAAAAAATGAATTTAATTTACAATATACACTTCTATAAAAAAAAAAAAAGTATTCAGACATCACCTTTTTTATAATATGAGATATTATAAATAAATTTATTTAATTAAATTACACAATGATTTTAAAAATCCGCTTTTGGCGGAATATATTTATTAAAAAGTCCTTGAGATACAATTCATAACAATGAACACATAAATAATAACCATCAACAATTAAGTGTTGGTAAGTTTTTTTTTTTTTGAAAGCCACCTCAATCTACATTGTTATTGGTGTAATTATTACTGAAGAGTAATTAGCGATATTGTGATCGTTGACTTAAATAAATAAGATTTTTTTTTTTTGGCGAAGGAACAAATCAAATCAGATGATTTTATTGATTGGAGTTGGAACGATTTTATAGAGATATAACGGTAATAAAAAAAGATTTTGGTTCAGTATATAATTAGTTGTCTTATGTTATAATTCTATAAATAAATAACACAGCATTAGCACATCAAGTGCATTCTCTTTTACTCTTATCTTTCTCTCACTAATATTCAATCTACTAAAATCAATCTCTCTCTCTCTAATAGCAAGAATTGGAAGGATGAATAACCCACACCAATGGTCAATTGTTGATGATGTTATTGTCTTTAATAACATGTTCATCATGTGTCACAACCAGAACATCGAGAACAATAGAAGAAGAACAAGAAGAATGAACAATGTTCATCAACAGGTTCAATGGTCAATGGTCGACGATGTTATTCTCTTTGATCACTATGTTAATGATGTTGTTCATTTGGGTCCACGCAACAACAACAATATAGAGAACAATGGTACAAATTTTGTGGTGCATCATGGTGCTACAAATTTTGAAGTAAATGGTGTGAGTGATCAAGATTCTATTGAATGTGTAGCAATTGATGAAACAAGAACAGAGTCTTCTTCAAAATTAGAGTCAGAATCTATGTGCTGTATTTGTCTTGGAGACTTATCAAATGGTTCAAAAATGACTCAACCTTGTTCTCATGTATTTCACCAACATTGTATTAATAAGTGGTTCAACATTAGCAAGACATGTCCTCTATGTCGCAGAGCCATTAATTAGTTTTGAATTTTTTTTTTAATTAGTTAGTTATGTAATTTTTACATGTATTGATCGATTTCTCTATATGTGAAAAAATATTGGGTATTGATATTTTCATTGTATCAATGATTACTTTTTTTATGCACACATATATGATATATGTATGTCTTTTTTTGGTACATGACTTTTTTTATCTTTATCGATGTGCAATGTTGTCATACGTGGCTCAATTATTCGAACGGTTAGGACAAGTAACTAGTTTTCGTCACTTTCTTGCTCTAACTACTTGCCAACTGTCTCATTCCAAACATATTCCACCGTAAAAAAATAATAATAACACTCCATTAAACATAAAATAAAAGAAAAATTGATATATTTATAAAAAAAATTATATCAACTACATTAATTTTTTTAAGAGAAAGTTTTCTTATATTTTTATAATTATTTTAACATAAAATATTTTTTTAGAAAAAACGAAAACAACTAAAGGACATAACATTAACAAAACAAAAATAAAAGAATGAAAAAATGTTTAAAAGATTCTCATATCATACACGTTTTCTACATCTTGTAAGAAAGTTATATACAAAATTATTTATAATTAAATAATTGTAATAATGCATAAAAGATGCTAAACTTTTCAAATAATTGAAACTATTACATAAAGGATACTCAATTGAATTCCTTTTCAACAAGTTTTCCCAAAAAAGAAAAGACAACACTCTCTAAAAGTGTTGCTTCTTTAAAATTCTCTCAGCTCTATTGTTGTCTTGAATTGACAATGGCAGAGGAGTTGATATTGTTGGATGAATGGCTTAGTATGTTTGGTATGAGAGCAAGGATAGCATTGGCTGAAAAAGAGATAAATTATGAGTATAAAGAAGAAGATCTTATGAACAAGAGTCAAATGCTTTTGCAAATGAATCCAATTCATAAGAAGATCCCTGTTCTTATCCATAAGGGAAAACCAATTTGTGAGTCAATTATTATTGTTGAGTATATTGATGAGGTTTGGAAGGATAGAGTTCCATTATTACCCTCAGATCCTTATCAAAAAGCTCAAGCCAGATTTTGGGCTGATTTTGTCAACAAGAAGGTAAATTTTGTTTGGTCACAATATTTATTACAAAAAATTTAAATATATAGTTTTTTCCTTGTTACTTTTGATTCAAAGTTTTCATTTTTCTGGTATTGTTTTTAGTTTTGAATTGATTAATATTTATTAATGAATTAAACATGATAATTGGTACTTTTTATTTTTATTTTTATTGTTTTCTCTATTTTCTCCTTTTTTATTGTCAGAAACTAAATCAGTGATTGGGCGAATCCGATTATCTAATAAAAAAATCCAATTAATTTGATTTTTTCATGTCTGATTCCAAACTAACTAAATTAAACCAATTAAATCATATATTTCTTTTGATGCATATATATCGCTTTTAAGTCATTCAAAATCAATAATCCAACACTAATAAAAGTGTTATCTTAAAAAAATAAATGTATATATATATTTTTTTTATGAGAACATATTATTTTAAAATTATAGTTTTTAAAAAAGGTTAATTCTTTTAAAGAAGTTTTAAAACTTTAAAATATTCAACAACATCAATCTGTTTTTCATCACTTTAGTTTGCTTTGAATTTTATTATAATGTGCAAATTATCTATCTTAGGTGAATTTTACATTATTATGTCTATAAAATATAATAATAGTTTAGAAGTTGTATATATAAAAAGAATAATTAAAATTGTATTAAAAATTATAAATAATATTAATTTTAAAACAAATTTTATTTATTAAAGTGATATTTATTTGAAGACATAGAGAGTAATTTTTTATTGATTCGATTTTTTTTTTCTTTCAAAAACCATAGCAAACCAAACCCATGTGATACCCATTATTTAATTAAACATAACGTGCATTAAGCAATAATTGTATCTATGAATAGGAAACTAGTATACCACACTCTATTCATTAATATTTCCATGTTGTAAAAAATGCAGGTTGGTGATGTTGGGGGAAGGATATGGTCTAAAAAAAGAGATGAGATTGAAGGAGCAAAGAATGAGTTAATTGAGGGATTAAAGGAATTGGAGAATGTGCTTGGAGACAAGCCTTATTTTGGGGGTGACACATTTGGGTTTGTTGACATTGCTTTGATCCCTTTCTATAATTGGTTTTATACTTATGAGAAATTAGGCAATTTCAAAGTGGAGGCAGAGTGTGCTAAATTGATTGTTTGGGCAAAAAGATGCATTCATAGAGAGAGTGTTTCCAAATCAGTTGCTGATGAAAAAGATATTTATGAGTGGGTTGTTAATTATAGGAAGAAACTTGAGTTAGACTAAGAAGCCACTTGGGTGTGACAAAAAATTTATTTTATGAAATTAAACTTTGGACTTGTTGTGTTCTTGTTACAATTTGTTATTTCTACTAGTGTTTTGGATATTTGCAGCTTGTGTGTATGAGAATTGAAATTAGCATTTTTGGTTAAAAAATAAACTACAATTTTGTTGCGGAAACGAGATTTCTTGATTGGCGTAAGTAACTGTCAAATATAGTTCTATAAATTTCTAAGTGGAGTATCACATTTTTTTACTAAAAATAATTTTTTTTGTCTTTTTAAATTGATGAATATATTAATACAATACAAATTAAAATTGACTAAAATAAATAACGATAAATTTATAAATAAATTTAAAATATTTAAGTTAATAGTAAAAAACGACAACATAACACAAAACAATAACATTTTTATAAATATAAAAAAATTCGAATGTCTAAAATAACCGTAACACCTTTAGATATCTAAGAGTGTAACGTTGACGACTATTGATAAAAATTTATAATACATAAAAATTATTTTATTAATTTGAATCAAATGAACACCGTAATAAAATAGAAAAACCAAAAAACATCACATCAGAGACTATAAAACAATATCGCACTCCGACAACAAAATTATTTAAAAAAACAAAACAAAAATTAAATCTGTATGAATAATTTATTTAAATAAAATAAAAAATTAAAACAATTTAGAAGAATGATTTTAAATTAAAAAATATTTTTAAATTGTCTTAGCTGATTGTGGAGTATCACATTTTTTTTTTGTGTGCATGATAACTTATAAAAATAATTTTTGCCTTATACGAAAGACATATAATTGAGTCACTATATCCTTTACATATATATATATATTTTCACTTTTGGTTCTTTTATATTTTGTAAAAGATCCTTAAAAATAAAACCTAAAAAATTTTTTTTTTTTCTTTCACATTTAGATTCATTTTAAAAACAAAATACGTTATATGTACCAAAAACGCTGACTTAGTAGTGACATATATAACTTTTATTAATAATTTTATTTTTTAAATTTTTTTTATTAAAAATTGAAAATCTTAAATTAAAATTCAAAAGTTTTTTTAAGTTTATAGATAATTATTCATCATCGTTATCTTAATCATCTTCAAACTCGTTAATAATTAAGAGAAAATGTCTTTATTTTTAAAGAGACACTGGTCCTAAGAGGGGGTAGTATTTGTATAAAAGTTGTTGCAAATGATTTACACCCTCAATTTTTAGGATGATATTTTGTTGTTGATGAATATATATTTTTTATCATACCATTGAATTTAATCATATGCTTCCTCCATTTCAAATTGTTAATTACTTTTGTGATTCTATACAAATTAAAAAATATAATTAATATTGTATGAAAAAAAAGAAATTATAATTTATTTAACAAAAATATATTTCATTGATTATATGGAAAATACAAATTAATAGAATTAAAAAAAATAATAAATAATAAAAGGATAATATAAAAAAATAATTATCATATATTAGTATTATAAAATGATATATAATTTAAAATAAATATATTTTATTAAAATAATATATAATTTGATACAAAGGAAATATTCAATTAATATTATATGTATAATTTAATAGGCTTAATTGCAGTTTTGATCTCCTTATTTTAGCTGAATTACGAAAGTAGTCCCCCTATTTTATTTCTCTCCAGTTTTGGTCCACAAACAGAATTTTGATCCAAAATTTGATGAAATTTCATTTTTTAAAGCCGTATTACACCATTTATAATCATAGATTTTAGGTACAATTGTTGCACATGAGATCTTGAGGCATGTTGATAAGGATCTCAAGAGCATGAAGATGATTCATATTTTAATAAATTAGGATAAACTTTATATATTTTATTTTGGTTTGTATTAATTCTTAGTTTGCTTTGATTCGGAATTGTAATAGTTTTATTATTGATTTAGTTTTTGTTATGTGTAAGTGAAGATACTTTTCTTACTTACATTAAGTTTATTTTAGAAAAAAATAAAAAAAAAGATGTAAGACAAATATGGGCCTAGAGAATGATGTCACTTATGACCCATTTTGGTTTACAGATAGACTTAGTATAAATAAGCATTTGTAACCTCATGGAGGGGCAGATTTTGATTATTATTTTTGTGAGGCTTTGCTCTCTAGAGTTCTTGAAAGAATTCATCTTGAACTTATCAAGGCTGTTAATCCTTGTGGCGTTCTTTTTGGCTTATCAATCCCTAGATTGTGGCGCCATTTTGTTCTTTGTTTCGTTGCTGAATAATAATATTGAGTTTCCTTTACATCAAACCCTAATACTCCAATTCTTCCAATTTTCGTGATCAGTAACCTGTGTTCATATCTCGAGTTCTATATATTGTTTTTCGGTGTTTCAAAAGCCTAACTTGCGTTTCAGAACGTCAACTTTCACCTCGTTTTGGAATCGGCCGAATCGGAGTTTCACAGCACCGTTTATCACGTTCTCCAGCCATACGCGATTTTCACTCAAATTTGTAAGTTTCCGACCTAGAACGATCCTTAAAGTGAACTATGACTAACAAGATCATATCACATGTTGTGACTTAAATAAATACAAAAAATATATATATAAAATTTTATCAAGTTTTAAACTAAAATTATGTTTGGGGACCAAAACTGGGGGAAACAAAATGAAAATACTACTTTTCACGATCCAGCTAAAATAAGGGGACTAAAACTGTAATTAAACCAATTTAATATATTAATGTACAAACATTAACATTTGTTAATAAAAAAAGTTACACATTAAATTTTAATTTAATATTTTTCACTTTACTTTTAGTTATTACAAAGAGAAAAAGTCTCACACTGTTAGTATAAATTAATTTTAATTTTAATTTAATTTAATTTAAATTAAATAATAAAGAATTCAAATTAAAAAATGATTATAATATTAATAATTAACTATAATAATTTAATAAATATATTTTAAATAGAAGCTGTTCGAGAATAAAAATTAAAATCTTCAGCTAATTAAAAGGTTTCAAAAAAACTTTACTTATAAAAAATTCTATTTTATTAATGTTTAAAATTGAAGCATATAAATTATTTTTAAATTCAATATTATCTTAATAATATTAAATTAATTAAAAATAAAATAATATATTGTATAATAATTATATTATTTATTTTAATTTAATGATGATTAAACTAATATTTAAAAAAATCACATTAAATTTTATATTGAAATTCATTTTAAAGCTACCTATATGTTCACATGTAAAATAGACGAACATTAAGAGATTACAATATATGCAGCTTTGGCTTTAACACGTGGGTGAATATGTGGGCCATACATTACTTTATTACGAAAAATCTAGAGAGAATTGGCAGGACTAGATAACGCACGAAGTTTCACCACAATCAAAAGACGACGCGCGAAGCATCTCGAAGACAATATTTTTGTGTCACACCTTTCTTTCTATAATTACTCATTAACTTCCCATATATATAAACAACATGTCCACTTCCACATTTCATTCCATAAAGTTTTAACACAAATCTCTATACGCCTACAAACTACACTTTCATTCTATCTTTCCTTCACTTACTTTTCTTAATGTAAGTCATTCTTTTCTTTCTTTGGACTCATTTCGATAGTAACTAAATATCTCTTTATTTGTCACGTTCAATTTGGATTATAACCATCACTTGTTTCTACAATTAATTTACCTTTTTTTATTGTTTTGTGTTCATAATATTGTTCAAGTGAAGACACTTCCTTACATCATTGAATGGTAGATTCCCTTTTCATATAATTCAGAGTTGTTGAGATCATATAATTTACTTTTACAAATAGAATTTAGGAAAAATTGCAAAAATATGTTAGATTCCCTTGTTGATATGAATATATTTTCTGAGACCTAGGAATGTGTTGGAGTTTGTTGCAATGATATTTGTGCTCTGTCTAGTCCTTTGTTCAAAATCATTTTCCTAATTCTTTTCACCTTAATGCTATTGTTAAAATTTGATATCAATCTTGTTCTTAATTAATGTTGGTTTTCTGGTTATGCAGATTTCGTGGTATAACAACTTTCCAAGTTACCAAACATGATTCCTACATACAGAAACGTTGAGTCATATCCATTTTACAGAAACCACATACCATTCCATCATCCTCACATGGAACCTGTTCCCCCTCAAATGATAATTGATCCATCCAAATCACCCTTCCCTTATGAACAACCTTGGCCTTATCCTAGCAATTATGGCCACACTATCCCACCACATTTCTGCTATGGTCATCACAACTTTCCTAGTTACATACCTTCTTATCCTCATGTTCCTTCTCCATCACCAATGTATTGTTTTGGAGGCTTTCCTTCATTTGGTGAATCAAACTTTACTCCTTATTCTCCACAATCACATTATACTACCATGGACCTTCCAAGATATGAATATGATAAATATATGCCAAAGGATCATCATTGTTGTGGTTGTCCTAATCCTGTTTCAAACCAAAGAAAGGAAGATGAACCTGATGTTGTTGGTAAGAAAGAGAATGATGGTATGGTTCCAATTCAGTTAAGGAATTTTCCTTACCCTTTGGTTTGGATTCCACCAGAATATTACGGTAACAAGCAACCGAAAAATCACACTAAAGCTGAGTTTAGTGAGCAAGATAAAATGTCACATGATAAAAAGGCTAATGGTTCTGAGAATGGATTGTTGCCCTTTGATGTAAAGGGTGCACGGAACATGTTTGGCGATGAAGATGGAAAAAGATGCCAGAAGAAGGAAACTGATAACAATGTAAAGGAGTTTGAAAATGGAAGAATGGAACAGAAACATGAGAGTGAACAAAAGAGATCAGAATTTCCATTCCCTTTCATTTGGTTGCCTTACTACAATAATGTTCCGGTGAAGTCTTGTGTCGATGATGGTGTTACAGAAAGGACTAGATCAAACAATGTTGGATCCGGGGAGACAGGCGATTCAGAGAAAGCGAGTAACCAAAGAAGCATTCTTGTGAAGCAAGTCAATGACTCGAAGCGAAGTGAAAAGAGCGAAATGAATGTTGATGAAGAAAATTTGACAAGAAAAGACTCTACCTCCATGAACAAAAGAGGATCCGTGTCTCCGCCTAAGGGATCTAAGTTACCTCCTGTTTGTCTAAGAGTTGAACCATTACCAAGGAAAAAATACAGCAATGGAAGTTCAAGATCTCCAAGTCCACCGGCTTCAAAAGAACACTCCAAAGCAACAGCTGGTGAAACAAACAAGAATCCTTCAAAGGCTAGTGAGGAAGTTAAACCAAAGGTGAAAACTATTCAAGTATCTCAGAACAAGACTAATGAAAACAAGGGTGCTGGTGAATGTAACAAAGAGAAAGAGGCAGAAAATATGACAGGAGAGGCTGCTGAACATTCTATGAAGGATACAAACACAAGAACAAATGAAGAAGGTAAAAGAGAAAGAAGTGTTTTGTCGAACGTAGATGCTGCTGCTTTGATACAAGCTGCTTATCGCGGTTATTTAGTAAGAAAATGGGAGCCCCTGAAGAAATTGAGGCAGATAGCTGAAGTTAGTAAGGAGGTGACTTATGTTAGAGGCCAGATTCAAGCTGTTGAAGATTCTTATGATCTTCATAATGATAACAAGCAAAAAGTTGCTATTGGAGAGACCATAATGAGACTCCTGCTAAAGCTGGATACTATACAGGTATGTTATAGCCAATTCTTTTTACTCAAGATGGCATAAAATACAACAATACGTTATTTTTAGGCAAATGTTAGTAAGTTAGTGACTATGTTAGTTTTCAGGATTTCAACTACACATGATATCTTGACAGTAAGAAATACTAATGAAACATGTTCTAGTTGCAGTTCTATAAAAGCACATAAACTTTCCTCCTTATTATTTATTAGCTAACTTTTATGAAGATAATTTTCACAACTCTTCATGCTTGTAGGCACATATAAGTGTGAATGTGGTTTGTCTGAGCTATTTAATATAGTTTTTCTTCTTTCTTTAGTGTTATACTAAATATTATTCAATATATGTGTATATATTTTCAGGGTTTGCATCCAAGTTTGAGAGAAATCAGAAAGTCTCTGGCAAGAGAGCTTGTAACTTTGCAGGAAAGGCTCGATTCTATAACAGCCAAGAATCCTCAGCAGCAGCCGCAGGAGTACAATGCTACGGAAACTGTTGAAGTCTCTCCATTAAATGTTCAGAATGCAGAACATATCCAAGAGCAACAAGATGAGAAAGTGGCAATACCAAAAGATTCATCTGAAGACATTAGCGACGGAAGAATTCCCGAAGTTCAGTTTTGCATGAAGAAGGATCAAAACAATGTATGTTACATTGATTGTGCAAGTGAGGATATCAGTTCTGTGGTTGGGGTTGATGCAACGGTTGACGATGTTTCTGCTATGGATTCAATGAAGGAGCTGCCAGTTGGTGTGCTCGATGAAGACGGTGATTCTGCTATGGATGCAATGAAGGAACTGCCAGTTGGTGTGCTCGATGAAGACGATGATTCTGCTATGGATGCAATGAAGGAGCTGCCAGTTGGTGTGCTCGATGAAGACGCCGATACATCTGAATTCAGAAAAGATGAAGAAACTAACATCTCTAAAATTGAAGTACAAGCCGACAATGAGGGGTTCATTGAAGAACTCCCAGTAGGACTTTTAGATGAGGATGCCGAAAAGTCAGAATGTAATGCAAAGGACAGAACAAATTTTTCCATAGCTAACACTGCAGAAGATACTGAAATAGAGCAGCCACTGGTTGAAGAAGAAAAAGAGGTGCAGTGTAGCGAGGAATCGAATGGTTGGGTAAAGATTGAGTTCCAGAAAGAAGATGAACTCAAAGTGAATGCACCAATGGACATAGAGGAACTGAAAAGTCTTGATCATGTGAATGAAGCATATTTGGAAGAAAATGATGTAGCTAACATCCTGTTAGAACCAAATGAAAAGGAAGCAGATGGAAAACTTGCACAGCAAGAAACACAAGTTCATGTTCAAGACATTGTTGTTGGAGAGAATACAAGTGGCGATGATAAAGACACAAATTTTTTGCCCAAGGAAGAGTTGAATGGTGACATGAAATTATTGGAAGAGAATGAGAAGTTAAGGAAGTTGATGAAGGAGTTACTTGAAGCTGGGAATGAACAGTTAAGTGTAATAACAAACTTGACTGGCAGAGTGAAAGATTTGGAGAAGAAATTAGCCAAAACTATGAGGAGCAAGAAAGTGAGGACAAAGAGACATAGATCAGTAACTCCCAAAATGTCTTGTTCAAACTGTTCTGAATAATTTTAAGTCATTAGAGGTGATTCTCAACATTGTAAGTTTTGTATGTAACTGTGAGACGTATTGTTGTATTGATGATATGTATAATGTAATGTTTGTGATATGAAGATATATACATTAGCTGCTTTTTTTTTTTTTTTTTTTAAATGTTGTTAAGACATATTTAATTAGCAGCATGTGCCTGGGAAAGTTGTATTACTTTCATCACTTAGCAGCATGGTTTTTGCTAGTGTGTGTTAAATATATTTGTTAAAAACAATAATGAGATATGCCATAAGAATTAATTAACAAAACAAAAAACTGATAATTGCAAAAAACAAAATTGAAATCGAGAAGGTTTTTTGTTTCTACTGAAAACAGATAAAGTTCTTACAGAAAACAAATAACGTTGCTGAAAATACAATTGAGATTTCTTTCTGCAGTTTAAAGAAATCAATTTTTGAAATCAAAGTAAAACTAAAATAAATAAAGATAAGAGAAGAATAATACCTAGATTTACGTGTTTAGTCTCAACTAATGAGACCTACGTCACGAGCAAGCAACTAAGATAATTCACTATTGAGATTTGAATTTACATGATTAAAGTCACTTCAAGATCATTCTCCTAGTGTTTATTACTCTTGAGACTCAGCAATACAAGTCTTCACTTCACAATCTTTGTTTTTTCCCTTAATCTCTTTTATTTGAATTGCTATGAATCTAATTGCATAGACCTCTATCAAAATCAATATTCATCAATTACAACTATTACCGTGCATTTATAGTTATAGTATTTAAAGGCACATTAACTTAACTAACTATAATTATCTTTGTTATAACTAGATTGACCATATTCAGTTATAACTAACACTTAACCATAACTAACACTAGTTATTTGATTTGAGGCATATATTCACAATTCTCCACCTTGACTCAATATCCGAATAATTCAATCATTGTTCTTGCTATCGTTGCCTCATATTTACTCTTTGTCGAAGCCAACTATGACCAACCAATGCTTGAATTTAGTTTGTGAAAGTGATTTGGTGAAGATATCAACAAGATTGTCCTTAGTTGCAATCTTCTCCACTGAAACCTGCTTTGAATCAATCACATCTCTTATGAAGTGAAACTTAACATCAATGTGTTTAGACTTATTATGGTACACTTGGTGCTTGGATAAATGTATAGCACTTTGATTATTACTATAAATTGAAACACAATTCTGATTTATTTTTAGTTCACCAATCAGTCTTTCATCCATATATCTTCTTTAACACCTTCAGTAAGAGTAATGAATTCAGCTTGAGTTGTAGAAAGAGCTACCATTAACTGTGTAATTGCCCTCTAACTTACAACAGTTTCATATAGAGTGAAAACATAATTAGAAATCGATTTCGAGTGTCCATGTTTCCAGCATAATCCGAGTTCACATATCATTTGATTGGTTCCTTGTCATGATGAGTCTTTTTGAACTTTAGTCCTGTTGTTAGGAGCCATTTAAGACCTCATAATTCACTTGAGTGCTGACCAATGCAGTGCTCATGGATCAGTTATAAACCTGCTGACAACATTCACAACATAAGTTAAATATGGTCTGCTGCAAATCATTCCATACATTATGCTGCCAACTCCACTAGCATACGGAATGGTACTCATTCTTTGTCTTTCTTCATCAGTCTTAGGTGAGTCTTTCTTGGACAATTTGAAATTTTGTCCCAAAGGAGTGGTATCATGTCTTGCCTCATGCATTCTATATTTAGTGACAACTTTCTTCAATTAGTCAGCTTATGAAAGAAATAATTCCCCCTTCATTATATTTATGTTAATGTCCATTCCCAAGATCATCTTTGCTTCTCCAAGTTCCTTCATTGCAAATTCATTGCTAAGGTCAGATTTAAGCCTTTTAATCTGATCCTTATTTGAGTTTGCAAGAAGAATATCATCCACATAGAGTACTAGGTAAAAGATAATTTGTTCTTGTCCTTCTCCTTTCAGAATGTAAACACAATTGTTAAAGCTACATCTTTGGAAATCAGTTTTTATCATGAAATCATCAAACTTCATGTATCATTGTCTAAGACTTACAATGACTTTTTTAGAAGACTAACCTTGTTGCTGCCTTTAGCAAATCCTTCAGGCTATTGCATATAAATGGTTTCTTTAAGATCACCATGTAGAAATGTTGTTTTGACATCCAACTGCTCTAATTCCAAGTCTTGTTGAGTTACAATTGAAAGAAGAATTCTGATTGAACAATATTTTACAACAGGTGCAAATATTTCATTGAAATATATTCCTTCAAGTTGAGAAAATCTTTTTGCAACTAATCTTGCTTTGAACCTTATCTTCTCTTGTTCTTGAATGCCTTCATTTCTTTTGAACATCCATTTTGATTCAATTATCTTTGACTCTTAGGAATGTCAACCAAAGTCCATGTTTGGTTCTTTTCTAATGATTTCATCTCTTCATTCATAGTTGTCATCCAAGATTCTTTGTCTTCACTGTTAATGGCTTCTTTGTAGTTGTTTGGTTCATCTATTTGAAGATCTTCAGCAACATTTAGAGCATAACAAATTAAATCTGCTTGACCATATCTGACTGGAGGCTTGATAACTCTTCTTTCTCTATCCCTTAACCAAGTTATAATTGACCAAATCTGGTTATGTTGCATCATTATCATCAGGTTATGTATAATTCATGTCTCTATGATTAATATTTTGGCCTTCAGGTGACTCCACCTCAATTTGAACACTTTCAGTATTGCTGCTTGAAATGTTGTCTTGCTGATGTTCTTTGTTTCTGCAACATTGAAATGAAGAATGTTCTCCGTTTTTGCAGAACTAAGACGAATAATGTTATATGCTAAAACGGAGAATGTTCTTTGTTAATCATGGACATTCTTGTTTCATCAAACACATCTCTTGATATGACACACTTAGGCACACCTTAGTCAATTCTCCACAACTTGTAACCTTTTATTCCCTTAAGATATCCAATGAAAACACATTTGATTGCTCTAAGTTCCAATTTATCTTGCTTTGTGTGAACAAATGCTAAGGAGCCAAATACTTTCAGATTTGAGTAGTCAGCTGGCTTGCCATTCAACATCTCTAAAATCCAATAGTTGATGAAGGACATCTATTGATCAAGTACATTGTTGTAATTGCAACTTCTCCATATAATGTTTTAGGCTGACTTGCACTCAAGATCATACATTTGACTCTTTCCAAGATTATTTTGTTCATCCTTTCAGCAGTGTCATTTTGTTGAGGGGTATCTGCGACTATTTTATGTCTTTGAATACCTAAATCTCTGCAATACTTATTAAGCTGCTCTAAAAGATACTCCAAGCCATTGTTAGCTCTTAAACGTTTCAGCTTAGATTCCTTTTGAGTTCCAATTTGCATATGTCATTCTTTAAATTTCATAAAAGTGTCACTTTTATTTTTAATGACATAGATCGGTACTTTCCTAGAATAACCACCAATGATAGTTGAGAAATAAGAACAGACAACATGAGTCTTTGTCCTTGAAGGGCCCCACAAATCAAACTGAGCATATTCAAAAGGTCTAGAGGTGTTGTGTTGGCCAACATCAAAATTTGTCCTCTTAGACTTTCCTAGAATACCATTATCACAAAATTTCAATTTTTCAATTTTGTCACCATTAAGCAGATTATGTTTTGATAACTCAATTAAGCATTTTTCACTTACATGTCCTAACCGCATATGCCATATTCGAGTAGATGAATGCAAACTAGAGCTAGCAACTGAAGCTTGTGCAATTATGGTAGAACCATCTAAAATGCACAAGTCATTTCTTTTAATGCCTTTAACAATGATATCATTTTTATTAATAATAGTCATGATACCATTCTTTATGTTTGTGGAATATACTAATATATCAAATATGCCAACAGAATTTAAATTTCTTTTTAATTTAGGTATGTACCTTACATCCTTCAACAATACATTTTTTGGACACATGTGGAAAGTACATCCCGAGTCTAATACCCATTTCTTTTCACCTTCAGAATTTGAAATCATCATGGCCTATGCAAACAAGCATCAACAAGTGCAACATTTTTAGAATCTTGGAAGTTTCTTGATTCATTTCTTTTAAGATAATCTTTCTTGAAATGTCCCTTCTTGTGACATTCGAAAGATTTATACTTCCCTTCAGATTTAGTTCTTGAATTAGACCTATGGTCAGTTCTTGTCAGTTCTTTCTCTGGTCATATTCAGACTTTCAACATGATTATCTTGAATTAGACCTATGGTCAGTTCTTTGTCTGGATAAGGCGTGCACTTCTTCAAGAGTAATGGTTTGTTCTCTTCCAAACACGATAGCATCCTTGAAGTGTTCATATGAACTTGGCAGGGCATTAAGCAGAATCAGAGCTTTATCTTCATCATCTAGCTTGACATTTATATTTTCTAAATCATCAAGAATCTTATTAAAATCAACAATTTGTACTGTAACAGGTTTTTCTTCATCCATTTTAAAAGAAAACAATTGTTGTTTCAAGAAGAGCCTATTTGAAATTGAATTAGTCATGTCGATAGATTCAAGTTTAAGCCATAAGGCTGCTGCTGTTGGTTCTCTTGCAACTTCCTTTAAAGATTTGCCTCCAAGACACAAGATGATAGTACTCTTTGCTTTTTCAATCAGTTCTTCCTTTTCATGAGTAGACATTGTTGCAGGAAGAGTTGATTCACCCTTCAATGCATTCACCAAACCTTGTTGTACCAGAACAACATGCATCTTTATCCTCCTCCACATACCAAAGTCATTTGATTTATTGAACTTTTCAATAACAAACTTTGTAGTTTCAACCATTGTTGCTCTCTTTTCCACCGACAATGTTAATTGTTAAAAAATAATAATGAGATCTGCAACCAGAATTAACCAACAAAACAGAAAACTAACAATTGCATAAAAACAAAAATGAAACAGAAAATGTTCTTTGTTTCTGCTGGAAACGGAGAACGTTCTTGACCAGAACTGAAAACACAGAAAACGGATAACGTTGTTGAAAACACAGAAAATAGAGAACGTTCTCTTTACTGCAGTTTAAAGAAATCAATTTTTGAAATCAAAGTAAAACCAAAATAAATAAAGATAAGGGGAGAATAACACTCAAATTTACGTGTTTAGTCTCAATTAATGAGATCTACGTCACGAGCAAGCAAACAAGACAATTCACTATTGAGATTTGAATTTACAAGATTAAGGTCGTTTCAAGATTGTTCTCCTAGTATCTATCACTGTTGAGACTCATCAATACTAGTCTTCACTTCACAATCTTTGTTTTCTTCTCTCTTGATCTCTCTTCTCTAAATTTCTATGAATCTAATTGCATAGGCCTCTATATAAATCAATATTCAACAATTACAACTACTACCATACATTTACAATTATAGTATTTAAAGACAAATTGGTTTAACTAACTATAACTACCTTTGTCATAACTAAATTGGTGAAATTCAGTTATAACTAACTCTTATCCGTAACTAACATTAGTGATTTGATTTGAGGCATATATTTACAATATCAAACTTATAAAAAATATATTTCGTAAAAAGAGATAATGTGTTTGTTCATTTAAATTGTCTTGAAGATAAAACTCATGAATACATGGTTGTAGCATTACTTCGTATATTAATTTTTTTTTTTGATTCTTTTAATAAATTTGTATTTGTGTTGTTCTTGATCAATTAATTCTCTTAATTTGAATGGAATATTATTTTTAATTAAAAAAATATTACAATGGATGTTGAATTAAAATTGCTAGGGAACACCGAATTGGTTATAAAAATATATAATACATAAGCAAAAATTAAACATCTCTAGATATTAAAGACCCCAAAATTGTCCTTATATCCCTGTTCAACTAACAAATGCCGATATTGTTAGGTTGAACGTCTTCTGAATTCAAACTCGATACTTTACCGTTGTGTGAGTTAATATGGTAAAATTTATCATCTCTTTTAAAATCTAAAATAAAACCCCAAAATCGAAATACCAATTTTATTTTGTTTAAACTAGGATCATTGGTAATTCAATGTTTCATATCACGATAATATATCTAGTGAATATGCAAATTGATCCATGAAATTACACGTCGGTCAAATTAGTTACTGAATTATCAATTAACAAGTACATCCCTGACATAGTTAAATATCAATAAAGATAGTTTGGACGTAAACTTTTGTTGTTAGATTTTTTGATGTGACACTCTAATTGAATATGTGACTTATCTACATTGATTTAACATCAATGTAATCTTTTATGGGACAAATTTGTTGGTGAAATTGTCATCTCAGACATAAATTTGTGAGTAAATGTACATTGATTAATTATGAAAAAAGTAATTCATGAAAGATTTAAGTTTCATATCCATTTTGTGATGACATTGATATAAGATCAATTTGAATAATTCAAATATTCAATTAACATGTTACATTATAATTTCTAACGATAAAAATTTAAATAAATTATTTTTATCACTATTTTACAATTTAAACGATGTGTTTATTGATTTACTAAATTTATATATTAATTTGATGGAAACTCTTTTGTAAAGATGTAATCAATTCAAATCAGTTGAAGTATTTGGCAAGAGTGGTGGCAGTTTCCTCCTCATTTGTGAAGGTGGTAGCCAAATAAAACGGAGTCTAACCATAGTTACAATTACAAGAGAAAGAAACCATAATGTGTAGACGATGATGAATGCAGAAAATCCCCAATGATCAGGGAGCAACATCAACACCAAAGAAATCAATGAAAGTGAAGCAAACACTTCCATAAGGGTATCAACACTTACGGAAAACTTAAGCTTAATCCAAAAGGCCAAAGAATATAGTAGAAAGCTAGTAATAGATATAAAGGTTGTGTTTGGATGGAGTTGAAATGGAGTGGGATTTTCGGGATATCTAATTTGAAGGAAAGCAAGTAGTACAAAGAAAATGAAAGCCACAAGACCATGTTGAATATTGCTTTCTAATGATCCTATTATGTTATATGATTGAATACTCACAATATTTATTTTCATTTCATTACCTCTCATGGAATTATTCAAATTGGATCTTGCCATTGCAAATTATTTTTTAACTAATACTAGATGGAACCTGCCAGTTATATATACATGATTATTTTTTGGGACATATTGGTGGATAGTGTCAACTTGCCATGAATTTTCCGTTTTGATACCATATGCTTTGGTACTCAAAATTCCCTTTCGACGTCAGGTGTTGGTAGTCAAATTAAGCTTGCATCACCAAAATTAACTTGTAGGACCCAAGCTTGCATCACCCAATTAACTTGTAGGACTCGTTTCATGATCAGAATATTCTAATTCTTTTTATTTGATGTATTAATATGATATGATATAGTAATCAAAATTTTTAAATATATTCGTCTTATTTTCTAATTATTAGTTTAAGGTGGGTTAAAATAATTCGTTTTCAATCTTATAAAAATTAAAAAATATTTTCTAGTTTTTATCATTTTCGATTCACGTTCATCTCTCCATCTCCATCCTCTTGTCTTGTTCCTCTGCCCCTCCCTCTCCATCATGATCTCCTCTCCGTTGCAGCTCTCTCCTCTTTCTCTATCGTCGCCTTCATGCTCCTCTCCACTATCATGCGTTGATGAAATAATTTTTTGATTTCATCTGATGTTATGATTGTTTTCTGTTATTGATATTGAGTTGATTTTATGATTGTTGACGTTGGTTTGATTTCCTTTTTTCATATTTGTCCTTAGTTTTTTATTGTTTTCTGATTTATTTTATTCTATAATAAATTATGATTGTTTTCTGATGATGTTCATATTGAAAGTTTGAAAAAATAAACTTTGATTCATATGATTTTCGATTGTTTTTTTTGTTCATATATGCTCTTTTTCTCTATAATCTTTGATTTTTGAGTTGTATGTTATTTACATTTTTTTTATCATTTTTTTTATTTATAAAAAAATATATGAATGTTATTTTGAAAGAACAAAAAATAAATTAATTATAAGGATAAATTTGTCATTTTATCACAATATAAATAATATTATTTAGTTATTTGTTGTGTATCAAACATTGAATATGATAAACTAATCTTATCAAATTTGTTATCATGTGTACATCAAACACATGACACGATTTCTAACACACCACAAAATACTGTTATCTCCTTAAATATAAAATTTTTAAGAATAAATCACAAAAATTAAAATTATTTAACGAGTTGGTTTAAGTTAGGTTATCAAGTCTACGAAACATAATTTTTTCTAAAATATTCTAAAAATAAAAATTTAAAATAAATTTGATAATTTAAAATTTTAATACTTAAATTTAATTAAAAAAATTTATATCAAAATGTATAATTTTTTTAATTAATATTAAAATAGTTTAAAAAATCACAACTTTTTTTCCGAAGGAATTGGATTCAGAGTTAAAAAACTAAAAAATTCGGTTATCTTAATTTAACCATCACCACATTATTGGCGGAGTAGTTTTGTGGCATCATCACTTTTTTTTTTTTTGTTACATATTGCTCGGCTCACTTTCCTTTAGATTTTGTATGATGCAATCACTTTCTTTTCATTTTTTCTTTGTTGAATGTGGCCTGCACACTTTACTTTAGATGTCGTATGATTCCTTCACTTTCTTTTACCTGCCTTATGACGCATCACTTTGTCTTACCATAAATCTATTATGACATACTAAAATAAAAATTCAAATTTTATTTGTTATAATTTATCTTCGTCTATGTTACATTTTTTAATAGTTACAAATTCGCATATAATCTAACGTGACACCTTCTAAAACACTATTTCTTTCATCTTTTATACTTTTATTCTATTTTGTTTCTCCATTATGTAATGCAAACATTTTTATTTGTCTATTCAAGTACAATTATTTCATATATTATGCAATAACTCATACAAAATAAAACAAACTATTCAATATCTTTAAAGAATCACAATGCAAGTTGGACTACATAGACACATCAAACTATATTTTCTGTTTTTCAACCGCTCTCTTGCACATTCTCAACAATGATAACAACATTATGAAATGCAATCATGCTACACCTATTTGTGTGACACATTTTCAATTCACAGATTTTTCAATAATATTGTTCACCTGTTGTCAATTATTGTTAAATATCATATATAACAATTATTGCATAGAATGTGATTTTTTTCTTATATGTTAAATTTGTCTCTCATAGCTTTTTTTTTTTTATTTCAATAATTAAAAAAAAAACACAAATTATAATTTGAACAAAAAAAAATATTTAGAAATTAATAACTTCTAACTATTTCACTATTCATTTGAAATTTTCTATTTCTTAAATATCCATAAGTTTTTCTTACCTATAATTTTTTGCAACTCACTCTTGAAGTTTTTTGACCATGTCAAATAATTATTTAAAAATTTTATTTCACATTTTAATTATTTAGACAAAACAATAGTTAAAATAATTGAATCGGTTCTCCATCCAAAATATCATAATTGTCTAGTTGGTTACATTATTTATTGCATTTTTATTTGGTTTGACAATTTTGTGTAACTAACATTTTTATTATGTAAAAAGTATATTATTATTATTATTATTTAAATTTTTTGAAAATTAAGAAATTTATATTTTGCTTTGTAGGGCTCTTTTCATATATATTATCTATATTTACACGTGAATAATTGTGTAACTATCATTTATGAATGAATGTTATAATAAAACACAACGCACACAATATTGTTTAATTCATACTTAGATTGACGGTGAGATTGACACAATTATGATAAACATATAAACTTAAATAGGTCAAAAAATACATAAATTTATAAATATAATATTTTAAAACTAATATAAATTATAAAAAATAAAGAACATGTTATAGTTAAATGTACAACTTTAACAATAAAGAAATGCAAAATCATTTAACAAATATATTATTAGAAGCAACACTTCAATGAAATCAAAAAACTTGAATAAACTAATTCCACATTTAAAAATTATTAAAGACAATAATTGCGTTTCTAAAGTTATAAAATCTTATGAATAGTCTCATATTTTAATATACTTTGCACGAATTATATTAGTCAACAATATTTTATCTTTTTCTTTGTACTAAAGCAAACCTTGCATATATATATGATTATTCAAAAAATATTTATCGTTACATAAACACTTACGTATATTCTACGCTAAAACAAAAATAACATTATTTTAAAATTACATATTATTGTTATTTTATACTTACTAATATATAAAGTTCTACCGTGCAACACGCGGATTACCATCTGTTTTTTTCTAATTAATAAGTTAGTCAATATTTAAAATTAATATAAAACAGTTTTAATATTTTTATTTATTAAAATATATATATATATATATATATATATATATATATATATATATATATATATATAGTGGCATCTCTAATACGTAATCTCTGCTAAAAAATTTGTTTATATAGATGGAAAAAATCCAGCACCATTAGATTTTAAATTTCTAAAAACACAAATTAAACACTTCAGACAATATATATATATATATATATATATATAACATGTTATGATTAACCCAATAGTGGCATGCCATTTCGTAACAGACGATTAAGACAAATTTCGTTATCAACTAGTTTATGTAACCGTTGTACATTACACTCATATATATGACGAATAACAACATAGACATATGAAAATCAACCATTTTTTACTCCTCATTTCTTCATGGTTTTAGTACATGTGTGAAGATGTGCTACGTTTTGGAATTAGTTTGGGTCTCTTACATTATGATATTTTATTATTTAAGTGTCTTCTTTCTTTTCATTTCTAGAATTTTGTGAATAAAAGAAACAGTTCTGGATGTAGTGACTTGTCTCAGGCCATAAACTTTTCTGATTAGAAACCTAATACTTGAATGCTGAAACAAAGTTAAATGACTTACAAGCATAGCACCAAACCACAATTCTCAAGCTATATGATGACAGATGAGGTGATTATTATAATTTGTAATAGTGCTTGTGTTTACAATCCACTGTGACTGTAACTACCTTCACATTTTTTAGATACAATAACCATGACCGGAAAAGAGTTGTAATCCTTTAAGATCTTAATTATAATGGCCAAGTTCTTAATTAAAGTTTGGTTAAATTTGAGTTTAATAAATGAGGATGTTAGCTAGTTGTGCTTGTTCTAAAAGCTTCTTGTCGATTTCCTATACCTTGGACTTGAATAATGATGAAAAGAAGTAGATACTGAAAAAGATTAGAACACATGCACAAGCTGCTATTAGAGTACAATTTCTTTGGTGCGCTTTCTTTTTATGTTTAAGTTACATATGTGAAGTGTACTAATTATTCATTTTGTCTTAATAGACATCATATCTTTTCCAAGCAGCTAGAGGGGCAACGGCATGGGAAAGTGAGTGTTAAACAATCCCATGATGCTTGTTATTATTTGTAATTGTCATTACTATTTGGTTTAAGTAAGTCATTCTTAATATTATTGTTTTTGCATGTCCCCTTAAAATACTAGGGTTCCTTTAAACTGTCTTCTTTCTTTTCGTTTTCTTTTCATTTTAAGAATATCAGAATCTAAATTCTTCTATTAGAATTATAACTCCCAGTTAATTACAATTACTATTATATGACATATAGGGACGTTTCCATTGATGTTATTTAGTTTTGTATCATAAGTTTTTTGTGTTAAAAAATGTAAAACAAGCTCTCTACATGATACAATTTAGAACATTGTCTGGACAAGGCAGGAACTCGTCAGGAACATTGTCCAGACAAGTTGATTTGAATCACGCACAGAATTTTCTGATTTTACAACATTAGATTGATTCATACATTACCACATATAAAAACATTTTTTTCTCATTCATTCATATAACACAACATTCAAAATTTCTTTTTTATTTTCTCTCATACAAAAATCTCTTTGAAAACTCTTTGGTGTATGGGATTGTTGGTGAGATTATTAGTTGGGTAGAGCTTTGTGATTGCGAGGAAAGGAAAAGGAAAAGAAGGAATTTCGCTTCACCTTAATGGAGATAATTGTAGTTTTTAGGTTTCTCATTGAATTGTTAAGTTTGAAGGAGTTGAATCAACAAGAGGTGAAGTTTCAAGGATGAAGTCTTCATAGAGGCTGAATTTGCAGTTGTATCAATTGGGATTCAAGGTGATTCTTGAAGATTTTTTTCAAGAATTGAAGATTTCATTATTCACAAGGAGTAGAAGACGGTAAATCAAAGAGTGATTGTTCAATTGACTCAAAGAGTTTCTTATTGTAATCATAACAATTAATTATTTAATATAATGAAAGAAAATCTCTTATGATTGATAGGAGAACTGGATATAGGTCACAAGCGAGAACAAATTTGTTGAAAAACATTTCTCAAAAACATTGATAAAAATTATATTCTTAGTGTAACTTTTAGTTTTATTGAAAATTGATTTTTGATCTTGTTTTTTAGACATAAGGTGAAAAACAAAGTCTAGTATTAGTCTAGAATTTTTTGTTAATGTTTATAAAAATATTTGCATTGTTGTAGTTCTTAGTATTAGTATTTTTTTGTTATTAAATTTGGTTTAGATCTTATTCAAAGTATTGTTCAATTTGTGTATGGGTTGTTGATTGATCTTTAATAATTACCTAATTGACGTCTCTCTAGATTAGACTATTGTTATTAAAGTCCAGGGTTTTACAATAAATCTCAAAGTTCTCGTCAATAGTTTCAATAAGCATAACTTTCTTTTTGGGAAAAAGGTTTAAAAATTGTTTATATGTGTTGCGTGCAAGGAATCGATTCATCTCCTCTAGATTCGAGTAGTCATTGATCCTAACATCATAAGTATGAACATTTTCAAGTAACATTTGTCCCAATGCCAATAGTGCTTTGATTTTGTGAAACCTCACATCAATATGTTTGGTCTCAATATGATATACTTGATTATTTGTCAAATAAAAAACACTCTAATATTCAAATGCAATTGAATTCATCTTGCATAGCATCTAGTTTTTCACTAATCATGAAAGCCATAAAACCTCATTTGTAAAATCTATTACTTCCACGTGATTCAATTGTATACATAGGCACAATAGGTTTAAGTGAAAATCAACTGCTTTTCATTTACACTTATCTAGTTTGGACATGAACTTACAAACATGACATATACAACTTGTGTTAAATTAGGTCTTGTGCAAACAATAAGATACATTAAAAGCCAATAACACTAGCGTAGGGAACCTTTGCTATATACTTAACTTCTACTAGTGTCTTTGAATACTAATCCAATGAGAACATAAAGTGATTTGATAATATAGTACTCACAATTTTAGCATCTCTCATGTCAAATTTTTCTTGCACATTTTCTACATAGCTTTGCTGAGAGAAATAACTTTCTAGCATTCTTATCCCTGTTAATTTCCATTCCAAACAACTTCTTAACAACACCTAAATATTTCATTTCAAACTCATCTCTCAACATGAATTAACATATCATCGAAATATATTTACAGAAAGATATTAAGGCTCCTAGAATAAACATAAAAGTCACATTGACATTTGTTATAGCCAATTAAAATCAAATAGAAATCAAAGCACTTTTACTATTGCTTTTGTGACAGCTTCAAACCATAAAGATATCGCCTCAATTTAAAAACTCGTTTGCACTATCCAGTGTCACTAAAAACATCTAGCTACGATTCATGTAAATTTGTTTATCTGGATTACCGTGAAGAAATGTTGTCTTCACCTTCGAATGCTCTAAATGCATGTCTCGGTTGTCTACCAAACCTAACACGACCTTGATAGATGTATGTTTGACAACGAGAAAGAAAATCTCATCATAGTCAATCCACTTTTACTAAACTTATATATTAATTTGATGGAGACTCTTTTGTAAAGATGTAATCAATTCAAATCATATGAAGTATTTGGCAAGAGTGGTGGCAGTTTCCTCCTCATTTGTGAAGGTGGTAGCCAAATAAAACGGAGTCTAACCATAGTTACAATTACAAGAGAAAGAAACCATAATGTGTAGACGATGATGAATGCAGAAAATCCCCAATGGTGAGGGAGCAACATCAACACCAAAGAAATCAATGAAAGTGAAGCAAACACTTCCATAAGGGTATCAACACTTATGGAAAACTTAAGCTTAATCCAAAAGGCCAAAGAATATAGTAGAAAGCTAGTAATAGATATAAAGGTTGTGTATGGATGGAGTTGAAATGGAGTGAGATTTCCGGGATATCTAATTTGAAGGAAAGCAAGTAGTACAAAGAAAATGAAAGCCACAAGACCATGTTGAAGATTGCTTTCTAATGATCCTATTATGTTATATGATTGAACACTCACAATATTTATTTTCATTTCATCACCTCTCATGGAATTATTCAAATTTGATCTTCGCATTGCAAATTATTTTTTAACTAATACTAGATGGTACCTGCCAGCTATATATACATGATTTTTTTGGGGTCATATATTTTTGGGGTCATATAACACTTATTTGTCTCTGCCCCATCTACACCAACATCTAATCAAAATTGATTTTTTCCATCCAATTCGTATAGAAACTACTAAATACAAATTGTGTTACATCCTTATGTAAGAACAAAAGAAGTTGAAAATTACTCAAATTTTGATGTATGAATTGAAGAAAGATTGTCGGGTGTGAATTAGGTTTTATTCGATTGAGAGATGTGAAGTGTGGAAGTGAAACAATTGCGGCTAAGAGGACAGTTTTTTGAGTGAATTTTACTTCAAAAAGAAATTGGGAAAGATGAACGAAGATTTGGCATTGAACAAATGGAAAGAGACAGATTCTTCCTCTGATTCGAATTTTTTAAATATTTTCACAAATGTGCCTTCATAAAAAAAATGAAACACATGCAATTAAAAATTCATATCATATTCTTATAAATGAGACCTCAAGAAATATCTAATTTTTTTTTATAAATAACACCGAACGTAGCAATAAGCATAAAAATAAGACCGAACCAGTTAATATTAATTGGTTTGTCACACCTCTTTTCTAGTTGTTTGTTCACAAAAAAGGATCAGAATTTTTTAGCTAAACATGGTGTCAAACAAAGTTAATAAACAACCAAAAAAAAAAAAGAATATAACTCAGTAAATATACAAAATGTATCAACTTGACTCTCAGATGTTACAATAGATAGAACTCATTTGATTAGTTTGGTTATAATTAGACTAAACAATTTATAAACTGTTTAGAAGTTTATTTTCAACCGATGCCAAAGATATTGATTATCTTCATACAAAGCTAATGATGACAATGATGGAGATTATCAATGTAACAACATAAACAAAAGAAGAAGAAAAAACCAGGATCAAATAACAACGTAAGAAGAAAAATGTCAGGAAGCATCCATCATGTTATTATTGTATAAAAACTAATTCAACCTGGTAAGGGCTTCTTTTCTTGCTACAAAAGGGTGCATAATTAGTATAATTAGTTTATCTATCTTAAAATTTGACTTTTTTTTTCTCTTTTTTATATTTTTAACTAAATAAATAACGAGTTAACATATTTTAAATAATATAACATATAATATAATAAGTTAAAATGATTAATATTTATAAAATTTCAATAAAACTCTATTTCAATTTCAACTCTATAAATTATTTATTTTTTATAATTTAATTAATAATATATAAATAATTAATACATCACAAGTGTTTATATTATGTCATTTAAAACATGTTAAATTACTGTTTTTTTAATTAAAAAAGTTAAAATTTTTAGTATCATATTATTTAAAATATGTTAAATAACTGTTTTTTTATTAAAAAATTGGGAGTAGAACCAAAACTTGACAGATTTTAAAAAAGGGGGACTAATTTCAACAAAACAGTACCACTATAATGAACAAGTTAAAACCACAAAAGCAAGGAAATTAAAACATGATATTAGATTGCTAAATAAATAGGAATACATTGCAGTACATAAACTTCATTAAGTTTGACAAGTGGTATCAATATTACAACCCAACACACCTTTCCTAATCAAAGAACCTACCATCCCAAAAGAATAGAATTACAGGGGAAAAAAAGTTCTAACAAAAAGAGACTAATATTACATTAGCTATTTATCACCCTCCTTTCTGAATGAAAATCACATTTATGTTAAGAAACAAAAAAGGGCATAAAAATTACAAAAGAAGAAAAGAATTTATAATATCAGGAACTTCGCACTTACGTTGCGAACCTTTATATAGTGGAAAAATACAGGAAAATGCAGCTTAAATTGCGGTTGCAATGCGCAATTTAAAACCATGTTCTTCTGCTTAGAATTCATAATAATCAAGATGTTTATGCAGCAAGCAAAGATGAGTTTGAGCTTTCTTCAAAATCTGGTGGAGGCTTAACATATTTCCCGATGACTTGTTGCCGATGTCGCCTCCGCATTCGATTTAATTTCTCTAAACTCTTTTGCTTCCTTTTTTCTTTCTCCTTGTGCCTTAAACTTCTCTCCCTCTCATATAAACCTTGCCAAAACACTTCACCAGTTGATGGCCACAACCAGTGTCTATTAGGATCTTCAGAATCTGATAACTCTGCTAAGTCCTCATCCATGTTCTTGAGTGTGTTGTATGAGAAAAAATTTATCCACATTCGGCCTCGTCGGTTGTTGAACTTGTGTTGCTCCTGCATTACACCGGTTTTGGGGTCCACAAATACCATCCTCCTCGCGCTGTGGTATGACCATACATTTATAAGAAGCTCGAGAATCCTTGTATAGCAATGTTTATCCTGCAAATTGCATATATATATATATATATATATTCGTTAATATAGACTGACAAAATTAAGCAGCAAGATCACAATTTCTTCGAAAGGAAACTAATTTTTTGTAGTCACCTTTGACAAACTCAAAGAACAATGTCCGGTCGAATGATGTTCATCGTACATCTGTGCATCCAATGCATCAACAAACATTCTGCACAAATGGTAGTTTACATCAATTATTGATCTCTCAAACAAGCTTCAAAAGTACACTTTTCATAGTTGATAAAATTGAGCTTATTTCCAATCACAAACATCCATTAACGAAACTGAGTGTACCTGGAGAACATCACAAACTCTAAAAACGATCTTGTGGGTAGAGCCCAACTCAGCGAGACAGACCAAGTGTCGCTGTCTTCGGGCATGGGTGGCAAAGAATCGGCATCATCCTTTATTCCATACATTCTCCTCATCGCGTCTGAGAAAGCACGTCTTCGCTCAAACACAAAATTTAGCGAAAATCAGGCTTTGCTTATACTCAAACTTTCCATATTTTCATAAGAAAACACATAACGGGTTCAAAGGATCTTACTTGCAACCTCCGGCATTAACAGCGTCACAAAACGACCAAAAGTTTTTCTGTGAAGGGTTTCGCGGATCAGTATCCATCGGTACCCAGAAATATAGTGCATCTCCATACTTTTTGGATTGGATAGCGTCTAATAATGCAGTTTCGGAAGCTCTAGACAAAGAAGCCTGTTAAAACCGCACGCTAAATGTCAAAAACCGAGAGAATGAGACAGATAACATGTAAATAACTACTTGTGTTAAGAGTATTTTCCAGAAATTGTATGAAGACAGGGATATACCTTCCTAGCTGTTGCTCTCCAAGACTGAAATCCAATCCAAGCATTTTTGTGTAGACGGTCAATCCGGTTCGCAATGGCAAAGAAGGATCCAAATTCACCAAGTACATCTCGATAGTAAGCATGGTTAAGCAACGGAAGACGAGAAGGTGCATCAAAATCATCTCTCCCTGACCTTCGACCTTTGCTGGACTGTAAACACGTGAGTGCATTGCATCAAAATGAGCATTGTATCATTAAAGGTTTAATTAAAATAATCATTTCATCAATACTAACAATTTGTACCAAATATCATGCTGTTACAAAGGAAAGTCGTTATTATTTGTACTGATATATCAAAATACAATTGAATACACGTGCGCACACACACAAACTTTACCATAGAAACCCCACGATAAAGAGATCTTTTATGTAGAAAAGGCCAGGATCCTTCCCCAAAGTACGGCTCGTAAATGCATAGCGGTTGTCCAGTCCGCTCAAGCTCTCCATCGTCTCTTTCATGCAAATCATTCTTTAACCTATCAGCTTTCTTCGCATTTCGATATACTTCCTCCCATGTTCCGCGTGACTGCTCTGTTCTGTCCTTCAACTGCATTAAAATTCAACACGATTTAGGTCCTGTTTGCATAAACAACTTAGTTAAGCGCTTATCATATAAGTGCTTATGTACAAGGTACTTCTATAACAAAGATAAAATAAACTAAAACTATTTTCATATAAACTATATACATTGTTTTCATAAGTTATCCTAGAGAGATTATAGAAATAGGACATAAACAACTTATAAGTTGTTTCTATAGCTCTCTCAAACATTCTCACAAGTGTTTGTACAAGTAAATAAGTTCAAATATGTCAATCCAAACATGCCCTTAAGTTAAGCCCACCATCCTTTCAAATAGAAATTGGGAAAGATCATTCAAGACCCTAATTTTTTTAAAAGAACAATCCTAAATATTCCTCATAATCATTCTTCCCAAAGATCCTCCTTGTTAATACACAAAGAAAGTTCCAATCTTATGTTTCACAATATCTAAAGCATTTACTTTTGAGAAAATAATTTGAAACTTGGTGATCTTACCTCTTCATCCTCTAATCTTTTTTTGGTAATAGCCATCTGAGTATGCTTTTCTTCTTCCCATATCATATATACAAATGAATCACTATCAGAAACAGGTGTAGACAATCTATCTTTTCGAGAATGATTCCATCGGTCTTCGTATATATTTAAAAATGTGTTACTTCTCAATACCCTATTTCGATACGTCGAATTTGGAACTGCTTCAAACAAAGGCCACTGCCACTTTTCTTTAACATTAGGAGATATTTCTGAAACAGCCTTAGGAGGCGCAACCTCTGACGGAAGCCTGAGAATATTCTGAAGTAAAATTGCATATCCATCAATTGCTTCTGAAACCATAAGGTTCTTAGCAGTGCGTCTCCCTATTGAGGCGATGTTCCGAGCCAAGGGTGATATTTTCCCTTTGGAGATCACCTCTGACATGATTTGTTTAAGAAGTCTTATATTATCTTTAGGGAAAAGATAGCCATTTACCCTGTCGTCAACCTAGTTAATGCGAACAAAACAGTTAGTAGTTTCCTACGAAATTCATGATATGAGAAACTTAAACTAAATAAACACTTTAGATGATTGGAAGTTATTATAAAATCCAAAATCTAGATGATCGTATGTGACTTCAAATCAAAGATTAATAGAAATACCAAGAAAAATAGATGTGGTTATAGTAAAAGATATAGTGTAGGAATATACATATTTTCTGATCATAGAAATATCAGGAGCAATAATCGGTTTCTCAAAGCACATAGCTTTAATCAAAATCTCGGGAAAAGACTGCTCTTCAAGCAAGGATCCATATATCACAACATCTGCTGTGCTGAGAACGGAATTTTCATTCAAATCTCCAGCTATATGTTCTATGGTCCCACTCGGATATTTCAAGCTTCGTGCCATGGTCTGATGAAACACAATATGAGAAAATAAACAAACTATATTGTCCATAAACTTCGAAAGGAAAAAAGAAAGAGAAAAGAAATATACCTCAAGAGCCACGCTGTAGTTATTTGTTAACTCTCCACTATGAACAATGATCCGAAGCTGTGCACCCGAATTATCTTTGCTTAAAGGGAAATCTTCCAAAAGTGGTGACAAAGCCTGCAAAACAACGGCGTGCCCCAACCACATGCCCTTGTACAAAAATTGACTGCCAACAATTGCAATAATGACATCTTCTGGACCGTAGCCCATACTGATGCGCAAGTTATCTTTCTTCGATGACATAAATGCATCTGCTTCTATAGCTTCCGCAGGAGAACCAGGAATGACATAAAAATTTCCGGCATCAAATGTGGAGTAGATCATCTGTGAAATTCCATAAAAACATTAGTGTTATAATTATAACATTACTGTTTATACCATAAAACAAAATTCAAAGGAAAATAGCATACGTAATGAAACTTATATAAACAAAAATTATATAAGCAATTAGCAATGAGACAACAGTTGAACGTCAACAAAACATATTACAAATCAATGATTTGTTCTCAAATTGATCGTTAAATTCAAAGAAATGCATGAAAATATCATTGCACTTTCACTACAAAAATTAACTTGAATCAACATTCAAACAGTAAAAAAATAACTTGTCCCATACATATTACCGGCAAGGCATAGTTTGGAAAGACAACAACAGATGAATGATTGAAAGCTCTTCTCCAATCATTCAAAAGTTCAATCTGTCCTTTAGCAGTATATTGTCTTGAACGGTAACCAAGAGCACTGTCATGAATGACCCATATAAGAGGTACAGACTTGAAAGGTTCCTGCAAAAAACTGTAACAAATAAAATCATTTGTGTTACTTGGAAAAGGAAATTCATGAAATAAAAATAAAAAACTGAAGTATTCAGGTAACAATAAAAAATCAGAATCTTGAACTTAGAAAATAAAATAAGCATCATACCGAGAAAAGGCATCTCTGGCCTCAAGAGAGCTAACAATTATACCATCATAGCTGCGAAAGACAAGACATTCTTATCAGATGCAATCAGAATGTCAATCAAACAAAAACAGACATTCTTATTAAAATCACGCGAATTGCTTAGTCTAGAAGTAAAAATTATAATACTGATCATACTTTAGCCAGTCTACAGTGTTGTCCAGCTTGTCACGAGTTTGAATAATAGTGATGGGAACTCTTAAATTTCTCCACATATTACGCCCCGGTCCATCTTCAAGTGAAAAGACCTGCAAAGGAGAGAGATTACTTGAACTAAAATAACCATATAATAATATTAATTAAAAACAATTTCGTAAATGGTGAGGAGATGAAAATACTATTAAGGAATTTTTAATCTCATTTTGATAAGTCTCTATATTCTTAAAGGATTTCAATTACATTTTGAAATACAAAAGCCTGCTTCAATATGAAAACGCTTGTATGTTTGAAATGTCTTTGCTTATTCAGTGAAGCATTTGAAAGTGGAAATCAATAGTGAAATGAGCAGACATACAGGAGAGGAATATTTGCCTTCAACATTGATCGTTTAGCGGGTTTCCTATTTTTTTTCTTTTGTCTAAACTCAAAAGTACTTTTCCACTATAAATATTTATACAAAAAATGTAAATAAATAAAAAAGCATATAGTGTACCTGAATTCCATAACCAATCTCTAAGAAAGCAGTGGTAATTGTTACCATTAGCAGTTGTTGTGAATCAACCAATAGTTCTCCAAATACCTTCAAAAGAAATTGAAATTATACAACTTTAAACGTCGAGAGAGAAAAATAATAAAATTTTGTGGATCAATAATGGGGAAAATTTCAAAATGTTAATATTAAAAGATTAATTAAACTTCATTTCAATTCAAACAGTTCAAAATGTTTGCTCTGACCCATTTTTCTTCTCAATGTAAGAGTTTGAAAGACATAATTTTGATCATATAAGCATTCAAGTTTTTAAATTTCGGCCCATAACCACAATTATAGCGACAGCCCTTTTTAAGTTTTAGAGAGCAATTGTGGCCAAAATTATCAGCAATTTCAAGAATCGAGATAGACCCTGCAACTAAAATTCAAAACATTGACGATACATGAAGAGCCAAGACTGTTATACTTAAATCAAACATTGTTCATTTATTTATGTTGCATGGTCAATACTTCTTGCTCTCATGAGATAATGTTATCACCTCATAAGCTCTCTGTTTGAAAGAGCTTATGAAGGACGATGGAGAGAGTTTATCTAGCAACAGATATGTACCTATTTTGAAGAGCTTATAAAAAGAGATTATGAAAGTATTTAGAGCTTGTCTTCATAAACTTCAGCTCTTCAAGATAGCTTATGAAAATCATCTATACAATATTAGCCTAAAGGCTATGGTGTTCTATCTTAAATTGTAGAAACAACTTATCTAGCTCTTATAATGATCTCTAAGCAATTAACTGGACTGTTTCTACCTTCATAGGCCATTTAGCTGTGTTTGGATTAACTTATGAACAACTTATTTAGGCTTATCTACTGGTATAAGCACTTGACAGTGTGCTCAGGAAAACTAAAGGAAACAGCTATCGACATGCTTATAAACTATTTTCAATAAGCTAGCCATGATAGCTTATGAAAACAACTTACATTAAAACAGTTTGCTCATATTTTATATTTGAATACAGAAATAGCTTATACATAATGGTTTATTCTATAAACAATTAAGTCGTTTATCCAGACAACCTCTTATGTAGTATGTATGGTCATAATCTCTTCCTTCAGTTAGATCGTGCTGTTAATCAATAAGCTCCCTATATATAAATAAAGACACAAAAACACATGCATAGGATTCAACTTGCTTCTACTTTCAATTTCAATCCTACCAACAATTAACCAAAAAGAAACATTGTAAACAAACAGCAACATATTTATTCAGGTCAAAATTAGATGAACTAACCAGTGCCAACTGAGGCTTTCTGTAACCAAAACGCTTCCTCGTGCTGTTCAACAGATTCAAATCCTTAAACTTCTCTGAAATCCTGGGAAGAAAAACAGCTTCATCCTCACCAATGTCCAACACATACTCCTCAGTATAAGAGTGCCAAGAACGCATCTTCACAGCTCTCAAAGACTCTTCCGAATCTTCCAAAACCGAAACAGGAAGAAACATTTGAAACACAACAACAAGACAAAGAAACACAACAACAGCACAAATCCATTGAACGTAGTCAAGTTTCTTGAATAACAAACGAGAGAAGCTCGATCTGAACCTCTGTGAAAATGGGTGCTTCTCTTTTTTACTTGAATGATTACCAAACAAGCTCCCTTTCTTCAATGGGGTCGTTGATTCCAAAGAACCCATTTACAATCCCATTAAATTGGAAGCTTTCAAAATGAAAAAAGGTTCAAACTTTACCAAAACCCACATGCAAAAAAAGGGTAACCCTTTAATGGGGTTCGAATATAAAGTAACTGAAAGTGAAAGAAGATGAAAAAGACTCAAACTTTGATGTATGAATTGAAGAAAAATGTCAAGAAAGATTGTGGGGTGTGAAAATGAAAATGGGGGGGTGTGGATTTGGTTTGATTTGATTTGATTGAGAAATATGAAGCGTGAAAGGTGAAACAATTAGAGCAAAGAGAAAGTGTTTAAGAGTGAGAAAGAAAGAAGAAAAGAAATTGGGAAGAAAAAACAAAGATTTGGCGTTGAAGAATTGGAAAGAGAGAAGCGTACGCTAAAGAAGACTGTGTGTGAGCTGAACACACGGGAACGAAACGAATCTACTCTTAATTTTAATAAATAATAATAATAATAATAATAATAATAATAATAATAATAATTAAAATAAATCAAACAAAAATATGTTCAATGGACAAATTTTATGTGTTGTCTGAAAAGGTAAGGGTGTGTCTACCGTTTTTTTTTTTTTTTTTTTTACAATTAAGTGGTTTTTTGTTTTGGTTTAGGAGACTGGAAAGTGTGTTGTTGTTTTGCTAAATTATTAAATAAATGAAAAAGCAAAGAGTAGTGTCTTTCATTTTATGTTTGGTGTAAGATATAATATTTTGGGATTAATTATTTTTTAGAATAAAATATAAATATAGTAACGAAAAAATTGATAAATTTAATATTAAATACTTCAATTTTTTTATTATTCTTTATTACATTTCATTCAAAATGGAATATATAATATAATTAAAATAATACTTATATTGGAAATTAAAAATAATATATATTTTTTATTGAAAAAATAGTATTTATTTTAAATAAATTTTGATTAGAGTAACATTCGTTATAAAACAAAAAGCAATATGTTTAGAAATAAAAAGAACTGATTAATTATCGAAGATTTTGGTTACCTTAAAAATAAGTTGTCGAATTGTGAGCAAAGATATTTTTAGTGTATATGTTGGAAACTTGTTGAAAAAATAAATATAAAAATATTTAATCAGTCTCCTTCCATTTGTATATATATAAATATTGCAACTTTATGTATATTAAAAAAAATTATAATATAATTAATATTAATAATTTACTTTATATTTATATAAATTAACTATAATATACGAGTTCTTTTATGATAAAAAGAAATACTAATAATCTATGTATAAACATTACGAAATTATCTATTGTATCGATTTATTCAATATTGACTTTTTATATTTATATTCATATCCAAGACAACTTTGTACTCCGATGTTCTAAATTATATGTGTTTTTATATCTTTTACATAAATTAAAAAAAAATAGTTGATTTTGTATGAGAAAAAGAAACTATGAATTATTTTATAAAATTATCTTTTATTGATATAAAATAGATAAATTAAAATAATTGGAAGAAAATAGAGTAGTACACTGTTGAATATAGGATAAGAAATTATCATGTTTTTTTTTTATAGACAAATAAAACATGATAAGGAGTCTTATTATTAATAGGATTTGAGAAAATAATTAAAGGACGTTGAAAGTGTATTTTCAATTCTTTGACAATTTTGCTCATTCAAAGTAATTATTTTTAAAAATTATTCTATTAAAAAAATTATTACTATTAATGTTATTATTTTAATAACAAAAATGTTATGTTAGCGAGACTCTTTTTAACATTTTCTTATCAATTATCGATCTCTTATTAAATGAAATAAATTTGAGTCCTACTTCTTAAAACCATTTTCAAAATAATAGAATCTACATATATTTTCATAGAGTGTTGTTATCACTACTTTGTATATATAGTAGTAGTATATCTTTTGTCACGAGCATTAAACAAAGAAGTGCAAGGGTCACGCGTGCAGAAGAAAAGTTCTGCGAAAAAATAAATACTATCATGTGATTACTTTAATCCTAAAGTTTTTTTTTTTGTTTTGACTAATATTTGTAATCCTAAAGTTTTTAATTAAGCTTAATGTTTACTTCCCTATATTGACAGTCTTCCAGATCTTGGTGAATCACATAATAATGCCATAAAATTAGTCGGTGGCAACAATTAATGTTTTCTAGCCATAATTAAATGTTGGTTTATTTAGGAATGTATAAATTAAATAGTTTGTTTTTAAAATATTCTATTATCATCTATATATTTATCTACATATAAATATAATTAAATTTACATTTGATTACTCTACAGTCAAAACACTCTTGTGGACTCTGAATAACAATTTTTATAGGTGTCATGCAACCATTTATAATAATAATAATTAAATATAAATATTCAAACACTAAATATACTAGCACTAATTTGGGTTTTTCAGCCTAAAAAAAAATAAAAAAATAACCCGTAAATTTAGATATGTAACATAATCAATTAGCAAGATTGCACCTGCTGCATTAAAAGTCAATCATGCTACTTTAATACAAATTCGTATTTGGCAACATTCCCTCATATAATTTATTGTTTATATATTTTAACAAATCTTTCGTTGGCATACTATATTATGTGGAAAAATTAAAAATAAAGTAAAATGCTTATCTTGATCTTGGTAAAAATTGTAAAATTAAATTGGATCTCTAAAAATCATTACAAAAAAGAGATATTATGTGAATATTGAATTGAATATATTGAAGATTCGTTCTTTCCAAGTTCAAATTAACATGATTCATAATCTTAGTAAAAAAAACACATGAGTCATAATATCTTTTTCAACATCAATTACATCAAAGCCATCCAAATCAAAATATCTAAATGGCAAGACAAAATTAAACTAAATAGTTGATGCAACAATCAACCTCTTTCACAAATAGTAAATTAGTTCAACTTTCATTTTTCAAAAATTAATGTTCTCGTGATGATAGATGATCTCTTTTTATTCATATGGTGTTGTATCTACAAAGAGAACACTCAAATGAAATAATTGGTTATAATATTAAAATTTGACTATACAATCAAAAAATAAAGAATCAATATACGTAGGAATGCAAAATGAATGAAATAATTAGTTAAGATATTAAAATTTGACTATACAATTAAAAAATAAAGAATCAATATATGTAGGAATGCAAAGTATTATGGTTTGAATTTTGGGAATAATATAAAACCCGTAAAATTGAATCATTTATTTCTATAATATAAATATATATAAATGTTCAAATAAAAGTAAAGGGTGATGGAATCTAATTTCATCTGATTAACATCATCAAGATATTTTTGATTTGGATTAAAAGGAGCTAATTTTTCTGAACTATCATATCAAGTTCTCTGAAAATATATAACTTTGACTATACTATAAACTCATATATACAAAACATAATACCATATTAATTATTTAAAATCAAAGCAAACAATCATTTTCAATTAAACAACTTCAAAAGATCGAAGTAGTAAAATTATTTTATTGAATGTTCTCTTGTGTGTCAATCCCATCAATATTAATGGGTTGAGATCAAGAAAACTCTGCATTTTCATGTATAATCTCTACCATAAAAAAAATATGAAATTACACATACAAGCTATTAGGTTTGACTAGACAATATATTATAAGATGGCAGAGGCTTTGTTTTAGTTGTGAGCTTAAGAACACAAACGATATGTATGCATAGAATACTTTTAAATTCAAATAAATAACATATATTGTATTTCAAATTCTTTCTCATTGAAGAATACCTTGAACATTATCTCTTTAACTTTATAATATACTTTTTTACTTTCCATAACACAAAATGTTGATTTCATACCCTCTATCCTCTCAAAGAAATCATTACAATACATCATAGAAGAAACTTCTATTTGAAATTCTTTGACTTTTGCATTGGTAGAGGCCTTTTGAAATTGGGACTCAAATACAAAATGACTTATACAAGCAATTGTTGTATTAAATGAACCGAAATCAAAATCAGTCACGTTTTCCTTCTCAATCTTATTTTTGAAGTGTTGTCACATTGTTCAACAAATTGCTTTAACCTCATTGTGTCGTTGACATTCCAGCTCAAAATGTATCTCTCACATAGACATTAATCCAACAATGTTGCTCATCAAACAATCTTGCAGTTCATAACATTCAATCACTTGTTTCCACTTTTCCACGAAATCACTTATGACCAATGAATCATATATTGTATGGTGTAAAAATATTTTTATAGACTCATAAAAGTGTTTATGCAATGTTATCACTTCAGTTCATAACAGTTTAGTCTTTTATCTTTTTTTTTTTCTTCTCGATTTAGTCTTTTATATAATTTTAAGTAACATTTGATCATTTATATCTTAAAATGTCAACAATGTTATCTTTTCTTTACAAAAACTTAGAAAATTCATCAAAATCTTCAAACAGAACACATAAAATTCAATACCAATTTCAAGAAAATTCATATATTCATCAAATGCATAACTCAAATATTCAAATAAACCCATATTTTCATATCCAACAACATCAAATTCATCAAATAAATAATGAAAATATGAGTTTATTTGAATATTTGAGTTATGAATTTGATAAAATTTGCATTATATTGAAGATGATAATTAATTGTATAAGTTTTGTTTGAAAATTTTGATGAATTTTTGTTAAAATAATGATAACATTGTTGATATTTTAAGACATAAATGATCAAATTGTTACTTAAAATTAAATAAAAGACAAAATCAAAAAGAAAAAAATAAATAAATGACTGAAGTGTTACCGGAAATTAAATTAAGGGACCACAACAACAATTATGTCAAAAAAAATAACAAGCATAAGAGTACATTCCTTGAATTTGTAGGTGTGGTCTCTCGTGCCAAACATCAGCGCTGTTAAAAAATATCTAGATATTAACTTCAATATTCGAAATTTTATAAAATCATAATTAAAAAATGAATTAAAGACAAAATAAATTTACTTAAATTATAGACACCATGATATATCTTTTCAGATAATGGTTATTTGATTGCTAAAGAAGAAAAATAATAATAAATTGAGTGATGCGTTAAAAAAATAAATCTATTAAAAATATTCTATGGGACCAAATAATTTATTTTCAATTATTGACAATAATTAAATTGTTCCTTTTTAATTATTAATAGGGACTTAATTCTCTTTTTTTTAACGCCAGTCCTTTAAAAATCAAATTATCCTGATTTATTTTTCTTAAGAATAAAAAATTGTTTTTATTTTTCTCACAAACTAAAATAGATTTTGACTCTTAAAAGTAATACAAAATAAATTTAAAAGGTATATTCAATTTCAAAAAAATATTATTCGTGAGATAGTGTAACTCATAGATCGCTTAAAAAAGAATTTATATTTAACTTCTAAATAGGTTAGCTGGTTGAAATTCACAATATAATATAAGAATCTAAAACGATTTTAGATTTTAGAAAAAGTATTATCGAACCATTATTTTTTGAATGGCAAAGAGAAAATATATCGATATAAAGTATAAGGAATACTCTCATCCGTTAAAAAAGTTATAAAAAAGTATAATAAGACAAAGCGCCTAAAAGAAAAAGACAAATTACAATAATCGCTATAAACCAAAACACCCAGCAAAAATAATATAGAGAACAATTGCATGGATGTATAAAATTATTTCAATTTTAAAAAAAAATAAAAGGTTGTATTCTAAATGTAATATTAATGAGACCTTTCAAACAAAATAATACTTCTCTAAGTTTTTATCTTTTTTTATATTATTAAATTATTTTGTCATAATTTATATATTTTCTTAGATACAATCTATATATTTATTAGTGGATATAATTTTCATAGTTTAAATTTATAATATATTTAATGTTAGAATAAATATATTTGTGTTTGAGATGAGTGTCGCACTACTAAAAAAATATGTTATAAAAAATACGATTTAAGTATTTGTGTCGGTGATTTTTCTTTTACTTATGCGTACTATATTTTTTCAATCTTTTGTAGTTACTTATTTTTCTATTTTATCACATACTCAATTTTATAATATATTAATTAAAATTTTGCATATTTAACTTCGTACTAACTTAATATTCATGAGTAGGTATTTTATAAATTATTTTTTATATACAAATTTAGGTCGAGAGGGTGATGTATGAGTTTAATATATGAAAAACCTTATGATTCATAAAACATTTACAAAAGAATTTAAATTTATCTCCCTGTGAGGAGACTATAATTAGGGATAGAAATGGATTGTATTAGCTCAGACTTTGGTTAAATAGGTTTGACCTGTTTTGAAATTTGAAATATGAGTTTGACCTAATTTTCTGTCGTATATCATTTTTTGAGGTCTATCCTTTTTAAAAGTCTATTATGGCTTGAAAATCAATTTAAAAACCTATTTTTTCATATCAAAATATTTAAATACAATTATAATTAAATAGACTAAAAGTCACGAGGTCTATCAATCTACAAGTTTGCTAAATATAAGCCTTCAATTAATTTTGTTATATATAATAGGGCAATTGAAATTTAAAAAAAAAATACAACCAAATAGATCTTAAACCTTAAGTTAAGAAGTAGATTCAATAACATTATAACAAGATAATAGATTTTAAACAAGTAATCAACCTATCAAATTCAACCATAATACACTTTAAGTCTTATATAAATCAATTGAAATAGCAAAGCAAATATTAAAAAAATTATATTTCACAAAGAGGTTGGCCTATCAGACTTAATAGACATCTTGAAAAGTTAAAGTCTAACCTATTTAGATAAATAAGCTTTTTTAAAAGCCTAAACTTAATTTTTTATTTATTAAACAAGTCGAATCAAACTAAACCTTAAATAGGTTAGGCTATAAACTTCTTTCGGACGGTCTGACTTATTTTCCATTCATAACGAGAAGTGCTAAAACCCATAATATACAAAGTCAAAACATGTATTTTTCACCATTTTTTTAATTTGGGAAGAAAAAAAATTATTTTTAATAGAAATGACACTAAAATTCATTTTCCAATTGTATTAAATGAGATTTGAACTCTTTTAATTAAAAGTGTAAAGTCAACCTTTTATCACTAAATTCACGATATCGACATCTTTTTACCACTTTTATACCATTTGTTAAATAACAATAAGTTCATTATATATAATTAAGTTCTTATAATTTTAGGGAAACAAATTTAAGTAATTATAATTAAAACTTTAGTGTCAGACACAAATTATTGGATATTATTTTCTAATTATGGTGTGGATGTATTAAATAATTTAAATTTTTAAAAATTATATTATAATTGTAATACTAATAAACTTTTGCAAAAAAAATTGTAATACTAACTGGAACTTCTATTAAAAAATGAGGACTTTTTAACTTTCCATACTTTATTGAAACTTTTTTTTTTTTTTTTATGTACATGTGTTGATATAATTTTAATCATTTAAGTTTATAAAATTTTCTTATTAGAATAAATTTACCTGTGCATGGCATGTGTCACATACTAGTAACATTTGTATGGGATTAATCATCAAATTGAATAAAAATTCTATCTCCAACAAAATATATTTGTCTTAATTATATATTATTTTATAATGTTAGGTATGACAAAATAGATTGAATCCATCACATCGGATTATCTTGTCCATCATTTTAGACGAGTTGAATTTGAATTTGTTTATTTAAGTTGATCCGTTCTATTTAACCCACTTAAAAAATTAGACAAACACGAAATGCAATGGGATAAAAAAATTTGCTATATTTTACAACTTTAATTTCTTTTTACTAATTCAACTAAATTTAAAGACTAAAAGGTGGCCCGATAGTTTACCCAATCCAATTAAAAACATCAACTCATATTAAAAGCTAATTAATAAAGATATGGGTTTTATCTATAAAGACAAGAAAACTTAACAAGATAACCTTAGTTAGTGCATTAGTACATTATGAAGGTGATACTATATAATTTCATGTTCGTAATGTAGAGTTAAACTCTATTGTGAATTATTATACATTTCTTAAAATTTATAATTTTTTAAATACATTTTTAGTCCCTCATTTTTAAAATCGATATTTTGATCTCATATTAACTAATTTTTGAGATTATTTTTGGCTTCATATTTTTTAATTATGTAACATTCTCATTAATAATGTGACATGTAGATGAAATTAGTAAGGTAGACAATTATTTTACATGTCATTATTTATATTTAAATACATTTTTAGTTCCTCATTTTTTAAATCAATTTTTTGATCTCCTATTAACTAATTTTTGAGATTTTTTTGTCTCTGTATTTTTTAATAATGTAACATTCTCATTAATGAAGTGACACATAGATGAAATTTGTTGTCCTAGATGTCCTTGCTCATCAATTTGGAGATTGATCTTGATGTTGTTTGCTTCTTTTGACCTTTAGTTAGATTTTTGGGTTTCGATAATTGTTTTAAGTAGTTTTGATATTCGTTTATTTTAAGAGCTGAACTTAGAGAATGGTTCATTTTACTTATGCCGACAAATGAAATAACCAGAATGATTTTGATAATAAACCATAATGGTCTTGTATTAAACCAAAATGATCTTCGTTTTTTTTCCATATTTCTATTTTTTATAAAACAAAATAATCTTTGTTTTTCATACTGCTGTTTTTTAATAAATCATAATGATATTTATTTTTCTAGAATTCTATTTTTAATAAACTAGAATTATCTTAGTTTTTCATAATGATGTTTTTTAATAAATCAGAATGGTCTTCGTTTTTTCAATTTAGTTAAAACATGATTTGCTTTGATTTATAATATGATGTGGTCGTTGATTTTTATATGAATGTGTTTGATCACCTTCTTCATAAAGATGTTATCTTGAAGATGAATAATCATTCTCTTGAATGATTGATATATGATTTTTTTTTTTTTTTTTTTATAGATTTTTTCATTATTGAATAGATACTTATGCATTTTGATTATGTGAATGGCTCCTTATTTGTTTACTTATGCAATTCATATTCCTTAAATAAAACTCAAGTGCAATCATTACTAGATCACCATTGATAAAACTTAATCATTTATTTCATAAGATTTGTTGTCATTAAAACATACATTAAAAATGTTTTTACCTCAACAATTATATTCAAAGTATTTTTAGGATTTGTTTCTTATATGATTTGTGATATGTTTTTTATTACAATTTAGCTCTATACATATAAAATAATAAATAAAAGTTTTAAAAACTATTTCTTCATATGTGAAGTGCTAACAACATACTCTAACACACATTCCAACACACTCTTTAATTGATTAAAATTTATATAAGTCTCATCAAATTATGTGTGACTCATTTAAATTTATTGGTACCCATATGTTTTTTTTTTGTGAATTGAGTATTATTAAATATTAAATATGTTTACCAAACATGAGCATCACCAGCGTTTGTAGTCCAACGGTTAGGATAATTGCCTTCCAAGCAATAGACCCGGGTTCGACTCCCGGCAAACGCAGTAATATATTTTTGTTTTGCGTGATGGACCCACCGACTATTTGATTCTTGACAGCATATTATTTTTTCTATGTGGCAAAAGTATTTTGGTTCATCCATTTCTCATCATTTCATTCCAACCCCATAATATTGTATTATCCACCTATATAAAATGTACACTTAGATTAAATTTTAAGTTCTTGTAAAGTTTTGTATTTAGATATTATAAAAAAAAGTAACTTTAATTACAAAAGTAATTTTCGGTATTTTTTTAGTATTTAGTTTTAAGTTAATTCATATTTATGATTTAAATTTTTGAATAATTTTTCTTATAACTGTTTAAAATATTTGTAATTATATAATAGTTGTAATTAATTGATAGTGTAATTTTTTTAACTAGGTGAATAAGTTAAGAAGGAGAATGATAAAAATGTTAAATTGTTTATTTATAATATATATATATATATATATATATATATATATAACAGATTCATTTAAATTGGATTTAAATCGATATATCCACACAAAAACAGGGATAATACATCAAGTCATGTAAAATATTTTATTTTACCACAAATTCAAACGAGACAAATCTACTTCTCAGATTTGAAATTTAACATATTTATTTTTGGTTTCAAAACCAATTTCCAACCTTCAAATTTATTTAGTGTAAGAAGTCAATAATATGTAAATTTAAATCCGTATATAATACCACAAAATAATAACAATAACAATAATATACTTAAACTAATATTGTCCAAAAATAATTTTTTAAATGGGCTAATTTGTATACGATAGATAAGACTTCAGTTTTTCTTAAAGAAAGTCATGCATGTGAGTATCATATATGAGGGTGTTATTTAATAGAAGTCGTACTTAGGTATGTACAACTTCATTTCGGTTTATCTTCAATATTTTAATTAAAAAATTGCAAAAAAAGGATTTATTAAAATAATTTTTAATATTATATTTGTACAAAATAAAATATTAATTGGTGGAAAAATGTCTCACATAAAGTTGTCTTCTTTGTGGTTGAGTTGAACTCTTTGGTATACTTCCTGAGCTCGATTTCCTCGTACTCTAAGTTCTAAAACACCATATTGTATTTGTCTAAAATGCAATGATACAAGTTTATCTTGTTGGTCATTATCATCACTTCCACAGGACATCAAATACCATTAAGATTTTGTGTTGTAAAAATATAATACTAAAAACATACTATATATCATTTTAAGTTATTTAAAAAAATTAAAGCAAAATCTAAATAAAGTAAACAACATAATACAAAACTTTTGATATATGTTAATTCTAAAATTAATAAGAACAAAAATCTACAGCAATTTCAAAATGGGAGGATGGCAAAAGTCACGAGTCAATAACTTAAAAAGAAAATCTGTAGCGGTTTCAAAATGGGAGGATGACAAAAGTCTTGGATCAATAACTTAAGAATATTCTTGAGCATATAATTCTATTGTTTTTCATGTATAAATGTACTCTTCATGAAATCAAATAAAATAATGCTTCTGCAAAATATTTCATGGTATCAGAGTGTGTAAGTCTGCAAGCCAAATATATCATGTCATCAAACAATAACAACACATCACTCCCAAAAATAGAACTAGAACTAAGCATCCAATCTTTCAACCAATGCTCAAGTTTTATCTCCATGAAACTAAGCACAAACAACTTTCTATTGTGGCGCAATCAAATAAAGCCCTTTGTTCGAAATCTTGGTGTTTTTCACCATCTCTCTAGTGAAGAAAAACCAGAATAGGAAACTAAGGGTGACAAAGGTGGAAACAACCTAAATCCAAACTATTCAAAGTGGATCACCAAAGATGGTCTCTTGTGTTCGTGATTACTTGGAACTGTGAAGGAAGAAGTGTTGACCATGATCAACGACGATACTGCATATGAGATATGGACCTCCATTGAAGAACAACTACTGTCGTCGACAATAGAGAAGGCACAAAGTTTGAAAAACATGTTAATGACAATCAAAAAGGGGTCACGAACTCTTGATGAATATCTACGAGAATTCAAATAAATTTGTGATAATCTCGCTGCTATAAAAGAACTTGTTTCTAACCAAGACAAAGTGTTTCAATTTGCTTATGGCCTTGGACCAATGTATGAAACCTTTCGTGTTGCTATGCTTACTAAACTACCTTATCGTTCCTTCAATCAATTTTTGTTAGCTCTCTAAGGGAATGAGCAAATACAAGATGTTTGAAAGGAAGAAGAAAAGAATTTAATGGAGCAGACACAAGCTTTCTTTAGCTAGAGATGACGAGGTCGAGGTCGAAACAGACGTGGCAGTAGAAGTCACTTTAACTCTCAAGGAAGAGGATTCACTCCAACGAGTCGATATAATGGACAAAAAGTAATGAGTTCTCATTTAAGCAGAACCACATTTCAAAGGAGATAAGTCGCATCAAAATACTCAAACCAGTGAGTATAAAAAAATATGTCAAATTTGTAAGACACCAAACCATGAAGCCATTGATTGCTGATATAGGTATGATTATTCTTATCAATAAGAAGATTTTCCTCAAGCTATTGTTGCTCTTGCTCTAAATGACACAAATGACCAATCTTTCATTATAGATTCTAGAGCAACATCTCACATGATTAATGATGCAAATAATCTTTCCTATATTAAACCTTATCATGGAAATGATGTAATCTATGTGGGTGATGGAAATAGCATACCAATAACATATATTGGTGATGTAAATGTTACTACAACAAATAAAAACTTAACATTGAAAAATGTTCTTGTGGTTCATGACTTAAAGAAGAATTTGTTATCTGTTGGAAAATTTGTTTCTGATTACCATTGCAGTTTTGAGTTCACCTCTTTTGACTTTATTATTAGGGACCAAAATCAAAGGATGATTGCATAGGGGCATAAGAAAGGGCACCTGTACACACTCGAAGGAGAATGTTAAGAGGCTTTAAGTGCAATAAAAGGAGGTTAATTTTCCCCAATTTAGCATCAATGACTTGGACATCCAAACATCAAAATCATATCTTCATTGAAAGATAAGATCAATGTAACACAATGGATATCAAAACATATTTTTTGTGTTAGTTGTCAAATGGAAGAAAGTTGTAAATTGTCATTCCAAAGTTCTAATAATTTTTTTGAATTTCCTATTGACAAAATCTATTGCGATCTTTGGGGACCTGCACCTACAACTTCTAATCAAAACTTTTGATATTATGCACTTTTTATATATGATTATTCACGGTTCTCATGGATTTATCCTTTAAAGAAAAAGTCAGGATTGCTAGATTGCTTTTCAAGATTTCAAAGACTAGTAGAAAATCAGCTTGACAAAAAAATTAAGATTTTTCAATGTGATGGTGGAGGAGAATTCAACTCCAATGTTTTTCTAAATCACCTCCATACTTGTGGTATTGAACTTCATGCTTCATGCCTAGGGACCCGAGAACAAAATGGCACCGTAGAACGGAAGCATCGCCATATTATTGAGATTGGGCTAACCATGATGTTTCATGCCAATATTCTATTACACTTATGAGTTGAAGTTTTTCTAACGGTTGTATATTTGATAAACAAGTTGCCTTTATCTACATTGAACAATGAAAGCCCGTATTTTAAGCTTTTCAAACGACATCCACAATATAATGGCTTCCAGGTGATTGGATGTCAATGTTTTCCTTCACTGAGGTATTAAGGGAAGAATAAGTTTTTTGCAAAAACTTATTCTTGTGTTTTTATAGGGTACATTCCAATGCACAAATGGTACATATGTTTGGATCCAAAAACCAAACGTGTTAACATCTCTCGTCATGTTGTCTTTGATGAAACCCTTCAAACCATCAAAAATTGAATCTTCTCATCCCAATCTAGAACTCACTGAGTTTACTAGTGCTGATGAATGGTTAGACTCCAGGTTATATGCAACACAGACTACTAGCAACAAGCTAGTTGATTCCATTTTGGAGGATAATATAGATCATCCAACATATCAATTAAATCCAAATGATGTTAATCAATTTTTACTTTGTGATCAAAACTGTTTTGCAGGACCTTGTGAACATCTAATTCAAAACCAAGATGAAAATGATTATCTTCAAACTGAGCAACAAACAAAAAATGCTATTCTTTAGCAACAACTACCATTGGTAGAAGGAGAGTTGAACCACATTGAAGCCATTTCCACAACTTCTATAGTAACTCAGACACTGCCAAACAAATTGTGTAATCTGTCGGCCTACCTTGCTGACTATGTTGCTCTTGCTACCAAATCACCAAAACAATACATTGAACCAAAAACATTACGAAGTGCCTTAAAGGATCCTCTCTGGGTCAATGCGATGCAAGAAGAATTTTGTACTCTACATTTAAATCAAACATGGAAACTTGTCCCACAGCTTGCCAATGCTAATGTTGTCGGAACAACATGGGTCTATCACATCAAATTAAAAGAAGACGGCTCCATTGACTGCTTCATGGCAATGTTAGTTGCACAAGGCTTTACTCAAATTCTTGAGATTGATTTTGATAAAACTTTCAGTCATGTAGTTAAACACACTACTATTCGCTTTATCATTGCTATTTCTCTTTCACTAAATTGGAGTATGAGACAACTTGATGTAAAAAATGCTTTTCTCCATGGAAACATTAAAGATATTGTTTATATGGAGAAACTTCCCAGATTTTTAAATCTCGACACACCAAATCGTGTATGTATATTGAAGAAATATCTATACAGGCTCAAACAAGCGTCGTGTGCTTAGTTTTATCATTTATACACCTTTTTGCTTTTTCTTGGTTTTCATTGCAGCACTATATATTCTTCACTTTTCATTCTCAAAACAAGTTCAGTAGCCACATTGATTTTAATATATGTTGACAATATTTTAGTTGCAAGCAACAATGACGTCTTCATTACAAATTTGATTCAGTAACTCAGTCATGAGTTCGCTTATAAAGACCTTGGACCTTTGCACTATTTTTTAGGCATAAAATTCATTTGCTTCAAGGATGGTCTTTTTCTAACTCAATAGAAGTATTTCAATGACTTGTCCTCTAAAACTAAAATACTCAGTTGCAAATCCATGGCCACACCACAAGTCCTCAAAGAAAAACCATCATTTTCTAATAATATTATTGTTGATGCTATAGAGTTTCGCAACATTGTAGGTGCACTGCAATATTTAACTTTCACTCGTCCGGATATCACTCATGCTGTTAATCGTGCTTGTCAACACTTCACCGAACCCACTATGACAAATTTAAAGGTAGTTAAGTGCATTTTGGGTTATCTCAAAGGCACACACAATTGGGGGTTGCGTTACCTTTTCAACACTTCCCCTTCCTTGTATGGATTTAGTGACGCTGATTCGGTTGGTTGTCCTATCACAAGACGAAGTACTACATGTTATTGTGTCTTTATTGGTGCTAATTGCATATCTTGGTCCTCTAAGAAGCAATCCATTTTTGCTTGTTCTAGTACTGAAGCAGAATATCGCTCCATGGATCACACTGTTGCCAAGCTAACATGGATCACCTATCTCTTTCATGACACAGGTGTTTCTCTTCCTCGTGCTCCACAACTATTTTGTGATAACATTAGTGCTCTACATATGACAGTTAATCTAGTTTTTCATGCTTGCACCAAACATATTGAGCTTGACTGTCGTTTTGTCAGTGAAAAAATAGCCATATAAGCTCTTGTTACTCCTTACATTCCTACATCATCACAACTTGCTGTTGTCTTTACCAAACCACTGGTGAATGATTCATTTCCCAAATTTTGCAGCAAGCTAGGCGTGTATCCAAATCCACCTGCCAACTTGGGGGGCATGATAAGGAACATAATACAAAACCTTTGATATATGTTAATTCTAAAATTAATAAGGACGAAAAATCTACAGCAGTTTCAAAATGGGAGGATGGCAAAAGTCATGGGTTAATAACTTAAAAATCTGCAACAGTTTCAAAATGGGAAGATGACGACAACGCTTCTGCAAATTTCTTCAAGTTGTACATATGCTTATAAAAACCATGTCGAGTCATACACGCGAGAGTACGACTATAGCTAAAGTCGATATATGCATGAACACCAAAGTTGACACTTGCATGTACACTTAAAAAGTCATTTGATTAAGTATTAATCAATTGTGATACTCTAAACATCCATAAAGGTGGACACTCTCTCTTTACTTTTTCGGGTCCCACTTAATAAATGATATTTGGTGTTTATGAAGAAATTTGATGTAATCATAAATACTTTTTCTAAACATCTATAATGGAGAAATTTGGTGTATGTGAAGTATTATATTAAAAAAAAATAAAAATAAACGAGTGACATCTAATTGTGAGATCTACTTAAACACAAACAAAAAATAGCTACATTGTGTACGTTGCAAAGCTACCAAATTTGTAGACACACCCTGACTATTGACTAGTAGTTTAATGTAGGTTTAGTTATGATACAAAAGGGGTTAACCATCATAATCAGAACCCATCTTGGAAACTTTTCGGAAAAGTTAATAAACCCCTTTGGGATGCCATACCACAAATGTACATTTTACACGTTCCTCAACACTATAGAGGGATCATCTTTTAAAAGAACACAGAGAGATGTAGATCATAGTAAATAAAGAAAAAGAAGATATATATAGATTACAATTCACAAGAGTAACATTGAGCGAGTAGAATATCAAGATCCTAACCATTATCATTGCCGGTTACTATACATTATCATTATTCAAAGGCTTGAAGCAAAAGCTAATTAATTCCGGGCATTTAGGGGAGGCATAGTTATAGGAAAAAGAATTAAGTATCCAGGTAGAATAAAGTAACATCTCCAATCCTTTTATCTAGAAATAGTAAAAAAACCAGTACATCTACACACATCCAAGGGTAATTGGACACAGAAGAGGGATGCCTTAGGAGATATTTATGAATCATGAGAAAGACCCGGCCTTTGATTTTGGTGTTTTCTGCTTGACAAAGAAAGCTGATAGCACGCTCCTGCTGCGAGTAGGGGTTTGGGCAGACTCACGGCGATTTGCGTTGTCAAATGACCTGAACGCTGTCAATGGTTTGGAACCATCCAAAGCATCCTGCAGATCGAGTACTCATGAGTAACTTTTTGACAATTAAATTATTTTAGATTTTAGAAAACAAAAGGAACATGAAGAAATGCACTCTTCAACTATCATGGGCAAAACAAAATGGCTAGCTGGAAATGTTGACTACAGTTTCAAATATTTGGCTCACTAATTGATAGACTATGGTAACATTTATTGGGCATGGTGCATGTGAAATAAAATAAAAAACCACAGCAGAAGTGAAGAACCATGCATCTTCCTATCTCATTTAGTGACATTGTAACCTGAATTAAAAATCTCAGTTGAAAGTTCTTTTATGTGATGCATAGGCAATAGGAACATGACCAGTCATCCCCCACCGAAGTTTCTCAAAGTAAACTACGAAATGGTAAATATAATTCGGTGGCTGACGTAATGATCTCCAACAAAAACCTATTTCTCCAATTGAACAAACACTTGTAAGAACATCATACTAAAAATATGAGCTGTTTCTACCCAAGGACTAGAGGCAAACACCTCTCAATCGATCAATTCTCGCAAAAAAAAAACACTTATGTTAGTGAAAGATATAAAGAACAATGGCCTGGACTTATTATGAAGCTGTAATTCTAAAGCAATGTGTTACTATTATCAGTTGAAGCCCTCAGATTCTCCCAAGAAGTCTTAGACATCGAATATTAATGCTTTATCCTATGCTAGAAAAGTAAAACACTTCTCTTTGAAACAGTGTTTATGCCCATAATGTAGCAGCAACACACACCCCATAAGACTACTACTAAAATGCAGAACTTCATAACCTACTGCAATGCAGAGCTTATCACCTACATGAACTGTTAATCAAGTCCAAGTCATTGAATTATTTCATACAAGATTTTATTTGGTAACTTAAACAGAAATTTAACACTTTTTTCCTTTTCAACAAAGTGCTAGCCAAGCAATTTCAGCAAAACATTAACAAACACGTTTTAGAACAATGGCAGACAACTAGCAAAGAATAGGTAAACAATAATGCAAAATTGGCCATCAAATATGGTGCTGCCAGGCACTTTCAGTTTTTGATAAATAATATGCCATTACCCTGCGTGTGCCGCCCAAAGTTTGTACAGGTATACTAGAAGTAGGAACTCCATTCGTTAAGTGAATTTGTGCTGGTGAGGATTTCATCCAGGTGCTCTCTTCATTATCTGCAGGGACATAAGGAGATATGATTTATACATCAAGAAATAATCGTTATTTGACTAATTTAACTGAATTATTATATTATACAAGAGATACAACTATATCACAAACCTAAAAGGTGGAAAAATCCAGAGGCCTTGGCAGAAAACTTTGGGTTCTCGATGCTGCAAAAGAAGATATCATATTATAATGCCATTCATGTTTTAGAGCTGAAAACAGAAAAAGCAGCAATGTTGTGCAACCTCATACAATCAAATTACCCTGAACTTACTTTGGGGAAGCATGCGGAGTCCCTTTCAATGTAGACTTAGTCTCTGATGCTAAATGCCATGAAAGAGTTTTTGCTGGAGGGGCACCTAGATATAAAAATATATATTCTGATTAATAATATACTATTCACTAATGGAAAAAGAATCACTGTCAAAATAAACACAAAAATTCTAGAAGGGACAAAATTCCCTCCACCACACACCTGAAGATTGAAAACGAGTTCTGGTTTGAAATGAATTCTGTTTTGCATCAATCTGTATGTGTGGACTGAAATGTACCTTTTTATTGACAGAATCTAGCTTGCATTGTTAAACAAACATGCATAGAATCATTAGTAAAAACTACGGGTATAGATATGCCGTGCCAATAATCAGATCCAGACCAACATAAAAGCAAGGAGCCCTACTTGGCAAAATATAGTGCTTATGATGTCTGGGAATGAAAGCCAACAACTGCTGCTGCCAAAGACCTTCTTTATGCGTGTAAATTTGGCACGTAAGAAGTTTCTGGTATTAAGAAAATATGTTACTTCAACTTCACAAGATATTTGTCTATTAAAACATAATATTTAAAAAATGATGTAATTACCTGATTTATAGTAGAGACCTTCAAATCCATGGTTGAGACATCCAATGTGTGCTGCTCAAGAAGGTCAGTTAACTTGTATGCAACAGTTCCAAGATGATCAACGGCATTCACAAGGGCTCTTACAGCATAATCTTTCAGGTTGTCAAGAACCCTAATGCATTAATAACATACAGCTAAGGAAATTTCAACAAAGCTCAAAAACAAGAATATTTTGGAAAAAAAAATGTTATTGAAAATGGCACCCGTTTATGTCTTACCAGAAATTACGTATGATCCTATAATACTAAAGGAACCCACCCCAACCAGTCACCAAAACTTTTAGGGACTCAAATTACATATCCTTTTAGGAATACTATAACACTATTTCTCACTAATTTCACAATTGAAGCATGACCTTACTTTTTAAGAATCGGTATGGTGAATGCTTCTGTATTTACATATCAATAATGGGGGTACAATTGTGAAACTAAAGATTAACTAGAAGAAAATTGCACCAATAATTGTTTGTCCCGAAGTGGGAGTTTGGTCATGGAAGCCAGAGAGAAACCACAACAATCCTTATATTTTCTTAAGAACAAGTTTAAGAAAAAAAGACATTAACAAAAAGGAATTCCTACATTTGTTTCTGTTCACTATGGAGATAAGATTTTTCACAGTATTCTGCAGCCGAATAAAGTTGAGGCCTCAGATTCTTAAGTTCCTGAAAGACCATAATATGAGGATCAAATGACTGTTCAATCATGTCACAACAATCAAAGATAAATAAATAAAAAATAAACCAGTAACATTAAAAATTACACAGCCATGTTAATCCCTGAATCAGTGATAACTAATATTAATAATGCCACTTTGTTTATCTATGCACCTATTATTTAGTACCATTTGAATCCTGATTCCACAAATAAACATGTTTATACTACATCCCATTGACTTCAGGTCCAAATTTCCAATCATCTCATTATTCATTTCAGGATATCAAGCTAAACAGTTCCAATAACAGTTAAAAACTAAATAAAATCTGCACAATTAACATCACAATTTTAATAATAATTCAATCCCCTAAGTCTGTATAGTTTGACAAACTTAAATTAACAAGCAATAATTAAGTAATCCTAGGACCGTGAATAGTTATTCCAGGATTAAGCTTGAACTATTTATATTTAGCACTCACATTTTAGATTAAAGACCTGTATGTCTATGAGATACGACACTGATTCGAACACATATGGTTAGATTTTATCATGTATATATTTTTTTAAATTATTACTATATATACATGTTTGGTATTTCTATCTACGTGCTTCATAGATTTTGATTAAAATCACATTTACGAAACCTAATTGGGAACCTACACAACTACATATGCCAGATACAAAATCCACCAAACAAATCGAAACAAATGCAGATCTGAACTCTAAAAATAGTATAAATAATTAACTAACAGAAAAAAAGAAGAAAAAGAAACAGAGCGAAAAAAGTGAGAATTATTCAGAGAGAGAACCTGCAAGGCGTTGACGAAGCTCTTGCTACGTTCCATGGAGACTTCGTCGAAGGTCATGGAGGAGTTATGAAACGCTGTCGTTGGGTGCTCCAACTCCATAGCTATAACGGAAACGTAACTAACTCAACTAACCAATACAAAAACTTCGATCAATAAAATAAAATTGAAAAAGAAGAATATGATTTAGAAATGCAACAGAACCGCCATTGATGATGTTATGATTAATGCAAAATAATGAAATGGAGAAAAGAAAACGGAGAGAGGGGGGTGTAAAAACGAAAGGGAGTATTTAATAGAGATGCCACGTGGCAGGTGAGTTAGTTGAAGGCAACTTCCAGTTCACTCCATTTAGTACCCGACGGTGTGTTTGGTATGGTTATAAGACGATGTTACCCTTATGGGTTGACGGTTGACCTAACACCACTGCCTTTTTTTTTTCTTCTAAGAAAATAATTCTCTGCATCATTGCAATGATTTATGAACGCATTCATCATAATGTATCTAATAATCTATGTATTATGAAATGCAGCTTTCTTTGATTCTTTTATACATATTCATTGAGTTAATTAATGATGCACTTTATTTTTAAAAAGTAGAAACAAATTGGCTGGCAATCATTCATATAAATATATATGAATAGACCAAAAAAAATTGATAGATGTTTTACAAATTATAACTTTTATATAAACGTAAATTTCAAAAGTAAAATTGCAACTTTTCAAATATATGGATAGTCTTGTATTAAATTTTACCTTTTTGAAAAGAAATTTTTGTTACATGTGGTAATATGCTATTTAATTCATGAGACGTATATTTTAATTCATAAAATTAATGGCCAATTTTGTAGACATTAAATATATATTTTTATTACAATTCAATATAGATACATATAAACAACACCAACTTAATTATAAAAGTACAACCTAGTTTAGCACAGTATAGTTTTTTCTTTCAAGATCACTTAAGAATTTCTCCTCTACAAAATTTAGTCTTAGTTTTTTCAATGAGACCCAAATCAACCACACTAAATATTTTGATGGGGTCCATAACTTTTTATCAATATTTTACACATTATACACCTTTTTTTACTATAATTATACACTCACGCATATGAATATGTATAGTACTTTTTAATGTTAAAAAGGAAAACTTTAGTTTTCATTAATTTAAAAAATAATAGAAAGTACTTCTCAATATATTTTCCCTTTTTTAAATAAATAATATGAGAATGTGTGTGTCAAACTCAAAGACATAAATCATTTATTTGTGAAAGGTAAGGGGTTATTGGCTATTGACACATATTTGTTACCCACCAAGTTACCACACGTGTGGATCTATACTTAATCAGGCCGCGTTTCATTTTCTCATAAGTGGATTTGGAGAAAAAAAAGGTATATATATATATATATATAATTCACTCTCCTCACACAAATTGAGTCCAAATAAAAACCCAATGTTATATATATATATTAAGAACATGTTTCAATACTAGAAGATTTGAATGCAAAAGAATAAAAGAATAATTAGTGTGTATTCGCCTATTTCCAACTCAAATTCTATAATAATTCAAATTTGAATTCTACATTGATATAAAAATATCATCTATGAATATGCAGTTTATTAATTTAATTTCAATTAACGTTTTACAAATATTGCTTTTTCTCTACTATAGTCACTTCCATTCTACAATCGTTGCTTTTTATTAACCAAGAGTGTCTGTCCTTTCTTTTTCTTTAACTCTCTTTTCATTTTTTTTTATTAAAAAGGGGTAAGAGTAGTCTAATATTATTTTTTGATATAAAATGACATCAATAATTCAAAATTTTTTCTTTTTTTTTCATATTTAAAAAATTTGTTACTTATATAAATTTATTTTATTATCAGTTCTTCATCTAAATATGATATTATTTTATTTATTTTTTGTTTTTATTTTTATTTTTAGTCTCACTATATCATTTTAATTTATTTAAAATTTTCATTTCATATATTTATTAAAATATCTGAAAAATCGTTTATTAGTATTATATTTTAAGAAAATCCAATTAAAAAAGATAAATAATAATAATTTTGAATAATTTTAAATGAATTTATAAATATTTATATTATTAAGTTGGAAGTTGCTTTTATTTTTGAATATAAGAATTAATTAATACAAAAAAAACCAATTATCCACAACTTGATCTCTTTTTAACCCAATATAATCCTCCAATCACATTTTCCCGAGAAAAAAAAAATGAAATTTTCTCGATCAATTTTCCCCTGAAATTAATTTTCAAAAAAAAAAAGAAAATCCAAGCTTCTACGATGTCCCTTCTGGTACACTTCCCGGAAATGCACGTTTCCCCTCAAACCACACAAAACCCTAACCCTAAACTGAGGAAATTCCACACCTTTAAACCCTACACAAAATTGAAAGCAATTAGGTCAAAGCACAGCGTGAAAATTTCTTCCGAAGTGAAGGATTATGCTGTTTTGGATTTGGGTTTGGATCGGAATTTGAAGCAGTACGGTCAATTCTCGGCTCCGGTGAAGAGTGATTCGAAGTCGAGCAAAGAGGAAGAGGAAGAAAAGCAGAATTATTATGTGAATATGGGATATGCTATTCGAACTTTGAGGGAAGAGTTCCCTGATCTCTTTTACAAGGAACTTAGCTTTGACATCTATAGGTTTGGATTTTGCTTCTTGTGTTTCATCATTTTGCATAATCCCGTGTTTGTTTTTTGAGTGTACAAGGATAATATGATTTTATGCTTATTATTCTATATATATTATATCCTAATGTTTAGAGTGAATACTAAATAGTCAAGTTTGTCATGAAAGGTAGTTATGCTAACTCCTTAGTGATAGAAATCAATCTTGCGTTAGATTTTCAAGGGATTAATTTGGTACATGTATTATATGAGTAAATTGACAAATTAGTTCTCGAAATTGTGATCATCCATCAAAATAGTCTTTGAATTTTGTGAATTGGCAAATATATCTCTAAAATTGTAACACATCCGTCAAAATAGTTTCTATGTTAACTTTTGCTCATAGAAGCTATGATGATCACGTGACCTTCCATGTGTGTTCCACATTAATGCCACATCACCAAAACTAAATTGTATATGAAATTTTATGAGATAAATGTTTGGATTCTAAGGTCGAGACCGTGTAATTGGCACAAAATGCATGAATTTAACGTGTCACATAAGTTTTTGGTGAAGTGACATTGACATGGAATCCATATATTTATTTAATGTGCCATGTCATAGCCTCCAATGATAGAAGTTAACAAAAAGACCATTTTGAACAGCAAAGATTCTTGATTTTTTTACAGCAAAGGATCAAATTCCTTAATTTGACAATGAACTACCATTTGAAATATTCAGTGTCATTTTCATTTATTCAGAGATTAATTTGATGGATGTTTTTTGTTTTAGGGATAGGGACTAACTTCACTGCTTTTCAAGTTAAGTTCAAATGTCACCCATTAATTGCATGTGGTTCATGTGTTAACTTGTTAATGAGCATGCCCCATGGGGCATTGAATTGGGCTAAAAAATCTTAAAGATTGTGCCAATGAAGCTTGTTCTGTTATTTATATAGTTGTGAACTTTTGATATTTACTATTTCCCTAGCAATTAAAAGTGAAATTATCGATGCCCTTTACTTATATTATAGCCTACTTTTCTTTTCTTTCTTTTTTGAGATACTGGTTATATTGGAAAGTGTCATACTGTCAAATTTTGTCTACATTTTATCTTGGTGGCTGGTTGAAGTTGTGATTAGTGAATTGTTCATCATGAGTTCATGACTTATTTCACTTTTATTTTTTTTGCCAAAGGTTGTTGAACTTGTTATGCAATTCTCCATTTGAGTCCTAAGCATTGCATTAATGTATCCAGAAAGAATTTTGGCTAGAATGTATTGAGGAGGATTATTGTCCTAGCCAAAATAATAAGAGGACATGTTAATCTTTTAATTAAGTTAATAAGATTAGAAGGAGGCTTTTTCATACACCATTTTGTTGACTTATATTTCACAGGAGTTGCAAAATTATATACTTTCCATCGGTTGAATTATGCAACAGGTTATTCTTAACCATGAATTAACGCCTTGCATTTTAAGCTAACAAATACCTTTCATGTTCAATTATTGTCAGAATTAAGAAGTAGGACTAACCGTTCCCATAACTGGATGCATTTCCTAATGAGAAAACAATAATTGTTTGGGTTTATTACGAGGGCGGGGTAAGGAGGAGAAGAAAGAGAAATAGGGGGTATTTGTGGGAGAATGTTATACTATGAATACATCAGATGTTATTAGCATCGAGAATTGAGATTTGAATATAAACAGGATCACTGAAGTATTGCATGATGTCCTTGCTATGCTCAATGCTATAACTCAAATGTCAAATGAGGTCCAAACATATTTTAGTGTAATTTAGCATCCCATATTAGGAAGGGACCAGTATGGCCAAAAGACACTTCTTGTGGCCTTTGTCTTTGTATATATGTGTTTTTCAGTGCTTCAGGGCTAAGCCTCTTTCCAGTTTCCACCTCATCCAATATATGAAATCAAATATGTTTTCCCACTAGTTGCTGTGAATTTGATAAGTTGGTTATGTTATGAGCTTGTGTAAGGAAATTAAATTCCTTATTAATGTTTTCTCTCTACTCTGATCTGCTAAATTTGCTGACTGTAACATCTCTTTTGAATTTTTACAGGGATGATATTGTATTTAAGGATCCTTTGAATACATTTATGGGCATTGAGAATTACAAATCAGTCTTCTGGAATCTACGATTTCATGGCAAGATATTTTTCAAAGCTTTGTGGATAGACTTAAATAGTGTGTGGCAGCCCGTTGAGAATGTCATTATGGTTCGCTGGACTGTTCACGGAATCCCACGAGTTCCATGGGAAAGCCGCGCTAGGTTTGATGGGACCTCTGAGTATAAACTTGACAAACAAGGTAAGATTTACGAGCATCGGGTTGAGAACTTTGCTCTGAATTCACCTCCTAGGTTTAAAGTGATGTCTGTGGAAGAATTGATCCAATCTCTTGGCTGCCCGTCGACCCCAAGACCAACTTACTTTGAAATATCTTCATCTACTGAGAGAAAGTAAAGTTACTCATGCTCTTCAAAAAGTTTTGGACCAAATTGTGCATATTATAGTATACATTGAGCTAGAATCTAGCATCTTGTTGTAGTATAAAACCTTAACAACCTGGCCTTTTTCTTTAGATTTAAAGGTTTATATGTATATGATGACTTAATGGTGTGCAGATCTACTGGCACCAGTTTATAGGGTGTTCGTTGGCTGTGTAAGTAGTTGAGTTTGAAAATCCATGTATATAAATATGATGCAATTGCTACTTAAGTTTTTATCAACATATAAGCTATTCATGTACTAATTTCCCAAGAATAATTCATATATTTCAGTCTTGCTTCTCACTAAATCTAACCTCCTATCCCTTTTTATATCTTGACATCAGAAATTTCGATTTTTGTATTGGTGTTACTTATCTCACCCAAACATAAATTCTGAAGTATGCATTTGGAAAAACCACAAATTAGTAGTGGTATCACATCTATATGTAACCACTCATATATAATATCAACTATCGACTAAACCATAAAGACATAAACAACATCACATCTATATGTAACTGTTTATATCGGGATTGAACAAGAACACATTGTTATTGACAAAATAATAATTATGTACTTCATCTTTAATTACAAACTAATTTTTATTTTCAATTCTCTTGGTATCATTTTCGTATAAATAAAAATATTGAAATTGAATGAAAATTGTAATGATTAAAACAAGTCGTTTTTTCTTTCTCCTCCAATGTTTTCAAAAATTTCCAAAAATATATCTAGATAGATCAATTCAAACTTATATTTTCGCATCTAAAATGGTCAATATTAAACACAAATTGAAGACTTAATAAAATCCAGAAGAAAAAAAAAACAGCTGGGCCACCCATCAATAAAAGCCCAAGCAAAAAGCCCATAAGAAGAAAATCTCCTCTCTTTGTCTTTGGTACAGTCTCAACCAAACAAACCAACTACTGCAAATGCAATGCACATAATTTCTGCAACAACAATCATGTCCACAACCAATTCCCTTTCTTCATCTTCATTTCGATTATTCACATCCAAATTCCCTCTTTCCTTCTTCAACAAAAATACCTCACCTTTCTTCATCACACCAAAAAACACCCTCTTCTCTTTCAAACCCATCACCTTCCAAACACTCCCAACAAAACCATTACCATCATCATCATCGTCGTCGTCAACTTCCCTTCAACCTATTGAAGAACTCCCTCCAAAGCTTCAAGAAATCGTTAACCTATTCCAATCCGTACAAGAACCCAAATCTAAATACGAACAGCTTCTCTTCTACGGCAAAAACCTCAAATCCCTCGAACCCCAATTCAAAACAAAAGACAACAAAGTTGAAGGTTGTGTTTCTCAGGTTTGGGTCCGAGCCTACTTGGACAGTGACAAAAACGTTGTATACGAAGCTGATTCCGATTCTGTTCTCACCAAAGGTCTCGCTGCTTTGCTAGTTCAAGGCTTTTCGGGTCGACCCGTTAACGAAATCATTCGGGTCACGCCCGATTTCGTTGTGCTTCTCGGGTTGCAACAGAGTTTAACACCTTCTAGAAATAATGGGTTTTTGAATATGCTTAAATTGATGCAGAAAAAAGCACTTTTGCTTTATGTTGAAGATGAGAAAAAGGGTGCTTCTGAATTTAACTCAGTTGGAGATTCTGATTCTAAAGATGATAGCTTTGTTGAGAATTCGAGTGACCCTTTTGTGATTTCATCACAAAGTTCTGATTTTGATGATGAGAATGTTGAATTGGGAGGGAGAGGGAAGAGGATTAAGGAGAAGCTTGAAAAGGAGCTTTTTCCTATTGAATTGGAAGTTGAAGATGTGTCTTATCAACATGCTGGACATGCTGGTGTTAGAGGGAGTGATGGTGAGACACATTTCAATGTTAAAGTTGTTTCTGAAGACTTTGAAGGGAAGAGTTTGGTTAACAGGCATAGGCTTATTTATAATCTGCTTCAAGATGAGTTGGATTCTGGACTTCATGCTTTGTCGATTGTCGCTAAGACGCCTTCTGAAGTCGGTGAAGGGTGAAAAGGTTAATGCATAGGAAGAGAGGTTAAAGTTTTCTCCTTTGTTCTTGTTGTGTTAGAGAATGTACTTGTTTTGCTTAGAGAACCAAAAGGGTATTTATATTTTTGTTAGATTAGTTGTTTTAGTTTGAGTATAGTGTCTTGTGTTTATAAAGGGTATAGTTTGAGTATAGTTGTTTCATTTTTCTGATGGAATTTTCAATAATTTAAGTGTTTCTGTAAATTTATAAAGCTCAGATGGTATGAATCCAGAGGCTAGACTTCTTGCAGCTGAGATGTTCATTCTTATACTGTGGCAATTTTGCCATTGAAAAACTGAAAGAGATTTGTGGCTTCTAAACACAACTTTTTTTTAGAATGCCTTGTTATTTTGGTCATTACTTTTAGACAAGGATTTGAGGCTGATTATAGTACTGAATAGAGGCGTTTATTGTTGTTGATATGAGTATGAGTAGCAGTCATCATTGGTAATAAAGATGCTAACCTGTCACAACCTTTGATTTCCTTATTGTCTATTATCATTTAAAAACATAGAATTGAAAAGAAGAAGAAAAAAAGAAGGTAAATTCATTGAAATATTATTTAGGCATTTAGGCCCTTCTTTATTATTACATATAAAAGAAAGAAGGGGTGTGTGTGTGTGAGAGAGAGACAGGGAGGGAGGTAAACTACGATTTGTTTTTAATTTTCTTTTAATTTAACCTCTGGTTGATTGGTAAGGTATTATCTTTTTGTATTGTGCTTGTGAGAAAAAGAAATCGGTATATATTGATATTTATTTGTAACATTTACCTATAAAATGCATCATATCATGCAATCAGTAGGGGCAATATTTATAGACGCCGGAATAATTTCTGGCATTTGTAGAAATTATCACCTTCCTTGATATTTTTACTACACCCGCAATTAATTGTATAAAAGTTTATTGAATTTAGGTTGAATTTCTGGCATTTAGGCTTTCATTGCTATAACCTTAAATTCTTAAAATTTGCATGACAATGTGACTGAGAAGTCTCTGGCTTTCCTTATACTTTTAACATTCTGAAAAATGAGATGACTATATTATGACAGTGCCTTTTTTTCATTATGTACATGCTGTTAGAATACTTGTTTTGGTTTGAATATAGTATCTTATGTCATTACAATGATGAATAATAATTCATTTTCTGATGGAAATTACTATAATTTAAGGGTTTCTGTAAATTTATTAGGCTCAGATGGTATGAATCTGGAGTCCGGACTTCTTACAGCTGAGGTGTTCGTTCTTATACTATGACAATTTAGTCATTGAAAATCAAGCCATGATTTTTGGCTTCTAAACACTATTGTGACTTATAATTTGATTTTCTCCTGTATATTATGATTTTCATATCCATATGCAGAGATGGACTATATGAAAAATCCTTAGCAAAAATTTTCTATAAAGTACTAAATGTCATAATAGAAAAAGCTACTAACTACCAAGTTTTTTTTAACTTACAATAGGAATTACACTTCAACAGAGTCAATAATTAATATTTCACATACTTTAATGGTTTGGTTAATTAATATTTCACATATAACAAAAATCCACTTAAATTAAATCGATCTATCTGATTTTCAGTTTAAAAAATCAAACTAAATTAGATTGTAAATTAGTGAATCAATTTATTTTTGAACCAAACCAAACTAATTTGTAAACTAAATTTTACATAATCACTCATAATTACTTCTAAAAAATAAATTTGATTTTAATTTTTTTAAATTAAAAATCAGTTCAATTCAATTTTTTAAAAATCAATTCAAAAATAGTTCAATTCTCAATTTTTATAAATCAGTTTAGTTCAATTTTTTATTTTTTTAACACCCTTAATTTGGTTAATATGTCACATTTACCACATTATAATCTAAGATGAATAATATTTTGACAATACAACTCCAATTACTCTCTTGTGTCATGGTGAATAAAAAATAATTGAAGTTTAAATCTTTTAAATATGACAATGTTTATTAAAGTCTATTTACTCATCTGAATTTTTGAATTCAATTTGTTTATTAAAGTCAAAATTTATATTGTTGCAAAAGGTGATTCAACCTCCAGTTTTAAACCAAAATAATCAAAATAACTCTCTTCAGTTTACTCTACTCTGATATTTATTTTAACACATAAAATAAATTTATATGAAAATTAATTTATACAGAGAATCAAAAATATTCTTTGAAAATTTTAGAATATAGCCGAGATTTCTAGATACACCAAAACACATAAATTTGGATATCCTACGATTCGGCAAATAAATCTGCGAAGGTTAAGAAATATATAGTTAGAGTGGCCTCAATAATAAGAGTAATTCACCTCTCTGCTGGGATCTTCGCATTTTTAATAATAATTATTATAATAAATAAAATAATGTTGAAATCAAAATCTAAAACCAAGCTACAGGATGAAACACTTGGTCGATAATAAGATCTAGATCTCAATTCAATTTCCGAAAGCAAACTTGAAGTAAAAACGCACTGATTAATGGCGTTTCCTCCATAGGACCTTCGATTTAAATTTCAAAAACAAATACAAATTATTTAAAAAAGAAAAAGAAGTTGTGATTTGATAATGCTCAGTGAATACGAACCAAAACAAAGGGATCATGTTGCAGAAATATCAGCAATCACTATTATTCCTTTTGTTTGTTTCTCTTCATCGCAAATATTTTTGGTACACGAAAGAAAAAAATATTGAAGAACGATAAGCTGCGGCTGTAACCCTAATAGCTATACAAAGCTGATGAGATACAGATAGAGCATTGCATGCTCCTTTATATAGTGCATTCGGACTCTAATGCTAAGCCATTTTTTTTTTTTTTTTTATAAAAATATAAACTAGAATCATCTCACATGCTAAACCGGCCCAATTGTTTAAATAATTTTTAGGTTTTCTGTTAAAATAAATAAATTTATAGATTTAAATATATTTTTGGTTATGTATATTATATTATATTTTTATTTTTATAGTGTTTTTAAAAATATTTTTGTTTTTGTTTTTTGAAAAAAGTATATTAAATATTTTGTGTATGACACAGATCAATTATGATATCAATAAATTTTGTATAGACTAAAACAATATTATATATAATTATAATAGTTTAGATGTAAAATAATAGGTATTAGTTACGCAACTAGTGTTATTAGAGGAAGGTAAATGTTAATTACTCTAAATTTCATATTATTTTTTAAAATAAATAAATAAAATATAATATATTTGTAAGAATTAAAAAAAAAAAAGGACACTCAAGGACAAACATCATATAAAATATAAATACTTTTACAGTGTCATAAAAGAAAAAAATTATATATCAATAGTATAATATAAATAAATCATATGGTTGTAATGTGGCAATAATGTAAACAAATTTATACTGACGGTGTATGACAATTAATAAATTCATTATAAAATACAACATTTAATATTCATATGTCTAACTCAATTAAATATATTGATATTGTTAGACTGAATACATTAGAATCGAACTCAGAATATCGCAATTGTAGGTGAACATTTTTACCATACAAACAAATATATTGGGATTGATATGCTGCTAGTGTGATGATTTTTGAGTTGATGTGTTATTTCTGTATATTTTTTAATTGAATGCAAACAAAATGATCAGCAAATTTCCTTTGAAATCTTTGATGTGATTTGCAAAAGTATAAAAACATATTTTTCAATAGTAGTTTATAGAAAAAGATTTCCTATCTTTCAACAAGTCTATTTATCATACATTAGAGAATATACTGTTTATTTTGAATACTAAGATGAGAGAGATGAGTGATAACATAGCAAAATTTATGTGTACTTTTTCATATAAAATATCTCTATTAATAGAGAACTCCGTACCATTTACCAAAGAAAAACAACCATTTGCATAGAACATTTATATACAATTCATGTTCAAAATTGATTAAGTATTGTTGTGATTTAGTTTCAGTAGGTTGTAATGTCGTCCTCACGTATTTAGTTCAAATCTAAGTGAATGCGTCTCTTGACTTTAAAATTTTTTGATTCCTTAAATTATAACAAGAATTAAATAAGTTTTTTTAAGCATTATAAATATATCATATTTCGTTTTTAATCCCATTAGAATTTCTTTTTAAATGATCGCTCAAATATGTTCCTTTAGAAAATTTGATCTCTGCTATTATATTAACTTATGTGTACCATTTAAAATTTTGAATGATTTTTGACATATTTAGAATATTACAAGAATTTTTTTTACAAAAATTTAATTTTCTTTTAACAAAACATGAATTAAATATAATTTTTTAAATATCAACTTTACAAATTCATATTTAATTAATCTCCTGTTAAAAATATTGTAAACTTATGTACACGAGTGAATTTAAAATAAGGAACCGAGTTTATTAACGGAAAATATTTTAGGGAAAAAAGTATTAAAGAAATTAAAAAGAAAATATGGTATAGTTATATGATAAAAAATTTATAATAATAACAAATAGGCTAAATTACATTTGTGGTCCTTTAACTTAATTTCAAATAACGTTTTAGTCATTTATCTTTTTTTTTTTTCTCGACTTGGTCCTTTATTTTAATTTTAAGTGACAATTTGATATTTTATGTTTTAAAATTTCAACAATGATATCCTTTTTTATACAAAAATTCAAAAAAAATTTCAATCAAAACTCATAAAATTAATTATATTCTTCAATAAAATACAAATTTCATCAAATTCGTAATGCAAATCTTCAAATAAACTCATATTTTCATACTTTATTTGATATTTTTAGGAATAAAGGACTAAATCGGGAAGAAAAAAAATAAAGGACTAAAACGTTACCTGAAATTAAGTTAAGGGACCACGTAATTTAGCCTAACAAATAAAACTATACGTTAAAAAGTAAGTTTACAAAACGCACTGAACCATTCACACCAGATTGTCAATTTGTCATATACGTTCTAATACATTATGTTGCAATAATAATATGCAACCTTCCAAACAAATATTTTAAAAATCTCTCAGAGAACTCAATCTCCACTTGATCCTCTTCGATTATTAGATAGTAGAGTGTGAAAACATAATAATACTATTTTATTTTTTTATAAACCTAACTTTTGCAGCTCATTTAAGAAACCATTAGCATCTTCCTTATAATCAAGTAAGGCTTTAGTGATGACATCTCCGACACGAGCATATTGTTCACAAAATTTTGAAGTAACCTGCAAAAAATAGGGTAATCACAATTTCAGCATTGAATCATTATGATCATATCCTATAAAAATTGAAAGAAAAACTAGTTTAACATTTGCTGTAAATAAATACCTTTGCATAGTAGGGGTGTTGTAACATACCAAGAAGATCATGGTAAACAAGCACCCGCATGATTAATACATAACTAAATTAGAAATTGTTGCTTTCTCTGAACTGAGAAATATATTGTCTTTTCTTTTCCTTGATGTAAAATTATAAACTCACAATGATGCTTTGCTTAACTATTTCAAAATAATTGAGTGATAATCAAATTAAAACTCTACCCATGGATTTGGGTAGTCAAGAGACTTGAGACCAATCTTTAACATATTCTCCAACTCACTCATTATATATTAAAGTGAAAATATTATGAGAGACAAATATCATGAAGCAAATGCTGAACAAAGCAACTTGATGAAAATCTATGAAGACCATAAACTTCAAAAATGCCAAAGTATGGTGTCCGGCGCATATTCAATACGATATTCATATGATACTTTTCAATACATACCTAGAAAGTATCCAATAACTTTTTTTTTTTTTGAAAATATTTCCCCTGATACTTCTCAGATACATCTTCAATACTTCTTACCAACTATAGACACAATTGTCATCCAGAATCCCGGATACGATACTTCAGCGAAACATCATACTAACTACAGACAAAAAAAATTGTATGTTTGTGTGACACATTCATAGTAGAATGAATGTATCAGCTAAAAGGTAAGCTAGGGTAACTGACATGTCCACTACAATAGGGTCCAGCCCCAATTCCAATTGTAGGAGTTTCAAGCACTGCGGTTGCTGTTGCTGTTGCTGTGGGCCTGCGGCAGCCACTGGTGCACTCCACAACCTACATAGACTCATAAATTCATTTTAGGATACGTAAAAATTGGATCATGCATGAAAAAATAGAGATATAAACCTTGACAGCACTAGCAACATTCCTTCCTTGAGGCCTAAATCCTCCTAAAACACTAATGGCTTGAGGAGTAAGACCAACATGCCCTATCACAGCTATTCCGGCTTCAACAATAGCTTTTGCTGCAACAATTCTTGAAGGTGAACCTCCTACAAATTTAATTGCATCCATTTCCCCCTTCTTTTGAAATCCGAACCGCCGCATCAACTGCCTGCTTATAATCAAAGCATCAACACTTAAAACTTAAAAGAAAAACACATCATTGAAAACAACAGTGTACCTAAAACCTAAGATAGAACTGACACAACTCGGTAAGAAAGTTAAAACAATCAAACAAACAACACCCAAAGTCTTTAATTCCAACCATTTCCTCTCCACATTTAATTTCCAGCCAACAACCAAGCAGATCCTATTTCAAGTCCAAAAGAAACAAATTCCACTCAGATTGAAAATCACCAAACGTAACAACCACAGACCCGGATTCTCTAAAGTAAAGGAAAGCACGCAGCCACACTGTCGAGAAATCTCAGTTGTTGGATGAAAAGATCAGACGACTGATATTCCAACTTTACCAAATCAAACTTCAAATGTTCAATTCACAATATAAGATGCCCAATTTTCATCAAAGGACTGATATTACAACTACACATGACAACAAAGAATCTAATTTCATATGTAGCACCAACACTTCAAATTAAAGACGTATTCAGCGTCCAACATGTGTCAATATCCAACACCTAACACAACATCGACAAAGGTGGCCATATTCAATCACTTCAATTTATTTAAACCTATTTTTTCAAATCATTCCGGGTGTCTATATGTCATTATCATGCCTCATGCTTTACAGCTAATTCCAGAAACTTACCAAAAAACCCTGATTGTACAAAATAAAAAACCACACCTAATTTCTCAATTTTTGTTTCAAAACAAATCTTACATAAAACTGAATATCAAACACCACAAACAAATTCTAAAACCCCACACATACTAAGAATCACAAATACTGACAAGGACACCAGACAAGACACATACACAGACACCGACAATCATTTGAGTAAATGAATTAATTGAATGTAGTCAAATATGTTGTCACTTTGTGCCCTTTGCTTGGTTCCAAATAAAAGAAAAACATATGCATATCATCTCAAGTGGAATGGGTCAAATTGTCCGAGCAGACTAAATCATTTAATAAATGTAACATACTACTATTGTAAGTAATAGCAAACTACATCATTTAATTACAACTAATAGCAATAATTTGATTAATGATTATATGGTGATAGCCCCACCAGTTGGGCTATGTATATCACAAGGGGTTGAAAGAAAGTAGCATTAAGAGGTTCGATTAGCACATCAAGTAGCTGAAAAGATTATGCTATTAACATTACATTAGTTAGGTGTATAAGACCATTCTGAATCTTTTTGCTGATGATATAGTGGTCTATTTGTAAATTATAATGACACAAGATTTTGCTCCCTAATACAAACTAATTTCACAATATATCACGTCAGTAGTATGCAAAGAAAACTAATTTCACAATGGAAGTGTGTTATTATTGAAGTGAACAAAGTAAAAGGTAAAATACTTCCATATTTTATTACCGCAGTCCTAAAGTGTTTATATAGGAAAGGAAATTACAATAGTACTAACAACAGAATCATAAAATAAAAATAAACAAAAGAACATAAAATAAAAGAGAATCAAATATGATTTCCCTTGATTCTTCAACACCCCCTCAAGTTGATGCATAGATATATGTCATGCCCAACTTGGCTATAAGTCGCTCAAAATTAGGCCTTGCCAAACTTTTTGTCAAGATATCAGCAGTTTGCTGATTAGAAGTCAAACTTATTGCTATATTTCCAGCATCAATTTTCTCGTTTATGAAGTGGCAGTCAATCTCAATGTGTTTGGTTCTATCATGTTGCACATGGTTGTGAATCAACTTTCACTTTCAGTTTTTCCAAGAATTTATGAATCCACAAAAGTTCACAGATTCCTTGAGCCATCTGAATTCGACTTATGCACTGCTTTGAGCAACAACACCTTGTTTCTTACTTCTCCCAGTGACTAGATTGTGAATCAGGAAATAAATAATAATGTATAATTATATTTATCAGTTTTTCTAAAATTAGTTAGACAAATCAGGATTTGATTTGATCCTCTTAATTTGTAATTATTAAATATAAATGTTGTAACGATTATTTATACCGAGAAATATCAAAGCAAAAAGGGCATCAAACCCTATTTTCTGACATGGTATCAGCAGGTTCGATCAAACCTGTGAGATTCTAGTTTATCGTGGGGTTTATTCAGCGACACACCACTAAGTTGCTCTCGAAATCTCGCACTCGTCTTTGTTGCTCTTGGTTCTTGTTTGTCTCCCAGTCCCTCTAGCGTATCCTCATCGTCGTTGTTCATAGATCCTTGTCCGACTATTGGTTTCGTGCGTTACTCGCTGCTGCGGCTGAGATCGTGATTCTTGATTCGTTTCTGGGTTGTCCTTGCTTGAGCGTGTTACTCGTTGCTGCTGCTTGGTCGATTGTCATCGTGATTCCGTCTGCCTCTCGTTGTGAGCATGTCTCTCTGTTGATGCTCTGTTTCTGCGTTGTTGCTCCTGCTCTATTTTTGTGTTGCTGCTCCTGCCCTGTTTCTCTGCTGCTGCTTGTTTACGGAGCTTTTGCAATTTAGTCTGCTCCTGCTGCTGCTCCTGCTCTGCTCTGTTTTTGCAATTTAGTCTGCTTCTGTATTGCTGCCCTGTTTCTCTGCTGCTCTGTTTTTGTACTGCTGTCATCATTATTTTTTTTAAGTACAATAGCATGACTTCTGAAAAAGAAAGAGACAACTTTTGTGTCCGTTTTACTGGCAAGAATTACGCTGCTTGGGAATTTCAATTCAAAATGTATGTTAAAGGAAAAGGATTATGGAGTCACCTTGATGGGGTTTCGAAGGCACCGATAGAGAAAACTGCCTTAGATGCGTGGGAAATCAAAGATGCTCAGATTATTTCTTGGATTCTCAATACTATTGATCCTCATATGATCAATAATTTGCGCTCTTTTTCAACTGCTCAAGAAATGTGGAACTATTTGAAGCATATCTATAACCAAGACAATACGGTCAACGTTTTCATTTGGAGCTAGAGTTAGCCAACTACAAACAAGGTAATTTGTCAATTCAAGAATATTATTCTGAATTTTTGAATTTATGGACAGAACACTCTGCTATTCTATTTGCTGCGGTTCCCAAGACTTCTCTCGCGGATGTCCAAGTTGTGTACGACACTAGCAAGCGGGATCAATTTCTCATGAAACTTCGTCCAGAATTTGAGGTTGTTAGAGGTGCTTTGCTGAATAGAAATCCTGTTCCTTCTTTGGATACATGTGTTGGTGAACTTCTCCGAGAGGAACAACGTCTCTTTACTCAAGGAACCATGTCTCATGATGTTGTCACTTCTGAACCTGTTGCATATGCTGCTCAAAGCCGAGGTAAAGGTCGTGATATGCGACAAGTCCAATGTTTCTCGTGTAAACAGTTTGGACATGTCGCTCGTAGTTGTAATATGAAATTTTGTAATTATTGCAAGAAGCAAGGTCATATTGTCTCTGATTGTCCCACGCGCCCTCCACGACCAACACAACATTTTGTGCAGGCATTCCATGCCACTAAGAGCTCTGCAATTGGTCCTTCCATTCCTAGTGCCTCTAATGGTGGTGCTCTACAGCCCGAAATGATTCAACAAATGGTACTTTCTGCTCTTTCAGCCTTGGGAATTCAGGGTAAGTCTTCTAATGTTTCGAATCCATGGTTTCTTGATTCTGGTGCATCCAATCACATGACGGGTTCTTCTAAATTCTTGCACAATTTACATTCTTATCATGGTAATCAGAAAATTCAAATTGCTGATGGTAATACTATTTCTATCACTAATGTTGGTGATATCAACTCTGATTTTCGGGATGTGCTTGTATCACCTGGACTTGCTTCCAATTTATTGTCTGTTGGACAATTGGTGGACAACAATTGTAATGTTAATTTTTCTCGTGATGGTTGTCTTGTGCAGGAGCAGGTGTCGGGGAAGGTGATCGCGAAGGGGCCTAAAGTGGGAAGATTGTTTCCACTTCAATTTATTTTCAATCATTTATCTCTTGCTTGTAATAGTGTTTTGAATTCTTATGAGGATTGGCATAGAAAATTGGGTCATCCAAACTCTAATGTGTTGTCTCATTTAGTTAAAACTGGTTTATTGGGAAATAAAAATGTTGTTTCTAATGCCTCTGTGCCATGTTCTGTTTGCAAATTGGCTAAAAGTAAAACACTTCCTTTTCCGTCTAGTGCTCATCGTGCTTCCACGTGTTTTGAGATGATTCATAGTGATGTATGGGGACTGTCTCCTGTAACTTCTCATGCTCACTATAAATATTTTGTCACATTTATTGATGATTACAGTCGTTTTACTTGGATATATTTTCTTCGGTTCAAATCTGAAGTGTTTTCTATGTTTAAGAAATTTCTAACATATGTTGAAACTCAATTTCAAACAAGTGTTAAAATTTTTCGCTCTGACTCTGGTGGTGAGTATATGTCTCATGAGTTTCAGGAGTATCTTCAGCAAAAAGGTATTTTGTCTCAACGATCATGTCCAAATACCCCCCAACAAAATGGAATGGCAGAACGTAAGAATCGTCATTTGCTTGATGTAACGCGCACCTTGCTTCTTCAAGCTTCTGTACCATCTCGATTTTGGGTGGAGGCTCTTTCCACAGCTGTCTTCCTGATTAATCGTCTTCCTTCTACAGTTATTGATCTTGACTCCCCTTTTTTTCGTCTTTTTAAAATTCAGCCTGATTATAGTGATTTACATACTTTTGGATGTGTGTGTTTTGTTCACCTACCTCCATTTGAAAGACATAAACTTGGAGCGCAATCTGCTCAATGCGCATTTATGGGGTATAGTAACTCTCATAAGGGTTTTGTGTGTTATGATGTTTCTAACCAGCGCTTTCGCATTTCTAGGAACGTAACATTTTTTGATAATCAATTTATGTTTCACTGTCTTTCTCATGCCATGAATGATATTGCTATTCTTCCCAATTTTTCTACTATGCCTCAATCTATAGAACGTTTTAAACCAGGAAATGTATATGTTAGAAAACACAAACAACAGGTTATAACCCCCCTTCTCGACCCTGATCCGCCACCTGATCCTGTTGCGGTTGCACCACGACGTTCTAGCAGAGCGTCTCGTGCACCCGATAGATATTCACCAGACAGGTATAATTCCTCACATGCTTCTTTGTCTGCATCTCTCTCTAGCATATCTATTCCTACTTGTTACTCACAGGCTGTTAAAGATGTGCGCTGGATAAAAGCAATGAATGAGGAACTTCAGGCTCTTCAAGAGAATTTCACATGGGATATTGTCTCTTGTCCTCCTCATATCAAACCCATAGGCTGTAAATGGGTGTATTCTATTAAATTGAATTCTGATGGGTCCTTGAATCGGTACAAGGCTCGATTGGTTGCCTTAGGAAACAAACAGGAATATGGAATTGATTATGATGAGACATTTGCACCGGTAGCCAAAATGACAACTGTTCGCACTGTACTCTCTATAGCTGCTTCTAATGGGTGGACTCTTTATCAAATGGATGTGAAGAATGCATTTCTTCACGGTGATCTCACTGAAGATATTTATATGACTCCTCCTCAAGGTCTATTTTCTTCATCTCATGGTGTGTGCAAGCTCAAACGCTCTTTATATGGTTTGAAACAAGCACCTAGAGCATGGTATGAGAAATTTCGTTCCACTTTACTTGGTTTCTCCTTCATTCAGAGTCAACATGACTCCTCTTTATTTATTCATCGCACATCTACAGGCATTGTTCTACTCCTCCTTTATGTTGATGATATGGTTATTACTGGATCTGACCAGGCATCTATCCAAGAACTTAAACATCAATTGCAAACTGCATTTCATATGAAAGATCTTGGAAACTTGCAGTATTTCCTTGGCCTTGAGGTTCATTCTACCTCAAAGGGTATATTTCTTCATCAACATAAGTATGCGACAGACCTTATTTCTATGGCAGGCCTACAATCAGCTAATCCGGTACATACTCCTCTTGAGGTTAATGTGAAATATCACCGCGATGAGGGTGATCTATTGTCGGATCCCTTATTGTATCGACAACTTGTGGGTAGTCTTAATTATTTGACAATTACTCGTCCTGACATATCATTTGCTGTTCAACAAGTAAGTCAGTTCATGCACTCTCCTCGCCACCTTCACTTGGCAGCAGTTCGTCGCATAATTCGCTATTTGCTAGGTACCTCTCAACGAGGTCTCTTCTTTCCCATTGGCACAATTCCCAAATTGATTGCCTATAGTGATGCTGATTGGGCAGGGTGTCCCGACACTCGGCGATCAGTCACCGGTTGGTGCATGTTTCTCGGTTCTTCACTGATATCATGGAAAAGTAAGAAACAAGCAAGAGTCTCTAAATCCTCTACAGAATCAGAGTATCGTGCTATGTCTACTGCTTGTTCTGAGATAATTTGGCTTCGTGGTCTTTTGGCTGAACTTGGATTCCCTCAAACAGAGCCGACTTCTCTCTATGCCGACAATACAAGTGCTATTCAAATTGTTGCAAATCCTGTTTTTCATGAGCGCACCAAACATATTGAAGTAGATTGTCACTCTATCCGTGAGGCCTATGATAATCAGATTATATCCATCCCTCACATCAATACTCAGTTTCAAGTTGCAGACATTCTTACCAAAGATGTTCCTCGCCCGCGCCATCAGTTTCTAGTTAGCAAATTGATGCTTCTTGATCCTCTTAATTTGTAATTATTAGATATAAATGTTGTAACGATTATTTATACCGAGAAATATCAAAGCAAAAAGGGCATCAAACCCTATTTTCTGACATAGATTTCCCAAAACATAGGCAAAATATCCAGTAGTGGATTTTCCATCAATAATTGATCTTTCCCAATCAACATCTGTAAATATAGAGGTTTTTCTGTCATTGATTTTCTTGACGTACAAATAATTTCTAGGATTGGATTTCAAGTACCTAAAGATCCGATAAACTGCCTCCAAATGTTCTTTATAGAGAGAATACATGAATTGGCTAACAACACTCACAGAGAAAATGATGTCAGGTCTACTATGAGCTAGATAAATTTGTCAACCAACCTCTGATATCTTCCAATATCAACAGGAACATTGTCTTTCTCCCAAAGTTTAGCATTTAATTCCTTAAGAATATGTTGGTCTACGCCACTCATCACAGTTTTCTCCAAGAGATCTAGGCTAGGTAGTTAATCCTAGATAGTGGCGCGTTGCGGCCAACCCCGAAAACCGGGACAGCAGGATTACCTCTATTTTTTGGACAAATTACATGAATATAAACATGAATAATCAAACAATGTCTCAAACTCATAAACATTCATAAATAGTAATAAAAAACCTCAAGTCTTAATCAAAACATACATTTAAATACAAAATATCATCATCGTCAACATAGAGTAATAAAATAACAAAATATTCAAACTAAGATGCATGTTATAGGAACAAGCAGAGAAAGAAGGGAAGTAGAAAAAAACAAAGAAAAAAGGAAGGAAGTAACAAAAGAAAAAAAAACTAAGGAAAAAATAAAAAGAGAAAGAAGGAAGGAAGAAAAATACACAGGACGAACGAAGGTTGGTGGTGTTTGAAGCTGGAGGCAGCGCAACGGTGGTGTTTGAAGCTGGAGGTGGTGCGACGGTGGTGTTTGAAGCTGGACGGCGCGGCTGATGGTGGAAGAACGAAAATGGTAGTGAGGAGGAACAAAGAATAGGAAGAAAGGAAAGTGAAATCTGAAGGAAGAAATAACAAAAATTCCCCCAAAACTCTTTAAAATTGAAGGGCAATATTGGTGTTTCTTGAGAAAAAAAATGGTTTTCCAAAAAAAAACATATTCACGTTTTCTGGGTTTTGGGAACACACGACCCACAAACGTGCCCATATTGCGTGCCACCTTCCTTCTCCCCACGCCATACTGTGCCGCCACGCTCCTGCGCGATTGTGCTAGGAACCGCCGCGGTTGACTACCTAAGACCTAGGATGTATTTTCTTTGAGATACAACAACTCTCTTCTTTGAGGGAACAACTTCTATACTAAGAAAATATTTAAATGCACCTAAATCTTTAATCTCAAATTCTTTGACCAAATTTTTCTTCAATCTTTCCATCTCAACAATGTCATCTCCTGTGAGAATAATATCATCTATATATACAAGTAGAATTGCAATCTTACCAACATTAGAGAACTTCATGAACATAGTATGGTCTGACTGTCCCTGCATATATTCTTGTCTTTTAACCGACTGAGTGAATTTTTCAAATCAAGTACTTGGGGATTGCTTAAGACCATAAAGGAATTTTTGTTGTTTGCACACATTTGAACCAAACTTGTATTCAAAGCCAGGAGGGCTATCCATGTATACTTCCTCCTCCAAATCACCATTCAGAAAAGCATTTTTTACATCAAATTGATTAAGAGACCAATCTAAGTTCACTACCAAGGACAAGAAAACTTTAATAGTGTTTAATTTGGCAACAGGAGCAAAAGTCTCTAAGTAATCGATGTCATATGTTTGAGTAAACCCTTTAACAACCAAGTGTGTTTTACATCTTTCAACTATGTTATTTGAATTATATTTCACAATAAATACCCTTTTACAGCCAACGATATTCTTTCCTATAGATAAAATCGCGACTCTCCAAATTTGATTAGTTGTCATCTCTTCAAGAACAACTTCCTTCCACTTTTGGAAATTTTTAGCCTCCGGTACATTTTTTGGAAATTCAACAATAGACAACTGAGAGGTAAACGCAACAAATGAAGAAGACAATTTTGAGTATGATTACATAATTAGACAAATGATGTTTAGTGCATGATCTAACAGATTTCATAATTGCAATAGGAAGGTCTATATAAGGATACTCAACACGACCCTTAAGAACAAAAGAAGACTTACCTGTATCAATACGATGCGTTGGATTATCTATTAGTTCAAAATCTTGGAAGGGTCAGAGAATGGATCCTTTATTTCTCTATTTGTGATTTCTTCTTTCGCAGACATTTCTCTTCCAAGTAGGGTCAATGGTAGTAAACTTGCTTTGTGTCTCTTTATCAGAGTCATTATGTAGTGACATTTTAGGTGGTCCTTCATTATAATTGAGTTCAAAAATTTGTTCATTGTGATTTTGATTTGAAATTGTCGCCTCCGAATCTGTCGAAACCTCATTCTTAAGCGGATTGAGTTCCAATATGGATTTCTTGGGTATTTTCTTTTGGTGCATCAATATAAGTTTTAGAGTTTTATGACAACACTATATCACTTAAAGTAATGATGTTTTCAAAAGATTAATCTTCTTTAAAATTCCCCCCATGAAGATGAATGTCAATAAAAAAAGGTTGATTTTCTAAAAAAATAACATCCATGGATACAAAAGTTCTTTTTTATTTTGGTTCAAAACACTTATACCCCTTATGAGTTGAAGAGTAACTAGTAAAAGCACATTTTATAGCTCGTGGCTTGAGTTTGTCAAGTTGTTTATGTTCATGAACAAAAGCAATGCAACCAAAAACTTTTAGTAGAAAATCACTAGAGACACGAGTCAAAGGAGAGCAATTTTGAAAAACATCAAGAGGAGTTTGAAAATCTAAAATTTTAGATGACATACGATTAATTAAATATGATGCAGTTAAAACAACTTTTGAAACTTTATTTGCAAAGAGTAAAACTCTAGCAACCTCAACAAGATGTTTATTCTTTCTATCTGCAATTCCATTTTGTTAGGGTGTATTAACACAAGAACTTTGATGAACAACCTCACTTTCAAGAAAAAAATATGATAAAAGCATATTGAAATTTTTTTACCCCATTATCATCATTGCAAAGATCTAATTTTTTTCAGTGTCATCAACTCATTATTATAGATAGTGACATCCATGTCTCCTTGCTTAGTATGCCACTTTCGTGATTTGAGATAAAAAAATTGAGAAGAATTATGAATATCATGTTTCTTTGACAGCCTCCCAAACTTCCTTCTCAGTAGGCAAGAACACGAGGTTTTCCAATCGCTGGCATCATAGTACTAATTAGCCAAACAACAATAATAGAGTTCTCAGATTTCCAAAACTTGTAATTTGGATCTGTTGTGGGAGACATTTGCACCTCTCCTGTGAGGAAACCATATTTTCCTTACCGTCTAGTATCAGTCTTGCAGTTTGGGACCATTCGACATAACTTTTTTCATTGAGCTTCTGAACTTCAATCTTGAAGGCATTAGAAGTTCCCTCATAGCAAAAAAATTTGGAAAAACCACTGTTGGAGAAACCATTCCAGTCGCCACCTCCTGGTCCACCGCTGCCTAGGCCGCCATCATTAGGGTCGCCCCCTCCTGGGTCGCCATTGCTACTCGTAAGGGCAGCCTTCCATGGGGTATTGTGCACCTTTAGGTAGGCGGAAAAACGGGTCGTCCGCAGAATAGGTCGTACAAAAATTTAAAACAAAATGTTGGTGCTCTTTAAGTTTGGAACCCCAAACCCCACTAAGTTGTGGAAAACTTTATAGAGCCCTAAACAAGAGCTCTAAATACCATGAAGAAAGTAAAAGGTAAAATAGCTTCATATTTTATTACTACAGCCCTAAACTGTTTGTATAGGAAACTAAATTACAATAGTAATAATGACATAATTATAAAATAAAAACAAACAAAATAATATAAAATAAAAGAGAACTAAATCTGATTTTTCTTGATTTTTCAACATAAAGCAATGCTTTAAGAAAATGACATCTATTTTTCTATCTGCTATGCTCAAATTCTGATCACTTACATCCTTCAATTTATTCGGTCATTGAAGAAAAGAAGAAGAACCTCAAATGAAAAATGGAAGAGGAATCTGTAGATTTATTAAATTGTCACTTTGTTGATTTTGTAACCATCTTCTGAACTGCTTCAGACGCCGCAGATGCTGCCTTGTCAAAACCTAACTTTTGCAGCTCACTTAAGAAACCATTAGCATCAGTTTCACTGATTTTATATGGACTATGGAGAGCATCAGGAAATGAACCATTTGTCACATCTTCCTTATAATCCAGTAAGGCTTTATTGATGACATCTCCGACACGAGCATATTGTTTACAAAATTTTGGAGTAACCTGCAAAAATAGGGAAAACAAAAATTCAGCATTGAATCATTATGATCATATCCTATAAAAATTGAAAGAAAAAATAGTTTAACATTTGTTGACCTTTGCATGGTGGGGGTGTTGTAACATACCAAGAAGATCATGGTAAACAAGCACCTGCATGATTAGTACAACACTAAATTAGAAATTGTAGGCTTTCTCTGAACTGAGAGAAAAATTGTTTTTTCTCTTCCTTGATGTAAAATGATAAACAAACTAATGATGCTTTGCTTAGTTATTTCAAAATAATTGAGTGATAATCAAATTAAAACTCTACCCATGGATTTGGGTAGTCAAGAGACTTGAGACCAATCTTGACATACTCTCCAACTCAATCAATATGTATTAAAGTGAAAATATTATTTGAGAGACAAATATCATGAAGCAAATGCTGAACAAAGCAACTTGATGAAAATCTATGAAGACCATAAACTTCAAAAATGCCAAAGTATCGGTGTCCGACACATATTCAATACGATATTCATATGATACTTTTCATTACATATCCAGAAAGTATCCAATAACTTTTTTTTATTCATTTTGAAAATATTTCCTCTGATATTTCTCAGATACATCTTCAATACTTCTTACCAACTATTAGACACAATTGTCATCCGGAATCCCGGATACCATACTTCTGCATAACATCATACTAACTACAGACAACAAAATTGTATGTTTTTTGTGACACATTCATAGTAGAATGAATGTATCAGCTAAAAGGTAAGCTAGGCTAACTGACCTGTCCACTACAATAGGGTCCAGCCCCAATTCCAATTGTAGGAATTTGAAGCGCTGCGGTTGCTGCGGCAGCCACTGGTGCAGGCACACATTCTAGAACAACAGCAAAACACCCTGCTTCTTGCAAAGCCAACGCAGTCTCCACAACCTACACAGACTCAAATTCAATGTAGGATGACATAAAAATTGTTCAAATGGAAAAATAGTTGCATCATGCATGAAAAAATAGAGATATAAACCTTGACAGCACTAGCAACATTCCTTCCTTGAGGCCTAAATCCTCCTAAAACACTAATGGCTTGAGGAGTAAGACCAACATGCCCTATCACAGCTATTCCAGCTTCAACAATAGCTTTTGCTGCAACAATTCTTGAAGGTGAACCTCCTTCCAATTTAATTGCATCCATTCCCCCTTCTTTCAAAATCCGAACCGCCGCATCAACTGCCTGCTTATAATCAAAACATCAACACTTACAACTTAAAAGAAAAACACATCAATGAAAACAACAGTGTACCTAAAACCTAAGATAGAACTGACACAACTCGGTAAGAAAGCACTGCACATGGTAAGAAAGTTAAAACAATCAAACAAACTACACCCAAAGTCTTTAATGCTAACCATTTCCTTTCCACATTTAATTTCCAACCAACAACCAAGCAGGTCCTATTTCAAGTCCAAAGGAAACAAATTCCACTCTGGTTGAAAATTACCAAACTTACAACCACAGACCCAGATTCTCTAAAGTAAAGGAAAGCATGCAGCCAAACTGTCGAGAAATCTCAGTTATTGGATGAAAAGATCAGACAACTAATATTCCAACTTCACCAAATCAAACTTCAAAAATTCAATTCACAATATAAGATGCCCAATTTTCATCAAAGGACTGATATTACAGCTACACATGACAACAAAGAAACTAATTTCATATGTAGCACCAACACTTCAAATTAAAGACGTATTCAGCGTCCAACATATGTCAATGTCCAACACCTAACACAACATCGACACATGTGGCCATATTCAATCACTTCAATTTCTTTAAACCCATTTTTTTCAAATCATTCCCGGTGTCTATATGTCATTATCATGTCTCGTGCTTTCCAGCAGCTTAACAAAAAATCCATATTGTAAAAAAAAAAAAAAAAAAACACCTAATTCCTAAATTTTTGTTTCAAAACAAATCTTACATAAAACTGAATATCAAACACCACAAACAAATTCCAAAACCCCACACACACTAAGAATCACAAATATTGACAAGGACACCAGACAAGACACGGACACAGCGACACCGACAATCATTTGAGAAAATGAATTAATTGAATATAATCAATGTATCATTGTGTTGGTGTCAGACACCAAGACACGCCTAAAATTAGAAGTCTAGCAAACTTTGTCATCAATCTTCGACAAATTCAACCAAATATCTCGTTTACAAATTACAACTATCCCAACAACCAAAAAGTTAACAAATTGGAGTCCAAAAGAAACAAAATTCATTATTTTGATTAAAAACAAAAGGAAAAAAAGAAAGTACCTGTTTAGAACTACATTCATAGGTACCAAAAGGCAAGTCACCAACAAGAAGAGGAGTTTTAGCACCACGAGCAACAGCACGACAATGAACAAGCATTTCATCGAGAGTAATGGGTAAGGTAGTATCATGACCATGAACAACCATGGAAGCAGAATCACCAACAAGACAGATATCAATGTTTGCTATATCAAGGTGAACAGCAGAAGGGTAATCGTAAGCAGTGACCATTGTGATTGGTTGTGAGTTTCGATGTTTAAGTCTTAATTGTGATAGTGTTACTCTTTGGTTTTGTTGTTTGGGTCCTGAATATACTGTGTTTTCTGGTAGATTGCTAAAGGGACGAATGTGTGTTTTGAGTGATGAACGGTGATGAGTTGTTGCTCGCAGTATAGACCTTAGAAACGACATCATACTGCGATTGCGAGAGAGAGTAGTTAACTCATTGATCAAGACACATAAAATCATATTATAACCGCTCATAATTGATCATGCAATTACTATTAATTACTTTATTCTCTAAAATTGTTATTCACTTTAAAGAAGCAAAATCCTTAAATCAACTCATTCAGTTTAACACATTACTACGAAAAATCTTGATGGAAACGCTAATCACAATAGAAATATACTATACCAAATTATTCATTCTCACAATTTAACACGACTTACATATAAACAGAGGTAATTCATTTTAACACTATTGGTAAATTGACAAAGATTTAATCTTTACTAACGCCAGGAACATACTATTCCAAAAATCCAGAACAATTGTGAACATACTGACGAGTATATGAAAATTAATTTATAGAGAGAACCAAAAATATTCTTTGAAAACTTTGGAATATAGCCGAGGGTTCTAGATACACCAAATCACACAAATTCGGCAAATAAATCTGCGAAGGTTATGAAATATATAGTTAGAATGGCCTCATTAATAAGAGTAACTCACCCCTCTGCTGGGATCTTCGCATTTTTAATAATAATAAAAATAATGATAATAATCATAATAATAATGTTGAAATCAAAATCTAAAACCAAGTTACATGGAGAAACACTTGGTCGATAATAAGATCTAGATCTCGATTCAATTTCCGAAAGCAAACTTGAAGTAAAAACGCACTGATTTATGGCGCTTCCTCCATAGGAACCTTCGATTTTAATTTAAAAAACAAATGCAAATTATTTAAAAAAGAAAAAGAAAGGTGTTGTGATTTGATAATGCTCAGTGAATACGAACCAAAACAAAGGGATCATGTTGCAGAGATATTAGCAATCATTATTATTCCTTTTGTTTGTTTCTCTTCATCACAAAAACTTTGTCTGCAAATTTTTTTGGTATAACACAAAAAAATAAAAGAATTGAAGAACGATAAGCTGCAGCTGTAACCCTAATAGCTAAAGAAGCTGTTGAGATGCTGATACTGCATGCAGTGGCGGATCTCACCCAAAATATTGATAGCGACAAATACTAACTAAAATATTATAATTGAAATTCGTCAGAAAGATTTTTCAAGTATCCATGTTAAAGCTATACAATTTTCATCTTTGTAGGAAATTTTCCTCTTGAAAAATAAATCAATTTTCTTATATTTAACCATTATATCACTCCTACCAAAATACATAAATTAATTACAAAGCTCTAAATCAGTAACTAATTCAAAGGAAAAAACAATTCTGAATCAATTACATAGTCCTAACTAACTGAGTAACAAAAACCAACAATCTAAGTTGCTTAATTCATAAAAAGTTTGAAACAATAAAAAAAAAAAAAAATGGGTTGCAAATGGTCTGAGGCTAAAACTATTGGGTTTCTCAGCCAAATAAAATGGACCTTATTTTTCTTTCTACTATCACATTTTTGTTAAAGATATATATGAAAAGTTCAACGAGTCAAAAAAAATGACTAGTGTGTGGATGCAGTGTTCGGTGTCTCCGCATTTCACTACTGTGGTAGATTGGAAACTAGAAAATGTGAGTTTAGCAGAAGCAAGAATGAATCTCTAAACCAAGGAGGAACCAAATTGACCATATATGTTTACTGATTATCAAGTTTTTAATTCATAAATCACATAAACAATTATGAATCACTGAACAAATTTTGAAATAAAAAATTGGAAGAGGAAAAACATAGTTTACCACTTGAAAGTCTGAAGAATGAAACTGTACAGTTACTGAAATCGATGGACGAAGGAGTTGCGGCGGAGGCAAAGAAAAGGGAGAGTGAGAAACGCAGGGGAGCAGCCGAGAAAGGAGGATGGAAGAGAATGAAACACTTTCTTCAGACCCTAAAACTTTTGAGGGTATTTTAGTAATATCAAATTATTTTACTTTTACCAAAAAAACTCTTTTTTAATTCTACTTCTAGTAGGAATAGTTAAAAGAGTAATACATTTGGTTAAAATATTATTTTTGTTGTTTATTATTTATTTAATATTTATTTTGGTTTTTAAATTTTTTTTGACTCATTTTTATGTTTTATCTTTTTTATTTATTTTTGTCATTTATCTTTCATGTAATGTTTATCTTAATCTTTAATAAAATAACAAACTTATATAATTTTTTAAAATATAAAAGAGTAAAACGATTATTAAGTAAAAAATAAATGACTAAAATTATATTTTAATTTGATATATGTTTTTTAAAACACAAACTATTTGTTGATTTTTAGGATTCTTTTTTAAGGGATACTTTTTATTTTATTGATTTTTTATAATTATTAATTAATCATATGTGAGTTTTTGGTGTCATTTATCGCAAAAATTATATTTGTTAAAAAAAACTATTGATGTGCTTTAGATGAAGCAATAAGGATTAAGAGATTTTTTTTTTATAGAAAAGATGGTATAATTATACTCATAAACTCATAAATAAATGCAAAGTCTCAATTTGAACATTAGATATATATTTTTTTTTTTCCACAGCGCTTATTTTTTTGAAAAAGCGCCGTAAATGGCTTAAAAAAAGCGCTGTAAAAGCCGTTTTTTCGCGTAGTGTTTGTTAGTTGAACTATAACTTAAGAAAAATAAAAATCGAAAATATTCTATACTAAACTACTTATTTGTTTGAATGAGACAAGTTTTTTTGTATCATACGAAAATTATCTTTTTTATAATTTTTTGTGAAATGATTAATTATTCATTCGTAATGTTCAAATCTTCTATTAAGTATAAGAAAACAACTAGTTATAAAAAATAATTATTCTAAAAGTCTGCTTTGGTGTATATATATATATATATATATGTGAGATTTGGTTGTGTCTCTTTAGATGGATTTTTAGAATAGTAAATATCTGTTAAATAATTGATAAAGTTAAATCTTTTTTATCGTAGTAAAAAAACTGTGATAAAATTAGAAAAATATTGCACTACCTCTTTTTCACGTGAACCATATGAAACATTATGGACTTGCACCTAAAAAATTATATTGATAACAAATACTTGTTGAACGACCATGATCATTGCATTAAGATCCTCTGGACATCCAAATTATAAAAAAAAAAAAAATGAAACAGAAGTAAGTCTTCTTCCACTTCTTTGATCAAAACTCCTCTCTTCGAATATCAAACTCTAATGATTTGTTCCTTTATTATATGCACTCGGAATGGTTGATTATTTAAAAACCTACCAACCAAACACAATATGATAGTTCCGTTCATGTTACTATCACTTATGCTATATGTATCTCCAGCTCATCAACTTCATTTTCCAACAAGAAATAATCCTTGTAAACAAGAGTCTTCAAAAAATTGATAACATTGCTTCATGTCATCAATTTGGCTTACATATAATGTTGTTTACTATACAAACTCATTACTTGTTACAAACAAACACATTGGAATTGATATGCTGCTAGTGTGATAATTTTTAGATTGATGTATTATTTCTTCATATTTTTTAATTGTGATTTTTCTATCCTTTTGAATATGTTTTATTATGAACTAAATTTACCCATGTTTTTACTATAATTGCACTTTAAAACATTTTTTAGATAGATGTCACCTATATTCAATAAGAATATTTTTTAGATTTATGATATTGTTAGTATGGGACGTAGAAGTTTAGAATTTGTGTATTATATTAAGTTTGAGGTTTGATTCACCCCACTAATATATAAATGTTGGAGTAAATGAAACGACCGACAAATTTCCTTTATAATACTTTGAAAACTTCTATGTAATTTGCACAAGCAGAACAAACGTATTTCTCAATAGTGATTTATAGAAAATAATTTCCTATCTTTCAACGAACCTATCTATCATGCATTAGAGAAAATAATGTTTAGTTTGTAATTATGCATAATTTGTTTCATTATTTTATGAAATCTACAAAAAGAACATACAGTTTAAATTATTAATAACCACATATTTGCATTTTCAGAAATCACTACAACATTTGACACACAACAATTATAACAATAAAAATAATAAATCACTCTTTAACATGTTAACAAAAAAATTATTTTGACAAAAATAAATAAACTTTTCAACATGTTATATACATAATATCGTAAGAGAATAAAACACATAACCATACAAGAAAATAAATAAAAGGCGTCCTTACCTTTACAAGTGTTGTTCTTAAAACTCTTTAAGTAATGTATTCTCTCAGGCAAAATTTTACACATTCACAAAATAAATGGTCACTCACTTAGTATCAAAACTCATCTATCATTCAACCTTGAGGAGTTGACTAACAGTTCACCTTACTTAAGAACTTTCTTTAATTAAATAATCACAACTTCATGAAATAACAACTTAAGAAACATAATTTAAATATATTTTTAAAACATATCACTTTTCTCAAATTAATAAGTAGACAAACAAGTAACAATCAAAAGAGATTTTGAGTCCATATTTTCCATAAGTGCCTCACGGCAAATCCAATAAAAGAATGGAGATATGTCATTTTTCAAATATTTCTTTTGAACCAAAATTCTAATATAACAAGTATCAATGATTCCTAAGATGTCCTTAGTTCACTTGCAAAATTCAACATAATAGAATTTAACACTTCAACACAAAACCCAATTTTTAATTATTACAAGACAAATCAACAACTATATCATAAAATTATTTTATTCTATAAATTAACACAACTCTAACATAATATGTTTCATAAAAATCATAATTTTTAAACTCCACCAACTTTAAATATGCAAGAATTACTCTTTCTAAAAATATGAATTTTCTACTATTTCAAAATTAAGACAAACATTTTAAATTAATTTTAATAAAAAGATCAAAACTGTAATCATGAAGATACAAACATTGACATTATTAAGTAGTTTAAAATTAAGATTCATGCTTCAAATCGATTTTCATCAACTTTAACACCTATAATTTGTTTTAACATAAAAAAAAAATAAAAAAAATTCACCGTTGAATAGGGGTGAGAATAGGCTGACCGAGCTAGGCTTTGCTAGGTCTGAGTCTGACCTGTAAAAAAATCCAAAGTCTAAGTCTGACATGTGGTCTGTCATAGACTTAATTTTTATGTCTGAGTGCCTTAATAAAAGCTTGATATGACATGTTAGCATCTTAAAAGCCTATTTCATTATAACATTTTTGAATAAGTAATCAAACATATCTTTAAATAGATTAACAAGTTAATATGTCAATGAAATTAAATTTTATTTTGATATTTAACATGACATTTTGAAGAATATTAAAGTAGCTAAAATATCACTATAATGGGGGTTGAATATTAAAGTAGCTAAAATATTGTATTTTTCTTTGTTTTCATTTTCTCTTAAAACAATATCCTCTGTGTGGATAAAGGATGGGTGTTAGAGGATAAATGTTTAGGAATTAAATGAGAGTTAGACAAAATAAAGTGAAGAGAGTATAGAGAATGACACCCACAAATTTATATTGGTTCATTCAAAACGAGTCACGTCAAGTCCTCATTTACTTGTGAGTTTTCACTATGGCTCAAAAAGGCTTGTCCTATAAAGGGACTCTTTTCACTGTGTATTTTCTTAGCCTCATCAGGCTTACATAAACAATTTCTCTTCTTGTTTTACAAATATCAACAAGTTAATATTAACTTGAGGATATACAAGTTTTTGAGAGATTTGATAAGAGTATGATTCTTCCACTAAGATATACTTTTTAAGAGGATGATTTCAAGTATGATGGGGATGAGATTGCTTTTCACAACTTTTATCTTTTTCTTTTGTATGATGTTTGTTGTATTTGATGAAGACGAGATCATTTGAGTTTATAGAGGCGATGGTGCTTCATGTAAAAGGAGAAATACAAAGTATTTGTTGGAGATTTAGATGATTGTCAATGGTCTTTATTTGGAAATACAAATATACCATCCAGATGTTCTTGTTAGAAGAATGCTGGGAGGATGAGTGTTTCAGTCCATCATCAGATAGGAGGATGAAGCTTCCATTAATTCTGATGTGACTTGTGCTTTTTGACTTTTTTTCTTTCCCAACAGTTGTAGTGTCTTGTCTTATTAGTCAATGATATCACTTTTTATACTTTGGTATTTTTACTCATTTTCTCATGTGAGAGGCTGAATAGACAACAAAAGTTTATCATCTCTTCTACTTTGTTTATCATATGACATAGAAGATATAAATTCATCATCTCTTTAGCATTATTTGTCCTCTGACATAAATTCATCATCTCTTCAATATTGTTTATCTTCTGACATCATTTCATCCTCTTCTTTGTTTATCCTTTAAAGTAGAGACATATTAATATATGTTAAAACACTTCATCTGATCAAGAATGTGAGAAACATTTTTTCTAAATTTGATACACTCAAGAGCACATATTAGATAACACAAATAATCAAAATCTTTAAACAATTTTGTTATCATTAAAACATTTGAGAGATGTTTTATCTCAACAAATATGACTTTATACATTTCCTACTTCAATATTATTTTATAAAATAATATATTTAAATATGTCAAAAACTAAAGAAGGTTAATATACATAAATTACTAAAAATTGCATATCTAATAAAAAGATTAAAATTTAATATAATAATTATAGTAGTAAAATAAAATATTATTTATATTTAGTTGAATATGTCAATCTAATAGACCTAAAAGACTTATTATGTGTCCTATAACCCGAATTATTTTAATTAAATAAGTTTTTTTAGAAACATTTGTCTTATTTGTTAAAAAAAAAAAGTGTGGCATAGATCTCACAATACTAGACTGTACACCCTGTCGATTGGTCTGACATATTTCTCATCCATACCGTTAAACATAAAAATCAATATTTTTCTCCAATTAATATTAAAATTAGGTTGTAAACAACAAAAGCAATACCCACATCATTAACAACAACTTCATCATAAAAATCAATATTTTTATTTTCAAAAATTTAGACTCATTTATTCAAACTATAAATATTGAACAAGACTCAAGTTTATGCATCAAAATTATATCAGGACTCATAAATTCAATCTTATACCTTCTACGATTTTTGATAAAAAAAATAGAGTCCTTCACCAATTGAGATTTTCTTTTATTCATTTTGTTATATTTTGGTGAAGGACTCTATTTTTTTTTTATATATATATAATACAACAAAATGATGGTGAATTTTTTTGAATTAAATATGTTTTTAATTTTTACAAAATTATGATTTTTTAAATTTAATCATAAGAAAATTATTCCATTTTAGTTTCTATGTTGATTTTACAGAGACTAAATATTTCAATTTAAAAAAAAATATATATTTTCAAAATAGAAACTAAAGGGGAATAAAAAATATTCTGGATTAAAAAGTTGAGATTTTTTTTATAAAGACAAAAAATAATTTTTTGAAATTTTATAGGGGCTAAAATTTACTTTACCTTTTTTTCTTTAATTATTAAAACTGCATTTTTTTATTAGAGACAATTTTTTAAGATTAGAACACGATCTCCAAAAAAGTTTAAGTCGACTCTGATCCTACTCACAAAAACTAGCTTAAAAGATGGAAATATCTAAATGCATATATACACCTTAACTTCCCAAGAACTTGGTTTCGAGCAAAACTATTTGACTCGATTAAAGAGCTATCTGAATGGACCAATTTGATATGTCTACAAATTATATAGCGGATCATAAGTTATACAGGTTCACAGATGTAGGTGTGTATGTTTGAGCAGTCAGGTGCGAGTGAGAAAAAATAAAGGCTTAATTACAATTTTGGTCCCCCTATTTTAGCTTAATCGCGAAAGTAGTCCCCCATTTTGTTTCTCCCCAGTTTTGGTCCCCCAAATAGAATTTTGGTCCAAAACTTGATGAAATTTCATTTTTTTAAAGTCGTACTACACCATTTATGATCATAGATTTTAGGTACGATTGTTGCACATGAGATCTTGAGGCATAGTGTGACTTAAATAAATACAAAAAAAAAAAAAATGAAATTTCATCAAGTTTTAGACCAAAATTATGTTTGAGGGACTAAAACTGGAGAGAAATAAAATGGGGGACTATTTTCGCGATTCAGCTAAAATAGGAGGACTAAAATTGCAATTCAGTCAAAAATAAATTAATGGTTATCCGAATCCGACCACTCTACTTACCCTAGATATCAAAACTCATTTTTTTATGGTGAGTCGTTTAGCCCCATTTAGTCATCACACTACCTATCTAGTAAATGGATTGTCTGATATGGACATGTTAAAACATTGACAAAAATATTAAAAACTATATTTTTCTTAAAAAATGAATTTTAAAAATAAAATGAATAAAAAGTCATAGAAAATGAAGAAAAAAAAGAGAAGAAATTAATCACCTAAATCAATTCACTCGCATAACTCACAAATTCACACTGACCGACTAATCTGACACAAAACAAGTCAAGATTAGATATGTAAATTGTAAAGTCAAATTTAACTAGGTTAGTAAAATTGAGTTTGATACGCGACAAATGTTCAGTCTTACGATAACCTAACGAGGACTCTAATACAACTTTAAATCTTCTCACCTAGGTTAACCTCCCAATTTCCACCCATTCCTTGGACAACAAATGCACATATTCTGAAACAATTTTTGTGCAAATACACGAATTTAGGCACACTATTTGAATACACATACAATTTTTTATTTTTTTTATTTTTGAAAATTATGCATTATATAATAATTATTTTTTTTACTTTTTCCTTTTATGTGTATGCCCCAAATTGAGTGTCAAAGTTCTTGTGTCCATAAAAATGGTTAATTATATCTTTAGTCCCCGAAACATTTCAACCTTTCAATTTTAACTTTTATAAAATAAAAGTATAATTTTTAGTCCTACAAAATATTCATGCATATGGTTTTAATCTCTACTATTGTGACAACATATATTTTTAATTAATTATTTTGCATATTTATGATATTATAAAAAAAATATTCCAAAAAAAATGAGCTCAAAATTCAACTTCTAAGTCTATATTTTCATTGTTTTTATCTTGATATTTTAACATTTAAAAAATGTATATTTAATTAATTTAAAGTTAAAAAATTATATATTTTTATAGAGGATCTTTTTTTAATGTTCTAAACATTATTGTAAAACATAATTAAAAAAGTTTAAAATTAAAAAAATTAAATCATGTTTAATTGAAGTAGAGACTAAAAGTAACTACTGAATAATTTTATAGGACTACAAAATGTATTTTTATTTGATATGAACTAAAATTAAAATGTCAATATTTTATATGGACTAAAAATATGGGAAATTTAACCATCATAAAATTATTTTGTTTCATATGCCTTGCCTATTATAATAATTATGGGAATAAATATTCAAATTGGTCCTTGAATTTTATGAATTGACAAATACATTATTGAAAATGTGAAATATTAATCAAAATAGTTCATACGTATACTTTTGTCCTTAGATATTGTGATGATACTATAATTGAATATATGACTTATCCACGTTGATTCTACGTCAATATCATCTTCGTAAAAGCAAACTTGTGGATCAAATTTGGTCATTTTAGAGATAATTTTGTGGATAATTGTACTTTTATATGAACTATTTATGAACACGTTAGTCATTGCAATATTTAAATTTCATCAAAAAATTAGTTATGTTACTATGACCAGTGGAGATCTTGCATAAAATGTTGTGGAGAGCGACAAATATTAACTTAAATATTATAGTTGAAATTTATAAAAGTGATATAGTTTTATCAAAGTTTCATACAAAATCTATGAAAAGAGACATTTACATCGAATTGAAAGTTGTGTTATCCGTTCTCCTAAAGCCTTGAATCACAAAACGCTAACTTAGTACATAAAAAAAAAAAAAATTGAATAGCAAACACATTCAGACAAATAATTCACAATTCTTAAGGTTACAACTCATATTCACAAACTAAAACACTTCACAATCTCACATCCACACTACACTAATCAGAAAACAATAAACAATTCACCATCACAACATCATAAAGTAACAATTCACACATTAAAGTTCATAATCTCAATTCTCACATTAAAGTTTATAATCTCAATTCTCACCCTAAAATCATTCACAATTCACAAAGTCACAAGTACAATTCACACACTAATACTAGTTCACAATCCTAAACTAAAATAATTCATAATTAACAAATAGTAGAAGAAGAAAATAGTAAGAACCTGGAAAAAAAATAAGAAGTCGATTGAGATAGTCCGAAAACCAAGACCAATAGGCGACGTTGGCGGTTGTGACTACAAAACGAGACGAACAACAACGACGCTGGTTGTAGAGGAGGGAGACTGCATAATGGAGATGCGAGAAAAGAGAGACTGATGGAGAAACTGATGCATCGCGTCGTGTGAAGGCTGCATAGAAGGGACTGTAAGAAAAGACGATCAATCGATAACCACAAACAAAATAGCTTATAAGAAAAGACGAGATAAAGTCAAAGAACATATAAGGGAGGGAGAGTCGAAGAAATGGAGATGTCAATATTCTATTCACTCGTAGTTATGGCTCCTGTGACTCAATCTTTGACTTCATATGTTTTGCCAACACGTGATAACTATAGTCTAGCGACATTTTTATTGACTTGAAGTCTATAACCACACGCTTAATGTCAATATGACACTTTCTTTTTAATCAATATATATATATATATATATATATGCTAAATTACATATGTGATCCCTTAACTTAATTTCAGGTAACGTTTTAATCCTTTATCTTTTTTTTCTTCCCGATTTAGTCCTTTATTCCTAACAATATCAAATAAAATATGAAAATATGAGTTTATTTGAAGATTTGCGTTACGAATTTGATGAAATTTGTATTATATTGAAGAATATAATTAATTTTATGTGTTTTGATTGAATTTTTGTATAGAAAAGGATAACATTGTTGAAATATTAAAACATAAAATATCAAATTGTCACTTAAAATTAAAATAAAGGACCAAGTCGGAAAAAAAAAGATAAATGACTAAAACGTTACCTGAAATTAAGTTAAAGGACCACAAATGTAATTTAGCTTATATATATATATAGTCTTTGAGTCCTAGTTTATAAATGTTGCGATATTGTTAGATTGGACGTGAGTTTTAACTAAAATCTTACAAAAGTCTGAATTAGTCATGATGAAATTTATTATTTATTTTAAGATGAAAAAATAAAATAATATAATATATGAAAGTGTGGCCTAATAATGAATATATATGAAAAATTGATCACATGACTTTGTCTTTTATCTCTTATCTCTGGTTTCTTTAACTTCTCTCACATTTGTTCTTTTATATTTTTGCTACATTTATGTTTTTTGTGTGCCTAAAGTCTTAAAAAGATAGAGAACTTAAAGTTAGTTATCAAAATCTATATTGTAGAAGTTCTAGTTAAGTATCTAATATCTTCAAAGCAATTCGAAATCCAAATCGTAATCAATCTTATTTTGAACTATTATTGTTGATTGTTCTAATTGATTAATTATATTTTCAAATTACAAGATCACTAATATAAAAAAAAGTGCATGTTTCCATACATAATTTAACTAATTCGTTTTAAACTATCCTAATTTTAGTAAATTGAGGAATGATGCTTTGTATTTAGTGCTCGATTTCAGTTGATTTCACTATTTAATGAAGTATATTTCTTGAAAAGAAAAACACATTTACACAAAGTGGCCTAAGAATAAATTACTGTATTAATTAAATTAAATAAATGAATAATTGATGATAAAAAGTTTTGGCAAAAAAAAAGTCGAGATCTACCAAGAATTGCACTGTAGTTTCCCACTCTCACAGATTCAGTCCTCCCAATTTCCGTGCAAAAAATAATAACTAAAATTAAAAGATAATAATAATATTCGGGAAAAATAACAGCTGCATCTTCATTTGCTGCAATTTCCGGTGGATTGCGATTTTGTGACTTGAATCATGTGGGGCACCATTGCCAATTTGAAAGACAACTTGAACAAGATCGCTCTCGATGTTCACGATGACGAAGATGAAATGCTCCGCATGTACGGTGGTGAAACCCCTGCTAACGGCGAGGAATCTTCTGTCACTGATCGTCGGAGTTCTAACGGCTTTGTGCGTTCCAAATCGGCAATTAAGTCGCCACTTTCAAATGGCGTTGATCATGTCTCTCTTTCTGAGGTAACTCTCACTCTCTCGAAGTTGTAATAGCTTGTGGTTATATCTTGTTATAGTTTGTTTATTAAGTGAAGTGTTTAACTAACTATTCAGCTATATATAGCTAGGAACGTTGGATGATAACCTAATAAGAACGTATTTGCTTCTTCAATGGACTAGGTCTTGGGTTTTAGACTCACAGTGAGTTTCACTTTGCTCATTTCCAATATATTATGAAGAAATGATTTAGATAAAAGAGAGAGAATATTAAGTTTATCAAATTATACTTGTTAACAATTGGTGTGTTTTCCACTATGATAAATACAAAGTGAAATATAATGCTTTGGAAATAATGTGCATAGTGTTATTAGATGGTAGAATTGCATAAAAAAAAGTTTTACATTGAAAATCATATCTATTTTGAGACATTCGTTTTTTTTAAAGTGACACTCATTGTGAGGCGGATGGAGTACTTATCTAATAGCTATGAAACTCTACAAACACCGACACATACAAACACTTGTAATAGTTTAAGAAATTAGAAGTGATTGAATGTGACATACATGTCGGTGTTGTAGCAGGGTTGGGCAATGGGCACTGAGTAGCGACACATGTTGGAAACTGGACACACTTTTAATTTGTAGTGTCAATGCTACATAGTACAATAGTGGTTGGTTGGTGGCATTGGACCATGAGTGAACTTTACCTGCATTGTCAGGATTTTGAATCATGAGTTGCCTTTTTGTGGAGTGATATTTGCTTAGTCACCATCCTTGATGATAGAAGATTTATCTCATAGCTATTATGCTTGTGGTATGTCCATGTTCGGTTCCAGAGTTGGAATTGGAAATATTAAAAGAAACTGAAACTTGATCTCCAAGCTACTATGAAAGTATAAAACTGGCGGCTTGCCATCAATGATTTATGTTCCCTCATTTTTTATTATGATTTTTAATTTTCAATTCTAACTTTGTGGATGTAGTGGTCTAAATAAAATATCTCTAAAACATTGCCAACTTTACAATCTTGCACTTAAAATTTAGCAAAACGCTCATTGATGGAACTCATGTGTATTTCAATATATTAGAGGGAGTGCATTGAAAAATGTGTATTAGAGAACGTGTTGTTAGCATTTTTGTGGTTGTAATATGGTTAAATAAAATGTCATTTTTTTACAATAAATCAATGTTTCTTTTGCTTTTGACAGATGGAACAATACAAAGCGGAAATCAAGAGACTTCAAGCCTCTGAGGCCGAGATTAAAGCACTGTCAGTTAATTATGCAGCTCTCTTAAAAGACAAAGAGGTTCGTCTATTACATTTCAACATTTTAATGTAACATTAATCTGTACTCTTTTTGTATTCTCTTGTTTTTTAATAAGTTGGAACTATGTAGAGTTTATACTTCTTGTTCCATTCTTTTAGCACAAGGTAGGATGGGCTTGTGCATTGTCAATGTTTAAGTCCAAAGGGCTCTTGTGTGAGAGGGTGTTTTACTTTCACCCTACAATTTTAAATTTTGTGGAAAGTTGGTTTATGACAGCAGTCAGCAGTCTTTATGGACCTTATTTTGGATCTGATTATTTGAAAATAAATCTCTCTCTCTCTCTCTCTATATATATATATATACACACACACACACACACACATATATTATGAATTGTGTTTTCTAAAGTGAAGCCTAATCATTTCTCTCTCTCCTTCAAAACAGAGGACTTTTAATTTTCTTGAATGCATAGTAAAGTTATATCTTCATTATGTGGTCTTAATTTGGCCAGTGGAAGCCACACACCATGACTGTGATTAGTCCTTGGTTGAAAGGTTGCATCTTGGGAAAAAAAAAGGAGAAGTTTAATTAATATTCACATAACAATTTATCCTATTAATTACATATTTTTCATTATGATCTATGTTAAGATTAACCTTCTAATCATTTCCTTTGCAGGATCAGATTGTTAGGTTAAATAAAGAATATGGTTCCCTAAAGCAGAATTTGGCAGCTACAAATGCTGCTCTGAGTGCCTCCAGAATTGAAGGTTCTAGAGCTTCTACAAGCGGCACTTCATCAATCAAGGTAGTCCTGTATTCTATTTAGGGTCTTTGACTGGCTATCCTCACATCATATAATGCTAAAACTTCTTTTATTTGTTTGTCATTTTGATTTGGATATATAACATTTTGATGAGTTTCTTTATATATTTTTTTTTATATTTTTAATGATGAGTGAACTTGACAACAGATGTATGAATGCCTTCTAGGAGCTTGCAGATTCAGTTGATGGAAAAAATAGACCCTCAAAAGCTGTGCAGTATTCGTCAGAAATACGAAAGTTGAAGTTAGAACTAAAGCAAGAGCGTGATCAATTGGCAAATATTCTACTAAAATTTTGTGGTATTTTTCTTTTGCATTTGGAATGTCTAAATTGTAATATCGTGTAAATAGAAGTTATGCAAAGCTCTGACTCTTTCTTCAATGTCAGAGGAACAGGAATTGAGCAAGTCTTTCCAAGAGGAGCTTAAAATGTTAAAGATGGAAAGAGAAAGAGTGAGTTTATATTTTGGTAGATATTGTCAAAATTTGTTTCTGTTTTATATCCCTCAAGTATAGGGATTTAGTTATATATGAGTACTAATAGGATTTGGTTGTTTAGTAATCTAGTATATATATATATCTGATGTATTGCCAATATATTTCAATTCAATAAATATATATTTTACCCTAATTCTTGACATGGTATCAGAGCTCTCGATCTTTGGGAGCCTTGTTTCCGCACAAATTTGCCGCCTTCATTGCGATATCTTTTTTTCTAAAACCTTAGCCACCTTCATTTGGCCCTTGCTTCCGCATAAACCTATTGCCTTCGTTGCGGTTTCTGTTTTCCTGAAACCTTAACCACCTTCATTGTGGCCCTTTTTGCTGCCTTCATTGCAGCAAGTGTTCAATACTTGAAATTCACACGTTTTTTGCTAGACTTTTTTGTTGCGGCATTATAATTTATAGCACACTTACAGTTTGTGTATAGTTTTCGGTTATCTAACCATATATGATATTAATGCTTGGAAGACATTGAAGGAGATGAACAGAATACAAAATGAATTGAATGAGAAAGCATCAGAAATAATGCATCTGCAATTTGAGTTGACTAGACGGCAAAATGAAGAAACAGGGGAGGCTTTTGATAGCATGAAAAAACTAATCAAAACCTTGGAGAAGGAAAACACCACTCTTAAGGTTGATTTATGCTTTATTTATATTAATTGCTGCTAAAAAAGTTGCTATTATCTTATCAACAAAAATTTGATAGTGTTGTTTTTCTAGTATTTTGCTTGATAAGCACTCTGATATGATCTTTTCTACTTGTTATTAGATGGAGAAGAATGAAATTGAGACTGCTCTCCAAAAAAGCAGGAAGTCTTTCTCTGAGAAAACGTTGCCTGATGCTTTGCATACTCAGAAAAAGGATTCAAGAAGCATCAGTGATGTGAGCCAAAAATTTATAGAAATATGTGCTTTACAGGTTATGCATTCAGCAGAATCATGTAAATATTTATTTTCTACTTTCCTTTTTGGGGCTGGGTCATTGGCTTTTGGTAACAGATGCCAGATCATTCTGAAAGTTTTCCCAGAAAGGAAGAAATGGAAAGATCCTTACAAAAGCTAAGTAAAGATTTGAAGGAAACACAGCGGGACAGGGACAAAGCATTGCAAGAATTGAGCCGTCTTAAGCAGCATTTGCTGGAAAAGGTTTGACTTTTATACTTTGTCTTTTTATGTCTTTATTTTATACTGCAGAATCAATGATGAGTAAGCATCACATTGAAGATGCTTGATGATTCCATTATCTTAATTTTTCATTGTATTTATCTTATAAATTGCATATTATATAATACATTTTTGTTATACTTTATTTGTCTTAAGTAAATTTTACAGGTTTATCTTCCTGTTAGCTTAAAAAACACAGTTGACAATATTTTAGTATACAATTAGACTGAAGCTCATCAATTGTATCCATTTTGGTTGTTGGATAATGCTCAATTGCTATTACAATGTTTTCGTTTCTGCAATTATATGGATTTTGAATAGGAGATCAAGTGATCATAATATCAAATAGCTTGTCTGGTTGCAAGCCAATGCATGTTGGCGTGGAAATTTTTTAGTTGAACAGTGCTTAATGTCTTTTGGGTAAATTTATTGCTTTCTGTAATTAAATTTGCACTGAATAGAATTATTTTCGAGAGAAGCGAAGTTTTTAAGTCAAATATATTTGATTCTAGATGTGAGACTTACAACATATAATCACATTTGCAATTAATTTTACTTTACCATCGTAACAAAATCACATCTTTCAATCTCACAAATAAAATTTTCTAACCTTAGTTCTTCAGAATTAATTCTTTAAGAATCAATTTTCTTAAAGTCAATTCTACCACTAAAACAAATGGACCCTAACTGGTGCAATCATATACATTATAATGATACATAAACTACTTTTTTGTTTTCAATTTTTGAGAAAATGTTTTGATGTAATCAGCTTAAAGCATAGTAAGCTTTAGCTTGAGGGGGAGTGTTGAAATTCAGTGTATGTTTTTAACACATAAACTACTTTTTTGTTTTCCTAATAGTGAGCTGCAGTGATGAGTAGTTGCTGTGATTCTGTAATTTGGCTGGATCTGTTGACCTATTTAATTGTGTGATAATTTTGCCTGACATTTAGCTTTTTCATTTATTTGATAATACTGTACTCTACTGGGAAGTTTCATTTTGTCTCCATTATCCGAGTGTAGACGAGTTCCAGTTACATTGTCCTGGATTGATTTAGTACATGAATACAACTTGTCTGCAGCATCAACGATAATTTATTTGCTGCTTTTCATTTAGGCATCTGAGGAAGCAGAAAAAATGGACGAGGATAGTAAAATCATCGAAGAGCTTCGTGATGGCAATAATTATTTAAGGACTCAGATATCACATCTTGAGAGCACTCTGAAGCAAGCAATTGCAAGTCAGGAGGGACTGAAGATGGCAAACAATAATGAACTTCTCAAGTCCAAGGAAATTATTAATGACCTGAACAAAAAGCTGAAAAACTGTTTGAGCACAATAGATTCTAAAAATGTTGAACTTTCAAATTTACAGACAGCTCTTGGACAGTACTATGCTGAAATTGAAGCCATGGTATACAAACATGTTGCGTTTCCTTTTCCATTCATAAATTAACAGAGAGTTGTTGTGGTGTTAATAATTCCTCTTACATTTTTAGGTCAATACATTTGTAAGTCTGTGTACTTGTGTCAATAATTACTTTGAGTAATTAACATGCGCTATTTTTTATTCTTTAGGAACATTTAGAAGAGGAGTTGACCCGGGCAAGAGAAGAAGCAACTAAGCTTTCTCAACTGGTTATAGTATGGCTCTCTCGTTCTCTAAATACAGTATATGGATCACATGGATATTCTTTATCAAATTATATGCCAATTATATTTGTTGATTTTGTATTCCCCATTCTAATTTTCTACATTCTTATATTTTCCTTTTCTATTATTGTTTAATCTTTATGCATCCTGTGTTATCTGCATTGTTCCCCAATCTTTTTATTTGATCTAGTACTTTTTTCTTAACTCAGGAGAAAAAAGTTAACTCCTTGGCTCGTTTTTTATTTAGTATCATGTAGATTAAATGGTTATTCCTATTACCAGGATGCAGATCAGAGAGCAGATGTATTAAAGGCTGAAAATGAAGAAATTTTGGCTAAGCTTTCCCAATCTGAGAAGGCACAAACTGAATGGAGAAGTAGAGTAAGCAAGCTTGAGGAAGACAATGCCAGATTGAGGCGAGCTCTTGAGCAGAGTATGACACGGTTAAATAGAATGTCGGTGGATTCAGATTATCTTGTTGACAGGTTAACCTGCTTGTGCTCTTAAGTATGTTTTTCTTGCAAAATCTGCTGGACCATGTGATTTCTGGTAGACTTATGAGTTATGAATTCCTAGAAAGGCATTTGTGTTTATTCCTTTTCTCCATAATTTTTTAAAAGGATAATCATCTAGTATTGCAATCCTGTAAATGTGAATTTGCGTTGAATTTAGCCTTGTGATAATTTCTGTTGCTTTGGTTTGATACAGTAACAGTAGACTGTTACACTAATATAAATTGTATTGGTTGCAGGCGCATTGTTATAAAATTACTTGTAACTTATTTCCAGAGAAATCACAGCAGAGAGGTAGGGAAATCTTTTAAATTTGGTTTGTTTTAGCTAAATTGTGCAGGACTGAAATGGAACCCCATATTCTTCATTATGCATGAAGTTGTCATAATTTTGTGTTTGCATGTTGTTGGTTGCACAAAGTCTGGACGGGTGGTTGAGAGAGCAAATCCATGCACTCAGTTTTATCATTCCTAATTTCTACTTTTTTATTTAGCTATTGTTAGTGTAACCAAGTAAATCTTACGTTGAAATTGTGGGATTTTAGAGAAAATGAGGAGAGAAAATAATAAGGGTTTGAATATTATTGATAATAGCTTAATGCTGACTTGATTACAAAAGACTCAGTACTAATATCTATTTATAGAAAAAGATAGACTCAATCATAAATCTGGAACAAATCATAATAGTAATTAGAGATATTTTAAGATATCTCTATGATTATAAATTGATCATAGAAAATAACTCAAGATACTCTAATATAATATAAAAGATATTATAAAATATTTTCTAATATTCTAACACTCGCCCTCAAGCTAAAGGTTACTAAGCTTTAGCTTGCTACAAGAAAACAATGTTTTGCTCCACAAAATAATAAAAAAGATGGAAAGGAATCTCAGGATGCATGTGAAGTGGGAGAGAATTGCTATAAATATAGCTTAGCCAGATAGCCTGATTGATCACCAGCCTGATAGAAATTCATGGAGAGCAATTGAACAAATCAAACTTCATTCTTCTAAAAAACTGCATTTGGAAGCTTCAAACCAATAATAACAAAGACTCAAAATATTAAAACTTGAATTTGCTTCAAGGAAAGAGAGGCATGCTTCAGGTAGAGAAAGGCAAGGTCAATACATATGTGACAAAGATGGGGCCAATGTATTTGGGACAAATTGCCAACATAAAGTGAGTCATGAAAATAAAAGACACCGTCAAAATAAATATCAATGTTTTGCTCCACAAAATAATAAAAAAGATGGAAAGGAAACTCAGGATGCATGTGAAGTCGGAGAGAATTGCTATAAATATAGCCTAGCCAGATAGTATGATTGATCATGCCTGAGAGAAATTCATGGAGAGCAATTAAACAAATCAAACTTCGTTCTTCTAAAAAACTGTATTTGAAAGCTTCAAACCAATAATAACGGAGACTCAAAATATTAAAACTTGAATTTGCTTCAAGGAAAGAGAGGCATGCTTCAGGTAGAGAAAGGCAAGGTCAATACATATGTGACAAAGATGGGGCCAATGTATTTGGGACAAATTGCCAAGATAAAGTGAGTCATGAAAATAAAAGACACCGTCAAAATAAATATCAACGCAGGAAGAAGTCATCACTAATATACTAATATGATTCATATGTGGGAAAAGGGACACCACCAGAATGATCGTCGATGGGAATAGAAGCCATTATAATCTATTAGTAAGAACTAAATTGCATGACAAACACCGAAGAAGAAAAAGCGCAACTCTTATGAAACGAAGCCATGATTGATCAACAAAGTAAGAAAATGCGTCTAAAACAGGAGAGATAATGGTTGTTTGAACAAGGACACATATTTTCGTTGATCAAAATTGAAAAGTAAGTGCAGATCTGGAACCGTCGGAGAGAGAATCGTGCACCAAGAAAGTATAAAAGGAAGCCTAAAATGTTAACCATCAAAACCATCTGAAAAAAATTGGGGCATCTAGCCATGGGATGGGTGACCGTACTCCATCAAAACCAAATCGGGGATCCTGATAACCAGTCGTAGGAGTGCGACCTTTAGCACTCACACCATTTGAGACAGCATTAGAATTTCCATTAGCTTCTTCCACAGAGAATGGCTTTTGATCAGCAGCTACAGATGTGGAAACATCAACCTGAGGATGGACACAGGTGTAGGTGTGAGTGGCCCACTGGTTGGAATCAAGGGTTTAAAATAGGGAGGATACTAATAATGTTGAGGCGCATACATCTGATCATAATTTCCCATGGTTGGAACTGGAGATCCAGCTGGAGAATAGGGGTCATAGGGTGCATATCCATATCCATGATGATAGAGAAGAGACCCATTATCCCCATAAACTCCAGAAGTCATATCAACTGCCTCCGGATTCAAATATCTAGAATAATCATCCCAATCATTACCAGTCCCATCATAACCACCATAATAATAGGCTGTAGATGGATAACCATTTGGGAGGTAGGACATGGTGGGATTCATAAAGTCCTACAACACAGGGGTTATAGACCGTTCATATGATGGGATCTGGCCATTCGCATGATTTCCTGAATCAACCGTTCCATATTGATTGCCTATAGGCTTCTTGTTCGGCTCAGGGATTTCCAAGGCCTTGGACTGAGTGTCTAATGATAACTTCAACAACTCAGATGTTTTTTGATCGGCAGGATTTGCAACGGTTGCCATATCAAAATCAATATCGGGATCTCGTTCTTTCTTCCAAAAAATTTCAAGAAACAGAAACCCCCAAACCAAATCTGAATAGAGATAGGGTTTTAGGCCCAAATCCTTACAAACCCTAACCGAAACGACTTGACCAACCTGATTGAACAGATTGTAAAGTTGAGAATCACTGACATTTAGGTCAAGGTCACCAACGACGTCGTAATGAAGTTCGGTTTCGGTGTGGCAACCACACCGTTCAAAGGAGCCGACACGGCGGCGGGAGTTTGATGCTGAACCTGAACCTGAGCCATCACCACTTCAAATTGATGATAATAATAAATTAATAAAAAATAAACCCTAATCAAACTACTTCACAATTCTTTTTTTTAGGGCAAAGGGTTGTTTGCCGGAAAAGTCGCCGGAAACAGTGGCGGTGACGGCGGCAGTAGCGAACTATACGGAAAGGGAAACCGGTGTCGGAATATAACACTGGTTTGAAAAAAGGAATGTTCACGTTGAAAAAAGAGAAACTATGATTATATTCCCTAACTGTCGGGAATTCGAAAGCGGAACAAGGACGAAATTATTCTAGGAGGATCAAAATAGGCTTTACATACCATGTTGAAATTGTGGGACTTTAGAAAAAATGAGGAGAGAAAATAATAAGGGTTTGAATATTATTAATAATAACTTAATACAAAATATCTTATAATATCTATTATATTATATTAGAGTATATTGAGTTATTCTCTAAGATCAATTTATAATCATAGAGATATCTTAGAATATCTCATTATTATTATGATTTATTCCTAATTTAGGATTGAGTTTGTGTTTCTCTGTAAATAGAGATTAGTATTGAGTCTTTTGTAATCAAGTTAGCATAAAGCTATTATCAATAATATTCAAACTCTTATTATTTTCTCTCATCCTTTTATCTAAAATCCCACAACTTTAACATGGTATCAGAGCCTATTTCGATCCTCCTTGAATGATCCCGCCTCTATTTTGCTGTCGAGTTCCCAACAGTTAGGGAATATAATCATAGTTTCTCTTTTCCAACATTCAGACACATTTCACTCGTTTTCTGTTCAATTCGCTACTGCCGCCGCTGCCACTATTTTCGACAAATTTTCTTGCGAACAGTGTCGTCATCTCCAGATCAGGTCATGCCCAAAAGCGCGTCGCCAAACGCCGTCACACGCGCTCTCACGTGCTGCTAATCTCTCATACAAGTAGATTTGTCGTCGTCGTCTGCTGCTGCATGCCGTCGCTGCTGGAAAAGTTTTCCGACACAACCACATCCACTGTGTGCAAAATCTCCCAATCTACACAACCCAGATTTTTTTAGGTCAAAAGTTGTTCCACGCACGCTCATGTGCCTCCAAGATCTGTCGTGTTCATCTCACGCGCCGCCACCAACAGTCTCGAGCTCAGGCGCGTCTGTCTGCCTTCTAGCATAATGTTTTAGTTATTCCCTAGGATCAATTTATAATCATAGAGATATATTAGAATATCTCTCATTATTATTATGATTTATTCCTGATTTAGGATTGATTCTATATTTCTCTATAAATAGAGATTAGTATTGAGTCTTTTGTAATCAAGTTAGCATAAAGCTATTATCAATAATATTCAAATCATTATTATTTTCTCTTCTCCAAAATCCCACAACTTCAACAATTACAAAAGACTCAATATTAATATCTATTTATAGAAAAACATAGACTCAATCCTAAATCTGGAACAAATCATAATAATAATTAGAGATATTCTAAGATATCTCTATGATTATAAATTGATCATATAAAATAACTCAAGATACTCTAATATAATATAAAAGATATTATAAAATATTTTCTAATATTTTAACATCTTATATAGTTAATACATTAAACGGATAACTGCCATAGTTAATACATTAAACGGATAACTGCCAGTATAGGCTTTGAAATTGATAATTAGACACATGAAATGCAATATTGGCTAATAACTTAATAGTTTAACATAATGATGGGAATGGTTACAAAATTATATCCTTTATTTGCATGTTTATTTTTGCAACTTGCTATGGTTGCTTTCTTAACTGCTATTATCAATGTTGGCGGTATTCTTTTATCTGGTTTGTGTGATGCCTTGGTTTGTTAATCCTGCACTTAATGTTTATGATGTTGGGACAGGTTTTGGATCTAATGGTTCGCATGCTAGGATTCTCTGATGAGGATAAGCAAAGAATAGGCGTTGCTCAACAAGGTGCAAGCACAGGTGTTGTACGAGGAGTTCTTCGGCTGCCTGGTCGCCTGGTTGGAGGCATCTTGGGAGGAAGTTTGACGGAAGCAGCTGCAAATGCAGGATCTGATAACCAGGTCATTTCTTCTCATCTGTTTTTTCTCCATTGGGGGCTATTTTTTAGCGGAAGTTGCAGTAAGCTACAATAACCATTGATGAGAAAATTGAGTCTTTAGATTTACATGAATCTATGGATTACTATCTAGTTGCACGTACTTTATAAAATCAAACTGATGATTATTTTCCTATGACAGAACCAAATGCAGTCCACCTTATCCTTATCAAAATTGTGTTGATTTTATTAGTCCCAATGGACAATAGTAGTTTCTTGGCTTGGAACATCTTCCGCTTTTATGCCAGAGGATGCTACACAAGTTCTACCTAGATTTAATAAACCAAAATATTTATATTTTTGGAAAATACTGCACTCAACTCTTGAACTTTGATATGAAGTTTTGTAATCGTGAATTTATATTTAATTAAGTTATTTTTCCTTTGCAGTCCTTTGCAGATATGTGGGTTGACTTTCTTCTCAAAGAAACAGAAGAAAGAGAGAAGGGAGAATCATCAGGAAATACAGGTACTACACCCACTGAAATTCCACATGATAAAAGTCCAAATACTATTTCTGCTATTCCCCCACTTCCCAATCAAAGGTTTGCATCTGTTCCCCCACTTTCCAATCAGAGGTTTGCATCTGCTTTTCCAATAAATTCAACTAGTCAAAACATTAGTCCTCTCCCTCCTAGCTATTTTCAGCGTCCTGAAAATTTTGGTTCCGAGTTCTCAACAGTTCCTCTTACACCATCTGATGCCAAAACTACTGGTTCAAACCAGCTTCCGAGATACTGAATAGACACAATTAATCTAAGGTATATATAAATATAATTGTTTGTTAAATTGTAGGCATGCGATCTTGTTTTATTATTCCTTTTTCATTCAACGATGAGATGAGAGTTCTTTTCACAATAGGGGGAGGCAGGGGGTACTTCCAAAAGTCTTTTGTTTCCACTGCCTACGTTATATGTCATTCTGTGTGCATTCACGTATATAATATTGGGAAAAAAATCCTGTTGTAGATGTCAAATAATATCATTATCTCTTCAATATTATACTTAAACCAGTTAGCAGCTATAATTTATTCCCTATTCTGTAATGCTGCATGCATATTTATTTGATACGATGTTGTATTTGGGCATTCATCATTTATTCCAATCTTATGGTATTGATTATAAAAATTATATAAAAAGGGCATAAAAAATTACCCAATGCTCATTGATATATAATTGACCCAGCTCCTACATAGAAACATTGGTTTTTGCTATGAATTTCGACCAAGTACATCCATTGATATGGAAAGTAATAGTTTTTATTGATATGTACATTGTTCCAAATAAAGTCAAAGATATTTTTGAGACCAGCAAATTCAATCCAACCACACACATAATCTAGATTCATCATATCTTAAAGTAGAGAAGGAAGAGTCCCAACAGTTAGGGAATATAATCATAGTTTCTCTTTTCCAACATTCAGACACATTTCACTCGTTTTCTGTTCAATTCGCTACTGCCGCCGCTGCCACTATTTTCGACAAATTTTCTTGCGAACAGTGTCGTCATCTCCAGATCAGGTCATGCCCAAAAGCGCGTCGCCAAACGCCGTCACACGCGCTCTCACGTGCTGCTAATCTCTCATACAAGTAGATTTGTCGTCGTCGTCTGCTGCTGCATGCCGTCGCTGCTGGAAAAGTTTTCCGACACAACCACATCCACTGTGTGCAAAATCTCCCAATCTACACAACCCAGATTTTTTTAGGTCAAAAGTTGTTCCACGCACGCTCATGTGCCTCCAAGATCTGTCGTGTTCATCTCACGCGCCGCCACCAACAGTCTCGAGCTCAGGCGCGTCTGTCTGCCTTCTAGCATAATGTTTTAGTTATTCCCTAGGATCAATTTATAATCATAGAGATATATTAGAATATCTCTCATTATTATTATGATTTATTCCTGATTTAGGATTGATTCTATATTTCTCTATAAATAGAGATTAGTATTGAGTCTTTTGTAATCAAGTTAGCATAAAGCTATTATCAATAATATTCAAATCATTATTATTTTCTCTTCTCCAAAATCCCACAACTTCAACAATTACAAAAGACTCAATATTAATATCTATTTATAGAAAAACATAGACTCAATCCTAAATCTGGAACAAATCATAATAATAATTAGAGATATTCTAAGATATCTCTATGATTATAAATTGATCATATAAAATAACTCAAGATACTCTAATATAATATAAAAGATATTATAAAATATTTTCTAATATTTTAACATCTTATATAGTTAATACATTAAACGGATAACTGCCATAGTTAATACATTAAACGGATAACTGCCAGTATAGGCTTTGAAATTGATAATTAGACACATGAAATGCAATATTGGCTAATAACTTAATAGTTTAACATAATGATGGGAATGGTTACAAAATTATATCCTTTATTTGCATGTTTATTTTTGCAACTTGCTATGGTTGCTTTCTTAACTGCTATTATCAATGTTGGCGGTATTCTTTTATCTGGTTTGTGTGATGCCTTGGTTTGTTAATCCTGCACTTAATGTTTATGATGTTGGGACAGGTTTTGGATCTAATGGTTCGCATGCTAGGATTCTCTGATGAGGATAAGCAAAGAATAGGCGTTGCTCAACAAGGTGCAAGCACAGGTGTTGTACGAGGAGTTCTTCGGCTGCCTGGTCGCCTGGTTGGAGGCATCTTGGGAGGAAGTTTGACGGAAGCAGCTGCAAATGCAGGATCTGATAACCAGGTCATTTCTTCTCATCTGTTTTTTCTCCATTGGGGGCTATTTTTTAGCGGAAGTTGCAGTAAGCTACAATAACCATTGATGAGAAAATTGAGTCTTTAGATTTACATGAATCTATGGATTACTATCTAGTTGCACGTACTTTATAAAATCAAACTGATGATTATTTTCCTATGACAGAACCAAATGCAGTCCACCTTATCCTTATCAAAATTGTGTTGATTTTATTAGTCCCAATGGACAATAGTAGTTTCTTGGCTTGGAACATCTTCCGCTTTTATGCCAGAGGATGCTACACAAGTTCTACCTAGATTTAATAAACCAAAATATTTATATTTTTGGAAAATACTGCACTCAACTCTTGAACTTTGATATGAAGTTTTGTAATCGTGAATTTATATTTAATTAAGTTATTTTTCCTTTGCAGTCCTTTGCAGATATGTGGGTTGACTTTCTTCTCAAAGAAACAGAAGAAAGAGAGAAGGGAGAATCATCAGGAAATACAGGTACTACACCCACTGAAATTCCACATGATAAAAGTCCAAATACTATTTCTGCTATTCCCCCACTTCCCAATCAAAGGTTTGCATCTGTTCCCCCACTTTCCAATCAGAGGTTTGCATCTGCTTTTCCAATAAATTCAACTAGTCAAAACATTAGTCCTCTCCCTCCTAGCTATTTTCAGCGTCCTGAAAATTTTGGTTCCGAGTTCTCAACAGTTCCTCTTACACCATCTGATGCCAAAACTACTGGTTCAAACCAGCTTCCGAGATACTGAATAGACACAATTAATCTAAGGTATATATAAATATAATTGTTTGTTAAATTGTAGGCATGCGATCTTGTTTTATTATTCCTTTTTCATTCAACGATGAGATGAGAGTTCTTTTCACAATAGGGGGAGGCAGGGGGTACTTCCAAAAGTCTTTTGTTTCCACTGCCTACGTTATATGTCATTCTGTGTGCATTCACGTATATAATATTGGGAAAAAAATCCTGTTGTAGATGTCAAATAATATCATTATCTCTTCAATATTATACTTAAACCAGTTAGCAGCTATAATTTATTCCCTATTCTGTAATGCTGCATGCATATTTATTTGATACGATGTTGTATTTGGGCATTCATCATTTATTCCAATCTTATGGTATTGATTATAAAAATTATATAAAAAGGGCATAAAAAATTACCCAATGCTCATTGATATATAATTGACCCAGCTCCTACATAGAAACATTGGTTTTTGCTATGAATTTCGACCAAGTACATCCATTGATATGGAAAGTAATAGTTTTTATTGATATGTACATTGTTCCAAATAAAGTCAAAGATATTTTTGAGACCAGCAAATTCAATCCAACCACACACATAATCTAGATTCATCATATCTTAAAGTAGAGAAGGAAGAGATTATCTCTTTGCAGTTGGCATGGTCAACGAACAATGAGGAAGCATCACTGTTGTCAGAATCAACAGTTCTAAAGCTGTTGATCTCTACCTTCGTTACTCATTACTGTGTAGACATTGGCGATGGAAGAGGAGCGAGGGGTTGGGGCTCTCTTCAATCTTTAGTGTCACAAGAGGTTAGTGCTAGGGTTGACAAGACTCAATCGAATTCTAACTCACGTCAACCTACGAATTAGGAGAGATAGATTAAAATAGTTCATTGCAAAAGCGAGCCTCAATTTCTCAAGTGAAATCATAGACAGCTCTTCAAAAAGCATATGCAATAGTTCAACTTTCCCTAAGGAACTCAAATATCTATGTCCGTATCACACTGTATTGGTACCTTACTCTAAATATTAGTTTACACATTCGATCTTCCTTCACTTGTTAAAACAATATTGGGATCTGCAACAAGAGTTAACCAACACAACAGAAACAATTACAAAACCAGAAATTAAAACGGAGAATGTTCTTCATTTTAGCAGAAAACGGAAAACTTCTTGACCAAAACTGAAAACACAGAAAACGGAAACGTTTGCTAAAAAATGCAGAAAACTGAGAACGAACGTTCTCCTTTCTGCAGTTTTGAAAACAGTTTTCGAAAACAAAGTAAAACTCAAATGAAGAAAGATAAAGGAAGAATAACACTAAGATTTACCTTTTTCAGCCTCAGGTAATTGATATCTACGTCACTGGCAATCAATATAGTATTCACTATGAATATTTAAATTTACAAGATTAAGGTCTCTTTAAGATTGATCTCCTAGTATCTATCACTATTGAGAACACAACAATACTAGCCTTTTCGCTCATTCTCTTCTCTCTCCCTTGATCTCTGTTTCTGAGTTTCTATGAATCTAATTGCACATGCCTCTATATCTCATCACACATCCACAAGTGCATTTTACAATTATATATAGTATGCTAAAACAAATTAGCTTAACTAACTCTATAATACGTTGTCATAACCAAATTGTCAAATTCAGTTATAACAATAACTAACTCCATGTAGTTATTGATTTGATGCATATCTCCACATCACTGTTAATTAATTAGTTAGTGATTTTGAAATATTGAGAAATCATTTGAATTTATGGCTTGATTAAAATGCATATCAACTGGTCGAATCCTCCCCCAAATGGACAGTATAAGTAAACAAATCCGAGTTGTGGATATCACAGCTTCATGAGGATGGAGTCGTGGAGAGCCCTCATTGACATTTAGGATAGCCTTGACAGCCAAACCAATGATGACCAAGGTTGGAACCCCGTGAGCCCCAATCCTCTGACCGCTTATGGAAAGGGCTCGAGCCTAGAAAACCTTCTCACAGGGTTTAGAAAGCATTGAAAAAATAAAACGGTTTTATGTACAAATTATTTTCAACAATAATGAAGTGAATGAAGGTTGAGTACACAAAAAAAAGGGAAGGTAGATTATGCATAGACCAAAATAAGCTACCTAAAACAACTTATGAAAATAAACTTCAAAATAACTTGTTAACATTCACTTATGTTCTAGAGATAGATTGCGTAAAAAAAAGTGATTAATGTAGTTTTGGTTTTGATTTTTTTCTTTCACTCAATCCTTTGAGGTGTAACTGTTGCTTTGTTGTCCTTACTCCCATATTGATATCTATGTTCTATGCAGTTTTAGGATCTATTAATCAGAAAGTTACATCAAACGTCCTTCACCCATATTGAATTCATTTAAGCCACATTATTTCAAACGAGTTTTAAATATGATGAGGGTATCATAAACAATATACAAGAAAATCAAACTAAATGTGATTTTTATATCAATTCGTAGAGTCTTCAATCTTTTCTCCAAGCTCTTTGATTGCTGGTTTGTTGGATTATAAAAAATAAAAAGTGATTTTAATATTTAATAATTATGAAATTTTAATTTTATCCAAATTTTTAGTGAGATATCTCTATCAATAGTTATTAAATAAAATGAATAAGGCTAAATATTGTCACTCAACATTTGAAAGACATTTTATTGTAATAGATTAGTCGTTTATGTTTTTTTTTAATGTCTTTTAACTGTCATAATTTCCAAGACACGTTTTTTTTTTTTGTTTCCGTTAAAAAAATGACCTATGTGGCCGTTACAACGAGGATGTGGAGTAAATGGTGCCAACATGGCAAGTTCAACTAAAAAATGACTTTTGTTTTCTTTTTCTATTCAAAATGAAGGATCATTTATAATCCTAAGGTTGTGTTTGGCTAGAGAGGAATAGAGAAGAGGGGAGATATTATTTTAAATGTAGTTTGGTTTAATTATTTGGAAGAGAGATGAGGGAAGTAAAATCACCCATAAGCCACTTTTAGCGCTCCTCCAAAAGTGGAAGGGTTTTGAGGAGAGATAATATTTACTTAAAATGATATTTGATTTAATGCAACCTTAAAAATTAAAAGGGAAAAATAAAATAAATGCTATTTTACACTTTCTTTCTATTAAAATTTTTCTCCTCTTTGTATCAAACCAAACATAAAATATTTTAAATTCATATCCTCCCCTCAACTGAATCAAACAAAAGTATCTTCATTTTCTTCCCTTCACCAAACTATACAGCCTTAAATACTCCTTTTTCTGTATTTAACGGTGCTTAAATCTCTCACAAGATCAAATCCCTAATTTATATGGCCCTTTTTGACATGCCAATGTCCCTGCACAATTTTCTCATCCCAAATAAAAAGGCATGGTCTGTTGGAATTGGGCATTCCATTTCGACGAAAATGTCCCTTTAGAAAAGGGGTTGATTTTGGATTTTCTGGGTTTTGGGTTTGTAAGGCAAGCTTTTAGTTTTTGTTGCCAAAATGTAAACTTGTTGAGAATACACCTTGTTTACCAAGTAACCATGTTTTTCTTCATTCACCCCATTGTGGAAAAAAGACTTCTTTTTCAACCACCAAAAAAATACAAAAATGAAAAGGAATAAGTAGTAAAGGGTTCTCTTTCAATGTATCGGTTTCAAGATCTGATCTCAATTTTCAGTCAAACTCTAGATTAGAATTTTGGATGAAGGGTAGAAAATGAAATTGTTTGAAGTGGTCACATAGCAAATTTCCTTAAAATAAAATGAGTTTATAATTTTAAATGCCACATAAGCATGTGATTTCAGTTAACATTTTTTTTAAGAGTTTGACAAAAAGGTTAATGATGCGCACGTTATAAAAACGATTTAATTTTTTAAGAAAAAAACGTAAGTATTGATCAGCTACAACTATAAAGGACGGCATAAAAAGTTCGCCTAACATTAATATATGGACCAGTGCCTTTAAAATAACACGAATCATATCTAATTTAGCTTATTGAATCATCAGTGCACTTCAGAACATTTCTAGCAGCATGAAACTGATGAAAAACCCAAATATTATAATAAAAAAACTTTAACATAATAAATATTTTTAGCTTACAGTAGCAGCTAAGAAAGGAATACAAGATGTCCAACACTGAAGCCAATAGCCAATAAAATACATATGCAAAATTTAAAACTACATCTTCCCGAGTATCAATACCCACCTAGAAACAATCCAAAACAAGGATTGGTATATGGCAAAAGAAACGAGGCTCTGTATAAAAACATTCATCCAAGTGGATCCCTGTTTTGTTCTATCGAGAGAGCACACATTCTTAAACACTAAGCTAACTTGCCTTTCAACACACCTTTTGGGATCTTACTCAAGACCTTTTCATCGAACACTGCATATTGCTTTTTAATCTCAATGAATGCCTTTTCGGCCAGAGGGTCTATCTTATCCTCATACTTATTATACAAGAAAGGAACCGTGTGCAACAAAACAAAACCTGCAAATGAAGAATAAGCAAATCAGTGAAAAATCAGTTCATAGGAAGGAAAAATCATCTACAAACATCAGTTTGATATGAATTGTTCTTACTTATGTAGAACAAGGTCAAGAAATTGCACCAGCTCCCCACAATTGAGAGAATCCACAAGCTGACAATAACCTAAAATAAATCAACAACAAAATCCTCGCAAAGGTTAGTGACATGACAGCAATAGTTTAGTTCTTCTCAAAAGCTGTACTAACACTAGAGTAGGAACCGAAAATGCAAGCCAACATCTTGGAAATTATTAAGTAATTTTAGTTTCCATGCATTTAGACCCATTGTTTCGAAGATTACTTATGAAAATGTGATTGATCATGTATAAGGAGTAAGAAGTTTGCAGGTTACATACAATGAGGAATTTCTTCAAATCTCTTCCAGAACCAATATTATGCAAGGCAGAAAATCCACGGTTGATTTCAATTCTCAACGCAGATGCAATTTGCAGAAATGGTTCCTCAGGAAGATGAACTACTGGAATGTGAGGCGGAGTCCTACAAAACATAATTCAATATACATCACATGCAATTGGTTAGATAAGTACTTATTCGAAGCCCAAGATTGTGCCTGATTCAATAGATCACAAGAAGTTCCAAAGAGTCTTACTTGTGAATAAATGTATGAGCATTAGACCACAAAAACAATAGCGCAAGCAACAGAATCAAAATGTGAGATACAAGAGTAAGAAAGTGGTATTCAAGCAGCTCAAAAAACACCCAAAAAGCAGTCGCTGCGCCAAGTGCACCAGCAGATACCTTCTTGTTTTTCCATAAGAACACATCAGCAGCTGCAATTCACAATTACTCGTATGAAAAAACAGAGATAGTACAAGAAAATAAATTAAAATTTCAGCTCTTTTTCTAGAGACATAAATCATGATTCATGGACCAATGAAAACTGAGAATCAAATCAGCAAAAGTAAGAATCAAATTATTCCACAAATTATACAGTTTAGACATCTTAAATAAATCATGATCATAGATACGATTCAATAAATCAATAAACTACTAGAAAAAGCTAATCAAGGGCACAACTAGAAAAATTTATCACAAGCAAAAGCACTCTTAGATTCAACAGTGGTAAATATTGAACACTAACAGATCTTCAATTCAATCTCATACATAAATGCCTTAAAAGATCTAAACCAAACACAAAATTCAATCACATCTAATAATAAATCAAAATGTAGAATTCAAAATATTACTTTTTCACAGATCTCTACCACAATCACAAGTATATATAGATATAGTTATAGATAGAGAGAGAGAGAGAGATTCATACGCTTTCCGCCACCGAGGAAGGAATGAACAGGCTTCTCCCTTCCAAAAAGGCGAAAAACCTTATCCTTAACAGAGGAAATAACAGGTTTCTCAGAATCGGAACTTGAACCTGAATCGGAGGAATCGTGAAAGTGAAGCTTCTCTGTGATCTTTTCAATCAAAGTTTCACCACTCGCCGCCGTCACAGTGCTTTCCGATTCGTCAGCCATTTTTCTTCGAAAACCCTAAATCTTAGGAATAGTACAAAAATGGATATAATTTTCTCTTTCGGTTTTGGGGAGAGAGTATAGAAGCGAGTGAAGTGTGGTTAGGGGCGAGATTCTCGGTGTGCGTATTTATAGTGTTGTGTTTAACGAGGTTTTGATTCCGAAGCTGAGGTTCGGAAGATATTTGAATCTAGTACGAAAAAACGAAGAGGGGAGACGGCGTTTTAACAGTTTTGGATTTTTTATTTGGTTTAGAATTTTGTCGCCGTTGAGATTGACGGTAATGCATGTGCTAGCTGCTGTTTGTTCGTAAAGTTATTACTGGATGTCGTAATTGTTTACTTTTAGTATAAAAATTATGTCAATTCCTTTTGCACTAAAAAGAAAATATACCAATTCTAATTTTAAAAGAAAAAATACCAATTCTAATTTTAATGTTTATTAAATTAACAAAAATATTTACATCATATTTATTAAGATAAATATACATTTATTCATCATATGGTATTAATTTAAGACCATTTTTAGAATAATAATATTAAAGGTTGTAGATTAATTGACATTCACTTATAATTGAATTTAATGAATATTTTGTTTTTAGCTTATATTTGAATCTGAAAAAAATATTTTTTTCATATAATAAAAAGAGTTTATTGGACATGTATTATGACTAATTTTACATTTATATGTATCATTCTGATAAAACATTAATTTTTATATTATTACGTATAATAATTTTAAAATACTTCTATAAAAATGAAGTAACAAGAAAAATTATTATTTCCATCCTAAACAAAAATAGTTAATAAATTTGATGCGTTTGATTTAAATTTTAAATCAAATATATCAATTATTTAAATAAAATATATTATTTTTTTTTAACTGAACTTTATTTATATTTTAAAATTTAGACTGTAACAAATATTCTTCTATTATTAAAAATGTATTATATTAGAATTAAATATTCATTTAAGTTAATTAAAACTATACAAAAAAATATTCCCGATAAAACTATGCAAATTTAACATTCTTTTGGTGGTTTAAAAGCTAATAGAAATCTATTGATATATTTTAGAAATTAATACAATAAAATAACTTTGTGATGTAATTTAATAGAACACATGAGTAATTTTTTTTACATTATCGAGGCTTAATAGTTAATTTCTAAAATATTTGATTTTTTAAATACAAATAAATTTATGTAATTTAATTATATTTGATGACGTTAATATTCTTAAAAATATCATTAAATTCGTATAAAAGTTTATTTGTAAATAGCTCTCTTTACATAGAATTGTTCTTGAAAATAGACATTTTTTTATCAAATAAAAAAATTTAATTTTGATATTATTGGTATAAAAAATTTATAAGACAGTAAATCACGATAATTATGTATATAATTTTAAAAATAATTATAATTAAAAAAATTTAATTTTTAATAATTCAATAATTATAATTAATTAATAATATAAAATATCATTGGCTTTTTTCAAGATACTAAAAATATATTAATAAACCCAACTCTTGGTTCAAGGAGTACCAAGAAGAGCACCAAAATTACAAAGCGTAAATTTACATGAGATAAAGATTACAAATTACAATGAATTTTTATTTTGGGTTCTTTTTACCGAGAACTATTTCAATGGCCGGTGAAATATTTATTTAATTGAATAGTGGTGTACAGAGTAACCGGCGGTGGATGCTTTCCGAAAGTATAACTAAAACTATCACTCACTTCAAAATTTTTGGACGTCTCCTACATAATTCATTCAATTCAAAAAAGCTACACTTGTTGAGAAATAACCAGATTCAGTCTAAGTTTTTTTTATTTTATTTACAAGAATCTAAGTTTAATTTTTAATGAATGCTGAATTACCTCATTTATTTAAATATATATATAAATTAGAGTTAAGTGGTGTAAACATGTTAACATAAGTAACTCCTAACATTAATCTATAAAAAATAAATAAATTAGATATCAAGATACCACAACAAGTTAAATAAGTTAAATAGTTACAGTTATTTAAATATGTGATTAATTATATTGAGTGAGTCATTAATAAATATAATCATTTATCGCAACTCATTTATCATCCACTTGCTACAATTAACTACGATTTTTAGGGCAGATTATAACCATGTACAATTAGAACATTGACATAGACCCTCAATTAGAAAGGTCCCAATTTTTTTTACAGTACACCTGAACTTTGAAAAATTGTATTTGTATCATTAATTTTTTATATTTACCACTTTGTAGTTTTGTATTTTTACCTTATGTTTAAAATAAATATTCATTTTATAAACGGGTACTATCTTTATCTGAGATTAAACCTAATTTTTCTCAACTATCATCTTCTCTCTCCACCCACCACTATGAGTCATAATTTGAGTTGTGTCAAAGGTTGAAAAATGGTTTAACTATTGATAAAATGGCTCAAATACAAACTAATTAGAAAGAAAATAAACATTAAAAAGATGTTTTAAAAATAATTATTTCGATACTAAAATTACTTGTTAGACATAAGTTGGTCTTTCGTGGTTTTAGTATGATATTGTACCAAAATGGATTTTTTTTGGATTTAATTGAAATATTAGTTGAATTTGATTCAACTGCCCATGACACATGTATTATAGATGATGATAAGATTCACTTTAATTATATTAGGCATAACATACGCAATAAGTTAATACCAATCAAAATAAAATCATTAGAAAAATCAAGCAAGCAAAATATTTTTCAGTGTGCACTTATGATATTAGTCACCAATAACAAATATTTTGATAATAAGATATGGCGATGTTTTTTCAAATTCTGTTACTATTGATGAACCTTTTTTAGGATTTTTGAATGTGAATGGTACAATCTTTTTTATGTGAATGGATTGAAAAATCTTGATGTTGGCCTATTTGAGGTGTGAGGACAAGGTTATGCTAATGGGTCAAATATAAAATGTATATTTGAATTTAAATTGTGGTTAAAAAATATCGAGTATAATTAACATCCGAAAAATTATGTATATTTCAACATAATTTTGAAAAATATCGAGTATATTTTGAAGTTAATTATATTTAGTAAATAGTTAATATGTTGCAATATCTTGTAGTTAATTATATTTAGTAGATGATTAATTAAAAGTAGAGGAGCTACTTAACCCGATATGTAAAGAGATACACAATTTAGCAAGAAAATCAATAAAATTATTTACTTATATGAAAATGTAACTAAGAGAAATGCTCCAAAGAGAAACATGAACCATAAACCATGTTAATAAATGCACTCAAACCTAACATTCTTAAGTTTCATATTGCAAGCCACACAAAACACCACACCGTGAAAAGACTCCAAGCTTATGCTAAAAAGACGTTTTTGGCTCCAATGTTATCATAGAAACCTTCAATATAATTACCATTGCAATCACGCACAAGACCATCATAGAATGACATTTTGAACAAATGTTGATGAGTTCCATCGACATTTACTTTAAAAGTATGGCTAGTTTCTAATCAACATTAATCATGTAGTAAATATAACTAACTACATATTTAAACTTTATTAAATTATTGTCGAATTTTAATGTAAATTTTATGTTAAAATAACAGAACTCTTAACTTAATATAAATAAGAGAATAATTTTCTAATATCATCATATTTTTACATGAATATAGTGCCATTTTATTTTTGTTTATATATTTGAAATGCGTGTAAGTTGTAGAAAATAAATTTTTTTATACAAACATATGTGATAACATACGATATATGTATTTTGATGATTAAATAACACAAATATATAAATAATTTATAATATGTAATTTTTTTTTGCAATATATAATTTGATTACAATATAATTGGTGTCACACAAAAAAAAAAAACTGGTGGAATATAATTTGTCCAAAACAACATTAAAAAAAATCATTGTATTTTTTATTTTTAATATAATAGGATATAAAGGGTGAGACAGAAATTACATTTATCATTTTGTAATCATTATTTACTATTGATATTCATTATGAAATTTCATTTAAAATATTATATCTATAAAGTTAAACAAATGATTTTTTTTAATCTTTTATACTCATATAATGTACATATTAATGGTTTTATAATTTAATATAATAGTTTATATTTATAAAGAAACTGTTAACATAAAATAAATACAGTTCACAAAAACAATTGTAGAATAATTTAGAATCTGAAAATATTATACACTTTCCTAAAAAAATATGAATTACACAGTTTCTAAAAAAATATATTATACATTATGGAATAATTTAGAATTTGGAAATATTATACAGTTTCCTTAAAAACATTCATTATCCCCTTTCCTAAAAAATATGATTATATAAAGTTTTTTCTTTTTTAAAAAGTACTATTACATAAACTTGTAACCCATTTTGATCATAGAAGAGGCTGATGCTACCGCGCACGAGTGATAGATGTGGTGCACGGTGCAAGAGTAAATTTAACCGTTAGATTAAAATGACCTTCATGATAATATCATGGTTTTTCACACTTGATTTCTCTCTCTTCCAACCTCTTTCTTCACTGTGAAGCCTCCACTACTGGTCCACTCAATATAATTAATTATTCATAGATTTTGGTCTGTATTTGGAAAAAAAATCATAAGAGTTAAGAATAATGGGTTCCTTTCATAGTTTTATGTCACACAAAAGCTCTTGCACCATGCACTAAATTATTTGTGTACAGTAGAAATAATCCATACAAAATTATATAACCTTCTAAGCATTATTTTGGTGTACATTGGGTTTGAAGAAATTATATTATGTGTATTATGCATCTCCACAGTTTAATTTTCTATCTCATCTCATTTGAAATTATATTTTTATCTTTTTTTACTATCTATAAAATCCTCGAAAAAATTTAGCACTCAATTTTCACCCCCTCTTTCCAAACTTTATATAAATTACTCCACCATTGAAAGTTTACAAATTTTTGAAATATATAAAGTAAATAATTTTTCTTAATTTCAAATTTTTCATAATTTCAAAACAAGTAAGTTTGAAATTTTCGAACCTTTAAAACAACAATAAAGTTTCGAAATAGATTTTCAAAAGTTTTCATCAATATGAAACTTTCAAAATGTTAATCTTTAGTTTTTTTCAAAACTTTCGAAACATTGAAATGTTCGAAACAGTAAATCTTCGAAACTTTCAAAATTAAAAAATGGAAAGTTTATATAAATGGAAAAATATATAAATGGAAAGTTTATATCAATAATTAAAAATGTCCAGATCAATGCCAAACCTTTAGTAAATTGTTAATTTCTAAAGTTTATAATAATTCTAAAGTTTTGAAATTTCTGCGAAGCTTCAATTTCGAAAATTTTGAAATCCTCGAAAGTTTGAAAAATCTAAAAATTTTCATTTTGAAAATTTTAAAAAGTTCGAAAGTTTCAGCAATTTCTGAAAAAACATTATTTCGAACATTTCATAACTTCGAAAGTTTGAACAATCTGAAAAAATTTCATTTCAAAAATTTTAAAAAGTTCGAAAGTTTCAATAATTTTAAAAAGTTCGAAAGTTTCAATAATTTCTGGAAAAACTTTATTTCAAAACATTTGAAAGTTTAAACAATCTCTCGTTACAGATAGTAAAAAATGACAAAAATATAATTTCATGTGGGATGATGGGTGGGTACCAAATCCAACAAGTAGTGTTGTTTATCCGCTATTTAAAGAAAAGTTGGATTTGGTACCTTATAATTTAACTTGTATCTCGAAATATTGAAAAATTCAATTTTATCTCTTTTATCTTTGTTCATTCCAAGGTAAAAAAAATTCTTCATAAACGTACAAATTGAAGTAACAATGTCAATTATAAGGAAGAGAGTTTGAATTATAATTGTTCATTTTTAACTTTTTTTGTTAAATCTGAAATATTTAACTCAAAATTGATATTGGTTATAAACGAAGAACGTTCTTGGTTGGTGAAAACAATAATATTAACTAATCTATAAAACTGATTAGAAGATAAAAAGTAAATAGAGATAAGTAAAGAGAATCACATAGAAATATATACGGGTTCACCCAACACTAGTTAGATCCAGTTATCACAATTGTGAGATTTTCCATTAAGTGCTAAAAGTAAGATCGTTCTTGGTTTTCACACAACTTTTACATATCAATCTTGATCAGTTGCAAAGTACTACATTTCTATCTAGAAAGGATTTTCACAAGTTACCTTACACTCTTTTAGAAAGGATTTTTACAAATTACCTTTTAAACATGATATTTTTTTTACAAACTACTCAAGTCATGTCAACAATATAGTCTTGAGTTTACAAAGTTATGATTTTGAGATTGTTAGAATATGAGTATGCTCAACTCGTGTTTGAGAATAGATTCTAGAATTTAGAACTCAGTAGAAATTGATTCTAATGTCAAACTAAGAACATAACTGAAATTTAAAGATGATTCAGAAGCTCAAGAGGATTTGAGTATGATTGTATGAGTGATGTATTACTTTGCACTTAAAGCTTTGATTTGTTCTTCATCTTGAGGCTTTATTTATAGGCTTTAAGAGGGCTTATGACAGTCCATTTGGCCGTTGGGAATGATCTAGCTGTCATGAGTAAGTGAACGGATAAGATCAATCATAAAGCAAGAATGTTCTTGCTGAAGGCAGAAATGTTCTTGTGAACCAAGAACGATCTTCAATTTTGCCTTGAGATGAGCTGACTTTTAATCTTATCTTGACAGTTGTTTGAAAGTACAGTAGAAGTGTCTTTTCCAGCCTGTCAACCTTGTACTTCGATTTGCTTAACTTGGAGAATGATATTGCTTTATGAATTTGTGAAGCATAGTCTTTTGCCTTCGAATCTTGGAGTGGTTCTTGCATTAGATTGATCTTTGTACATTTATGGTGAAATTCTAGAAAGGATTGCAATTCTTGGATCTAATATTTTCTTTAAGAATCTGATCATTCTTGCTAATTTGCAGATGTGGAGAACATTCTTCGTTTTTCTGAAATCTGTCAAAAATGTTATTCGTTTATCTGAATTAACTTTCTTTATTTTAATATGATATGCTTTGTAATGCTTGGTACCTATCTTTGATTAACATACTCAAATACACATGTTAAATACCAAAATACTTAGAATTATTATTAGAAGTCTTAATTAACATTTGTTTAATTATCATCAAAATATTAATTTGAGATTTTGTCTCAACACACCTTCATCGAAAAAGCTGGTACACAAATTAACACTATCAAAAATTATATTTTCAAATTTTATGGTGATGTAATTTGTGTTCCGAAAACTTTAAGACATAAAATTTCCGGTAGTGTAAATTGTGTATCACAATTTGACCAACAAAATTTCGGGTAGTTAATAATTCCCTAGAAAATTAAGTTTTGAAATTTCCGAGAGTTAATTTTATTACATCGGAAATTTTAAAATTTTCGATACGTAATTTTTTATTTATTCAAGATTTAATAAAATATATTTTAAAGGAATTTCACAATTGAAATAACTCTTTAAATATTTTTTTTTCCAGTTTTTCTTCTCTTTCTCAATTAGCCTGTGAGACATTTTATCATTTGACATTTTACAGTATATCAAATTAAATCCAGTTCCTACCATCATTAAATTAACCGTTTCAAACAAATTGAGTTCATAACAGCACCTTAACATCACGATTCATAAAAAAAAAAAAAAAAAAAAAATAGGACCTCCCTAATTGGAACTTATCTACCATTCAACCAAAAACTTGAAATTTCTGATAGTTATATTTAAATTAAAATTTTTGGTAGTTATATTTTAATACTGGAAATTTCAAAAATAAAATTTACGATTGGAAATAACTACTAAAAAAATTTATTTTCGAAATCTCCGATATTGAAATATAACTTCCGATTAAAGGGAAAAAAATAGTTTTTCAAAAATTTGGAAACGTGGAGGTAGCATCAACATATACAAATTTGTCTTAATCTTTACTGTTTACTTAAGGATGTTTTCATAAATTAATGGATGCAAATTATAAATAAAAGATACAAATCTTACTATGGAGGACAAAATCTAATTTTCTTTAATAAGCCCCTACTTAGTATTTTATTTGCAATTCTCAATCCATTATGTGATTATCATTTTTTGGCTTAGATAAGGGACTCATGATCCCTTTTTTTTTGTCAACTAAAATATCTTTGGAAAAAAATTATTTCTTAAAAAAACTATTATATTTTTAAAAAATTAATAACAATTTCTTTTCTAAAAAATTATTGTGTTCCGAAAGTGTTATTCCTAAAACAAAAAACATATTTTTCAAAAAAAAAAGTTTCTTTTTATAGATTTTTGTATCTAAAAATAAGTTTTGACAATAAAATATTTAAAGATTGTGAGCTAATTTAAGATTTTGACGGTTATCTATCTGATCGAAGTAAAATTCAACCTTTTATGTTTGTTCATCTTTACTGGATTATAATTTTCGACAATGTAAAATATACTATTAAATTTTAACTTTCAATAATATATTGGAGATAGATTGACAAATACGGAGATAGATTTGAGGGCTTATGTAAAGAGGGCTCTTGGTCTTTGAAGTTATGTAGGACCCCATAGTTGGATTCAAATTATTATTCTATAAATTTGACAACTCTAATTGCAACTATGATTTTACTACGGTTGTTGTTGTTGTTGTTTTTTTTTTTGATAAATATTAATCCAACTTTTTATGTTTATTAATTCTAGATCTTATAAAATTGAAATGATGTATGGATATTTTTATTTTTATTTTGCCAAAGAGAAAATGACAATTAAGTGGATGAAATTTACTATTCTTAATTGTGAGGGTGAAGATTGTGCAACCATAATTGGTCGAAATAATAATGAAGATAATAAATAAGCAATAAAAAATAAGACAAACAAAAAGAGGAATAAGTGCAAAATCAATTGGGTAAAAATAGAGCACGAGGCTGTTGATGCAGATTGGAGCTAAACTATTTTACTAAAATTGCCTCAATTATGAATAGACATTGAACTAAATATTTATTCAACTATAAGCTCATTATTGACATATATATATATATATATATATATATATATATATATATATATTACATTTATAAAATCACCTGAATGGCCTAGAAGGCTTCTCTAAAACAGCAGAAAAGAACATTTCTTGATCATCCTTGTCAAGCTTTGGAACAACAATCCATTTATGCTTCTTATATCTCAACATTTTGAATGCTTGCAAATAATCATACAAATCTTCCTTCAAACAAAAAAAACTATCAATCCAAAGCAACCCTCCTGGTCTCAAAACTCTATCCCAATCATACAATACAAAATCCAATAACACAAAATCAATCCAACCATCTAGAAACCTTGTTGTATGAATCAAATCAAGTGTATTGTCAAAAAATGGAAGCCTTTGATTTATAGTCAAGTAAAGAGGAACAAGTCCTCTAAGAGCTATCATTTCACTAAAAGGTGCACCAAAATTAATAGTAGCTGAAATAATTGTAACATTAAATTCCCTCATCCTAGCTGCAAAAGTACCTGTTCCAACACTAAAATCCAATCCTATTCTAATCTCACCTTGTTTAATTCCAAGAACATCATCTATGAAAAAATCAGCTTCAATTTTTTGGTTTGAAATTGAATCACCATCTAATCTTATCCACCTTGGCATCTCATGATCAGTTAGATTGAAACAATCTGCACACTTGAAGAAACCCTTTTGAGTATTTTTGTTGCTTGCAAGACAAGAAAAGTTCTTGCACCTATATTGACTCCATCTAACATTTCTATCATCAGGGATTTTCCACATAGAATCTTTGATAGAAAATGGTTTGTTATATAACTTAGGTGCTCTTGAAAAACACCTTCTTCTTGGTAAAGGATCACATCCATGAACCATAAGCTTTTGAGCTAGTTTCCAATCATCATTACATATTTCACCAATATCATAATTCATGTACTCTTCTAACTCTTCTTTCATGTCAAAACATGCATGTCCTATGCTAGTGAATGTTGCATTTGCCCCTATGAAATTTTGTTTTCTTAATCTATTAGGCTTGATTCTGATATATTTTCGAATCTCTTCTCTCAGAAAGTAATTAGCAGGTTCGCTAGAATATTGTTTCTTTCCTTTCGTCAAAGGATGAATGACGAAACTATCATTTTGCCTTTCACTATGAAAGTTAGATGATTCTATAGACTCAAGTAGTCCTAATATGTCAGAAAGAAAAACACCTTGTTGCAATACAGATTGTGATGACGACAACAATGGATCTTGATCTATTTTCTTCAATTTCTCAAGTTCCTTTTGAATTTTTTGAATCACACTTTGCACTGTTGTTAACATTAACACTTCATTTTGATTCCTATTTATGCCTTCAGGAGTTAGATGAGTGTAGAAAGATTCAACATCAAAAAATGATTTCAAAGAGAAGAATTTGGACATGGATGCACCAGAAAGGAGAAGAGCAATAGAACCAACTATAAAGATAAACAGATAAACACTCTTCCATCTTTTTAACTTTGTATTATTATTATTATTAAAATTTTGTTTTGTCATTCTTCTAGGACTTTGAATATCCAAAGATTTCATGTGCTTTTTTTTTTGCATAAAAATAAAGTACATAGAGATAAAATTCTAAAAAAAACACATAACTTATAAAAGTTTGAGATGTGAAATTTCAGATTATGAAATAACTAACCATATGCATCACAAAGAGAAAATATTCATTCATCCATAACATCAAGACTAATGTTGAAATAATTAAGAACACAAAAATTAATCATTTGAAGATGAAAATCATAAAGGGAAACAAAATGAACAACTTGAAAGTGAGGATATTGAGGTTTGATATTTCCATGTTCTATGCATTATAATAAATATAGAACTTTGGTAGTACCTGGCTATTGGATTATTCTAGCATTGATCTAGTGATTGCTTAATAAGTACTTCATTTAAAAAAGCAAAAAGTGATTGTCAACTCATGCACAAAACTTAAACTTAAGGTAATCATAATCAAAATTTACAAATTACAACTTGTTAATGTGATTGAACTTTTACACAGATCTAGAGGATATTTATTTGTTAGCGAGAAACTAGGAAATGCATATGAAAATAAAATTTAAAAACTTTTCATGTTATCATGTTCTCACTTTTCAGTACAAAAAGTATGAAGTGGATGAAGCAGATTTTGCATATAAAAAATGAGTGATTACACATAATTAAGTGCCAATATCACATGCTTAATGAATAGTGTGTTGCATCTAATTCCTTTAGTTTAGGATGACAAAAAGAGAGTAATTTTCTTTGTGTTACACAGTAAAATTTACACTTTCCATGAATTACAAGTATTGTCGAATGTGTGATTTTAAAAATACTTATTTTTAAAGTCAAACAATTTTAATAATTTGATGATTACAATTGATTGATAGTGTAATTTTTTTTCTTCCAATTATAGTATTTTCAGAAGGTTTTTTTCTCAGATTCTTATGATTGCTTAACAGGTACTTAAATGTGTTGCTGAAGCAGGGCTATAAATATAGTAATTCAGCTGATTTGCATAACATTAGAAAAATGTTTTATGAGTACATGTCCTAGAGATTGGCAATAATTCATTGACATTAATTTCTATTGAATATCAAATTACAACTAGTTCATCCAATTAAGGATGAAAATAATGATATTTACATCATATTGGGCCGAAAACAAGGACAGTAAATCATGTCTCCAGAATGAAGGTACCAAATACTAATTGTCTACTCATGACGACAACCAAATGGGCCCAATAGGAAATAAAAAAGCAAAGCAAATTGTGGTTCTAAATAGAGACAAACTAGATAATGTGAAAACAAAAATTGTTCTATAAGAGAGTCAACATAAGTCACTCCTAGAAGATCAAATAGTATCCAATGTCAAATCAATCAAAATATGTACAACAAAACCCAGATGATCTTCGATTACATTACATATAATAACTAACATAAAGTTTATGGACAGCAAAAATATTGTCACAACTAATTAGTCCGTTTAATATATAGAATGCCAAAATAGATATTTGTTACCATTTACAGTCATTGCCTTTTTCATTGAATCTATCATTTGTCTTAGCCTTTGTGCTATTTTGTAATAGAATATACAAAAAAAATATTTGTATTATAAATTGGGAAAGGGAGAAAAATAAAAATGATTTTTGTATTGATTAACTGTGAAAGATGATTATAATAATAAGTATAATGAAATTTATATATTTAAATTAAAATAATTAATTTTTAATTAAAATAACTAATTTATAACTAATTTTATATTTTTAATATTTTCTTCGATCAATAATCTCTGCGCCACCTTCGCCTCTATTTACTCCACTCCTCTCTAATCTAGTCAACCTAGCCGGCACCATTTTGTGGCTAAGTGTCTAGACTACTCTATAGTTGTAGAAAAGAGATTCTCTCATTATATTTTCTTACAATGTTTTTCTCTAACAAAGGGGTTAAAAACTCTATACTTTCTTATGTTAAATGTCAATTCTTCATGTGATATGTTGAATGAGATTGTAAACTTCAAAATGAAAGACATATATTTCAGTGATAAAAATTGAAAATATAATTGATTTTTTTTTAACATGAGAAGATTCAATATAATTGATTTTTTTTTAACATGAGAAGATTCACTCGATTAATTTTATCTCTACCAATTTATTTATTATTATTGACAAAAAAAATACAAGCTACTCTTATTTGGCACTTTTCATCCATAACTTCAATCTTTTTCGACAAAATGTAAAGTCATCATTGTTTCACCGATTTAAAATATTACACATAATAATGTTGGGAAGTTCAAGGGTCTGAGAACAACAATACTCCAAAATTTACAAGAGACTTTAACACCACATATCCATTAAAATCTTAAGACATTGGGTACATAGATTATCATTTTTATATATCCAATATTTAATTCATTATTAGTGTAATATGTGGTACTCAATTAGAAGATTTCTAAGATTAAATCTGTTTTGGGTAGTTAGTTTTCATTTAGTTAATTGTAACTACTTTTGTTTGTTACTCCATCATAAACAACTTTTATATAAGTCAAAGCAAGCAAAGCTGACAAAACAAAGTGTAGAGAGAATAGAATGCAAGCTACAGTCTGTAGAAAGCGGCCAACATAAGTGTAACAAAATATTATAATAATTTCATCTCATATTAGTGATAACTCAAGTCGGATCCAGTCTCTCAGACGTAGAAGTTTTAACTTTAAATTGGGTTAACAATTATGTGTGTTCATTTTAGCATTGCCCTTAATTCTGTTTGACAGAAAATAGAGAATGTTCTCTGTTATGCAATCTGATCATTCTCCATTTTATTTTACAATATAAACAACATACATTTTACAAAAACCAAGAACATTTTTAATTTAGTGATTGATTGATTTTCGATTTTTAACAACAATTAGTCAATGTATGACTTAGTCACTCACGTTTAAATCTAAGGAATTGATGTGTTTCATACAATACATTTAGAAATAGATTTTCTATTGAACTTTTTTTTAATTTTTCTCAAGTGGAATCACATCCATCAAACATAAGAAAGAAAAGAGTTAAAATTATTAAAATAAATAAATAGATACTGTGTTTTAATTGTAGAGATTAAAAATGGAGAAAAATAAATAAATACCACAACGGAGAAAAGTTTGAAAATGTTGTACCAAATAGCATTACTCTTACTAAATAAACCATTATGGCCCTTTCTTTATTATAAAAATAAATAAAAAATAAACCATTGTGGCACCGCAGAAAGTAACTTTAATCTACAACTTGTTGCTTCAATAATATACCACGATCATACAACATTGAAACACAAGAAAAGCAATCCCAATGCACATCTATTAACTTGTCCGATCCAAACATTCGTAGAAGTATAGTAACAATTCAACTTATATAAAAAAATCAATAAATTTTTAAAAACAACATGAGGTAAAAAAAACAAAAATAAAAACTTGATATTGAGAATCACATCTTCAAACCCTCAAACAAACAAAAAATTTCCATAACCAAAACTCATGTAAAAAAAAAAACCATCATTCTCAAAGTCAACAACATTTTCAAACTCAGTACATACAAAAAAAAAAAAAAAAGTCACCTCCTAACCCTCCTTTCACCAATATAATGAGAAAGCGGAACAACTTCTTGTAACGGCGTAGATAACGGCGTAGGCATAGGCGAGTTCCGACAAACGGGACAAGAACCGTTAAGTTTCAACCACGAATCAAGACAACATAGATGGAAATAGTGTCTACATTCCGGCATCATCCTCAACATCTCCGAATCCTTGTACTCACTCAAACAGATCGAGCACGTGGTGTCATAACCGGAATCTTTACCAAACTGAAACCTCGGATACGAATTAATAACATTTTGTTCCAAACCCAAAACACTCATTAAATACAAAAAAAAAAAAAAAAGTCACCTCCTAACCCTCCTTTCACCAATATAATGAGAAAGCGGAACAACTTCTTGTAACGGCGTAGATAACGGCGTAGGCATAGGCGAGTTCCGACAAACGGGACAAGAACCGTTAAGTTTCAACCACGAATCAAGACAACATAGATGGAAATAGTGTCTACATTCCGGCATCATCCTCAACATCTCCGAATCCTTGTACTCACTCAAACAGATCGAGCACGTGGTGTCATAACCGGAATCTTTACCAAACTGAAACCTCGGATACGAATTAATAACATTTTGTTCCAAACCCAAAACGACGCCGTCTTGTTCGTCGTCTTCCGCAACGAAAATGACGCGCGGCAAAACGACGCCGTCTGAGTTAGATTGATTGGTATGACGGTTATGACGGTTACGGAAAGTGCGGCAACAAAGATAGGAAGAAAGAATTAAGGTTGAAAGAAGGAAGAGGAAGCCGAGGGCTATAGCTATGGAGTAGCCGAAGCCGAGGTTAGTGAGATAAGGAATTGGTGGTGATGGTGAATAAGGGTTTGAGGAAGACATGAGGGAGAGGGAGATGAAGAAAAAGGGTATAATCCATTTGGGAAAGGTTATTGTTGTTAATTTTTTGTGAGGGTGGGTGAGTGTCTTAGTTGCTGCATTTAATACTATATGTTTATATGAGTAACTTAAATCTTCAACGGCATTCAATTGTTGCGTTGATTTGGTGATGATTTTATGATACTAGTACACATTTTTGTTATGTTTCGATTGGGTTGCTCTTTTTTTTTTTTTTTACTCTTCTTAGGTTGGCCCCTTTGGAACTTGCAAAGGTGAGGAAACATAAACTATAGTTAATGAATAAACTACTAGTGTAGTAGTGTTAACTTGCAAGCCTTCACTTACAAAGACGTTTTGTTTTGTTTTGTTCTACTGAGGATTGGTAGAAATACACTCTTTAATACCGTATATGATTGTGGGTGTTTTTATCTATTTAGCCCCAAATTATTCTCAATATTGTGGAGATATTTTTTGAGTGTTTATGGAGTGAGGTAGCTATGCAAGCATCCTCTTTTTTATATTAAATTTGTGTTCTATGCAATAAATCCTAGTAAAATATATCAATGTTTTTGAAATATACTGATATAGAGTTATTTGCGAAACTCGTTTAGTAATTTTTTTAGATGTTAAGTATTTATTAAAAATTGTCACTAAAAAAATTATAAAATAAGTTATGTGTACAAGTAGAACGTATAAGCATCCAAACATTGATCATCTTTTGTGGATGCTCTAATACACAATTTTTAACCTACTATATTTGATTGGTTAAAAATATGGATCCTACCAAATACATGTGGATCCCATATAAAATTAGTGGGACTCCTGTATCTTAACCAATCAAATAGAGTATGTTAGAAAATATGTCTTAAATAGTGTGCTGCAGACATTATTCTTGTTCTATTACTTAGCAAAAACAATTTCATCATCAAACTCAACTCAATTAGCTCATAATCATTTTTATTTTTTAGTTATAGCAAACCAACTTATAGCCCATTAGGTCATCTTGGTCCAATCCCATTTTTTGCCTAATTTTTTAAGGTCCGACAGGTATTATTATCGAGCCAAATGATCTGATCAATTTTGTCGGTTCTACACCCATCCACCCCACCAACACCTTGAAAAATAAAATAAATAAATAGTGTGATATGATAGATGTGATATGTCAGTGATATAATACGAATACTAAAATTGAGAGAAAATGAATTGTTGAATGAGTGTAATAAAATGAGAGGTTTACAAATATCACAACTTTATAAATAATACGAAAATTGTCTTTGAACAATTCATTTTGTTGGAGATGTGATAGAAAGAGAGAAATATAGAGAGAAAAATTACATGTTGAATGGATATAAAAAAAGTTAAAGTTGTACAAATATCACCATTTTAAATAATTTCTTCTTGTTCCTATTTAATGGTCACATATGGATAAACACCAAAGATTTCTTTGATGGACAAGATAAGAGGGGTGATAGAAATAAAGTATCATACTTTGTTTGAATTCAATGTTTGGTGAACTGACATGATACAATAAGTTAATCTAAAAATATATCATATCATGTCTTTTTAGTTGAAATTTCTGTCATGAAAATGAGTAAGTATTTTCAAAAGTATTTTAAATCATGAAACAATATTTTGAGCCAAACCTGCCTGCACGCTATGATCTAAATGTAAAACTTTTCAAAAACACTGGTGAAAGTGTTAGAAAAACTAAATATGTGAGCATCATTGGCAGTTTCAAGTATGTTGTCGATTGTACTAGACCCGACATTGCCTACGTCATGGGACTATTGTGCATGTTTATCAGTAGACCTAATATAGAGCATTGACATGCTATTGAGGGAGTAATGAGATGCCTTAAACGGATCACAAATCTCATATTACATTATGAAATATTTCCTGTTGTCCTTGAAGGATATAGTGATGCTGATTGACACAGTTTTTAGATGACTCCAAAACAACCACTAACTATATATTTAGTATAACAAGTGGAGCTATATCTTGGAAATAAAAAAAGAATGATATTGTCCAAGTCCAATATGGAATCTGAAATGACAACATTAACAACCACTAGTGAAGAAACGAGTTGGTTGAGATGATTGCTAGCAAAGATCCCTTCAATAGATAACAAGTTATGAAGTGATATGAGATGAACATGCTATTATAAGTCAAAGAAGCATGATTCCTGAAGCAAAGATAGGATGGAGTAATAGAAACTATTAATGAAGATATATACTCTACGTGGAGTGGAATACCTAACTACATGAGTACTCTTAATATGCTCACCCATGTGAACGTGAAAGTAGGGTCGCTTCCTATGGAATTTTGAGATAGAATTCTCAGAGCTTTCACTATACTTGGATAAATGTGCAAGACCATTAACATGCGAGCTTTTGAGAATACATCCTATAACAAAAAATTTGTGTGATTTTGATGTCAAAGATAGAGTTCAAGACTACATATCACTTTTGTTGAATATGAATCTTACTTGTTATACAAAGATTCAAGTCGAAAGACACCTCTATTTATGCACAATCTTATAAAAGCATTTGATGTTGCTTCATAAACATTCTTTTTAAAATTCAAGTGAGAGATTGTTGGAACATAGAGAGTATGTTAATGTCTGAATTTAAAAATTTATAAAGTACTACATTGGCAAGCTTTCATACATTGGTTATCTTTCAACTCTATAAATATTTAAAGTCTCATTTGATAGTTTACATGTATGAGATAGCTTCCATCACTATATAAAGAGTGTCAAACTCTTGTGAAAATACATCAAAGTTTGATGTAATTTCCAATTTTCTCTATTTCTCTTGTTCTGCTTGACTCGATGCACTTCTGAGTCATTTCTCCCATTTGTTTCTATTCATTCAATATTTTTAAATTTTTTCCAATACCACTTTTCTTCTGATTTTAGAGTGGTTTTAGTGTCGTAGTCCATTCGATTTATAAGTGGTTTTAAGTATTATACTTCTAAAGTGACCAATATAGCTATATGAAAATGGTGTAATTCTAGAACGATTTTCTATAGTGCAATAAAATACTGATACACTTTGTAACTGAGATTTTATCTTGGGGACGTCGTGGTTAGTAGTTTGCTTGCACAATTTGAGACATTGTTAAGAAACGTCTTAAAGAGAGCGATATAGTCTGCGACTCAACTTAATAATATCTTTAGTGTCTGAAAACTATTTTTAAAATGTTATATTGAAACTCCACAACAACAACAATAACAAATATACGTAAATAACAAATATACGTAAGTGTTCAAATATAATATTTCTTGCGAAACATTTAATATGTTTGGATTCATAGTGCATGTGTTTTCTCACAACCTAATAGAGTACATTAACAATATTGTTTGCCTTTTCGTAATATAGTAAACGAAAACGTAATAAAAAATATTTGTTAAGACCATAAATATATTTTTTAAAGTCTGTGGAAGACAATAAATATATAATAGGTTTAAGATATAATATATTTCTTTTATTATTATTTTTTGTATAGACCATTTATGAATTTGTAATTATTGAGAAAAATTAATGTCTCTCCTTCTCAAATCATATCACATATATTTATCTCATCTCTGATAATATTATTTAGGTGAAATTCTAGTAGGTATGTTTCGAACTATATAATAATATTATAATCGATAAATATTATCTATTAAAGATTATTATAAAAATATAAAAAAAATAAATATAAAATAAAATAAAATGTATAAGGCAATTCCAAAAAAATAAAATAATCTTAAACAACATTATAATAGAAGTTTTAGGAGTTTATGTTCCTTTGCAAAATTTAGGGGGAAAAGAAAAATTGAGCAAACATGACTATTTGAAAAAGAAGAAAAAGCATGATGGTGAATTTGTGTTGTATTATTGGATGTGTTGTTCCTCGATGCTAGAAACTCTAGGAAAGCTTCAACATGGAGCTATTTGACTCCTTGTGAGTCCCATAATAAAGCAATCTCATTGTTTGTAGTTAATCTGAACCTATGTAACCAGTTTCTTTTTCATATATATGGGATTGTCTGGCAACGGTTTTGCTATATATATATATAAAAGATAGTTAAAAAATTTAGACTTGGACCATGATTTAATGAAAATTAGGTTAGTGTAAAATATATCTCTGAATTTTTTTTCTTTGTATATATAGACAATTTAGTATAATGACCATCAAAAATTCATAAACAATGGTGAAATTTCGAATTTAAAGTCGAAACATGATATTTAATCTAATCTTTTTATATAGTAATATTTTTTTTTAAATGTGTACATTATATATTCTTACACCAAAAAATAATATTTGTTATGAATTAACACATGTTTTTATTAAATTAGAATAAAATCAATTATTGTTTTATCGTCATCAATAACTTTCAAAATTTCCATTTAAAAAATGCAATTTAAGCTGATTGATTGGCATTTCTGTTTTTAATTTGTTTATTATTTGAAACTTGAATTTAAATGTCGAAATGAATGAGAGCAAGACACATAAAAAGCTATTAGTAAATTTGTTGATAAAATAATATATGAGATTAAAAAATATAAGAAAGTAACGTGAGAAATTATTTATATATATATATATATATATAATTTTTTTTAATCAATTATTAATATACATAAAATTATCAAATGAGTTATTTATTATTGGAATATCGTTTTTGACATTCTCTATTCCACAACCACCAACTAGCACAAATGAAGCTTCATCATTATTCCTCTTCATCTCTGTTAGTATTTTGAAGAGCTTTTATTTGTCATAATTATAAAGGAAAAATATACCTTTTTCTCTTTGACAGAACATGTAAAATATTCAATTCAATTACCACTTTATAGCTTTTTTGTTTTTTTTTTTGCTGATGGCAATGCTTACCATCACAAGCCCTCAATTACCACTTTTGTTGAGTACCAATAACAGAAAAAGTTTGATATTCCGTCTGTATGTATATTCTATTATTTCTAAAAGAAAGAAATAGATAATATAATAAATGTTATTTATTATGTAAAAAAGAATTAAATGTTAAACGAGTGTATATAAGATAAAGATATTTTAATATAAAAGTTGTACAAAGATTATTTTATATTTGAATTGATCACAAATATTATTGACTACTGATTGAATTACGAAATCATATTTTTTTAAATAATTTAATTTTTTATTAAATAAATTTTGAGAAATATGATTTAACTAATAAAAAAGATAAATATTTTGAAATTGAGTTGATTATATTATGAATAGAAAATACTTTTTAATCTTAATTAAATTTATAAATCTTACTTAATTTGTAGAGTGGCTAATATTAATCAACTTAACTTAACAAAAGTAGCTATAACAAATTTAGGTATGGTACTAGCGCGATCGAGCTCAATTTTTTAAATTATTATATTTTAAAAAAAATAAAAACTTTCCTTTCAGAATCCCTAATCCCTTCTCTGCATCTCGCACAAGTTGCTCTTTCCGATCACACTATCCTCCGTCCGGCCGCTCCTTTTCGCTGCCATAACAGTTTCGAATCCGATCACCGAGGTATTCCTCTTCTCTGTTGCGCTACTCATAACAGATCTCATTTCTTCAATTATTTTCTTCTCCTTAGTTTCACTCACACCAGGCACGAAGCTTCTTCTACTTCTTCTTTAGTTCTAACTACTTTCATTGTATCGCTTTTTTTTTTTTTTTTTATAAAAAATTTATGAATGGAACCATTCTGTTATCAATTTTATGTTTGTTCCTTTACACATTCTGTTTGCACTTTGTTTAATTGTTCCTTGGAATTTAGCAGTGGCATATGGAGCCATATTTCTCTAGAAATTTCATATAGGTTATTAAGGATGATGAATTTCTTGTGCCGATGTCAATGTGAAGTTACTTGTATACATGTTCATAGCAATGAACGATAGTGTTTAATTCTATTTGTGCTATTTATTTTTTTCCACCAAGTGAATGATAGTGTGGAATTTCATTTGGGGTCGCGCCTCCCTGCAGTACCAAAACACGCAGTAGTTGATCTCAACCGATGATTTCAAACCGGATGGTTAAGAATCCTCAAATCATACAATTGGTTTAACTGCGTAAAATGATCTCAGCTGTCGATCTAAATCAGATGGCTGAGAGCTGTAACTGCGCGACGCAGTTACATAGGGGAATCTGATTCCTTTCATTTGTGCATTTTTTGTTTTTCCACATGAGATTTGATGCTTGAATTTAAATTATGAAGACTTGTCTTTGTTATGAATTTTATGTACTTGTCATGGATATTTTTGTATATTTGATATGGATTTTTACTTTATAAGTTATGAACTTATGGATATTTTTTATATTTGTCATGTATTTTATTGTTATTTTTATTTATTGAACGATTTGATTGAATGGTTTGACCATGGTTTAACTGGTTGAATAGGACTTGGAGGTCTCGCAGGGTCGACCTCCAGTCTGGTTTTTAAAACATTGCCATCAAGAGGACTAATGTGTTTGGTGTGTGAGTTAGAAGCATCATATAAGGAGCAAGAGGATGATTGGAGTCGGAAAGATCAAGCAGTACGGTAACGTCCTCGATAAACCCCTTGCCAAGGGCAAACAAGAGGTAACATATTTTTCTTAAACATCACTAAATCAATCCTCTTCCTTGATCTACTTCTCCCCGAATGCTGTTACTTTCAGATCTTGCTTTTCTATGTTATTCTGCAGCAAATTATGTCTTCACCAATCATTTGTATTTTATGTTTCCAAGACTAATTTGATGTGTTGGCATGCAGGTTAGTTTGAGTGCATTTGCATTCTTATTCTCCGAGCTTGTTCAGTACAACCAAACGCAGGTTGACAATATTGGCGAGCTCGAACGAAGGTGATTTTCATTCTTCATCTCTCAAAGATCACGATAGTTACCAATTTTGTTTTGTTTTGTTGTTCGCGTATGTTCCTTGTTGTGCTTGTCATATTCGGTTTACGAAAAGTAGGTACTCCGTTATTAACATGACATTTTCACTTCATGTTAATATTCTTATTTGTGCTTTACTTGTAACTTATGAAGCTTGAAGGGATAGAAATTTTAGGTTTTCCTATTAATAACTAAGGATTGAATTGGCTTGAAATCAGTATGTTTCAAATGTTTTATTATTGTTATTGTTATATATCTAATTAATACATATGAGTTTGATATTTATTATTAATTCTCCAGACTGGAGGATGCTGGATATGCAGTTGGGGCTCGTGTTCTTGAGCTGCTTTGCCACAGAGATAAGGTATGGTTGCTGTCAGAAATCTTGCAAAAGTTTACTTTGTTTATCATAGTCAATATTAAACGTTCAGTTAATTAAATTAGACAATCCTGGAACTCGAGATGAGGAGATTGACATGACAATCAATTTGATTATTTATTAAATAACATCTCTTTTGTTTATTTACTGCATAGCTTATGAAAACAACTTATAGCTTATATGAAAACAATTTGACTTTATTTTGTCTTTTGTGATGAAAATTATATATCATAAATCCTTATATGACGAGTACTTTATGTTATTAATAATTCACATGAGATCAAATTCAATCTAACAAGAATGAAACACACTGTAGGATTTGAACCTACAACATCGGGATTTAAGATCTACGTTCAGTGATGGATCGACGAACCCTCCGAATAATCAACTCGTTTTCTAAGCAGAGTCTCTCAAAATCTTCTCTCTTTGCCCTCAATTATACATGAAAATGATTTGTTACTTTATTATGACTGTCCCTCGTACCAGTTTCATTATCAAGAAGTGTTTCCACGACTTCTTGTACCAAATTCTCTTGACATATTACTAATTTCCCTTTTACATTAGATTCACCAGTAGTCCCTTTCCTTTGAAGTATTTATCGTGTCAAATGGTCTAATCAGTTTGACTTTCATATACCCATAGAGTGAAACTAAACACTTATTACACATCTTGGTCTGTGACTTTTTCATTGGAGTCCTGGACTCCAGAAGTTTTTTAATATCAAAGTTTCTTATAAATTTGATTGTTCTAAGAAAATAAATTTGTTACGTGTAACTGAATGTCTGAAACATGTTGACTTTTTGTGCTTATCCATTCATTTGTGAATAAAATTGTTGCAGTTCATTTCACCGAGCTTCATATTTTATAATTTATTAAAAAAAGATTTATGGTATTGTGACTTGGGTTCAGTTCTTTTATCACAAAAATGTAATGGGGAAAAGGTAACACTTGGGTTCAACTCATCCCATACAATGTCTGGGCATGGAAGCCAGTTTCCTGTCCATTTCTATGCTTTATATTCTGTTTGATTATAAGTATTTGGCATCGGCAATTTGTTACTGACAAAATTAACTTTTGTAAATTGTACCATTCAGTATCTCATTTCCACCTTCAGATGTGTTCACCCTTTAGGCTTCACGTCATTCTCTCCCTAAAATGAGAGAATCCATGCACATCCATTAGGTCTGTTAGTTGATCTTCTGTATATGTTGGTAATTGACAATTTATTTTTATAGCCAAATGTTAGTATGTTAGTGAGTCAGTGGGTTATGTTAGTTTTCAAACTTTGAACTTTGGAACTCCTAATTTGTACTCTGGTGTCCCTCAACTCACCAACCGAGCTGCCTGCTTGGGAAGAAAACTGAGACTTGTTGATTAAAATTTGACCAGGAGGCTGGAATATATATGCTTTTTTTGTATGAGGTTTGCATGTTTGATGTAGCAATATCATTTTGAAACTGCAGGGAAACAGAAGGGAGACACGGTTGCTGGGTATTCTTTCTTTTGTACACAGTACAGTGTGGAAAGTACTATTTGGAAAGGTTAGCTCCTTTATCAGAATTTGCTTTTATTTCCTATTTACCCCTTATCTACCATTATTTGGACAGGTAAGTTATATATTTGTGTTTCACAATGGCATGAAATATCCATTGCTTAAAGACATGACTTTTGACCCCTTTTTCATCTGGGTGTAGTATGCTTTTTTAGACTGAAAAATAGGTTCTATGAAGCTTTATGTCGTTTAGAAAAAATATATATACAAAGCTGTTTTGGTTGTTCATTATAAAAAGGTTATAATTGCTGGCTTTAGCAATCTAGTGTGGGTATTCACGATTTTAACTTGTCTGATAGATTCACCTTGATGTGGCCGTTGGAATGAGAAGAACTGTTTATCAGTGCCAATTTAATGACCCTGTAGATGTTGAAAAAGTTTATATCGATTTTGTTTTACACTCGAATGGTCACAAGTGTATTATCCACTACTCATGGATGTTGTCTATTGAACTGGCCATGTTTAGTTGTTTACACAGAATCATCAACATCTTGATACAGTATTGGTTCGTGAAACCTGTATATTTTTGTCATTAAGTGTTCCATATCATGATTTTCTTTGTGCCTTTTGAAAGTTCTTATGTTTTACGGTCAACTTCACAGATCTTGTGTTGGAGACCTTACACATTAATGCAGAAGCAGAATGCATTAACTATGATAACTAATACCTATTCCTGAATCTCGCAGTTATATTTGATGGTGTGAGAATAAGTTCTTGGCTAATTTATATGCTGTTCTTGCTGTACCGTTGCACCATATACTCATTTGCTATACTCATTTTCTTTCGAAATATCTTAACTTTTTGGTGGCTCCCTCAATTTCAATATATGTATTTTTGTCACTGTAATAGGTAGCTGACTCACTGGAGAAAGGAACTGAACACGAAGATGAATACATGATCAGTGAAAAGGAACTCCTTGTAAACAAGTAAGTTTAGTCTCAGCAATCAATTTGATTGTTACACATACTGGACTTTTTAACATCAATCAGTAGTGAGCTGATGGATCTCTGGTTTATAGATTCATTTCTATCCCAAAGGACATGGGAACGTTTAACTGCGGCGCATTTGTTGCTGGAATAGTTCGGGTGAGTGCTTCGCTCAGTTTCCATCAACTAGATATCTTATTCTTAGAGTAAGGCCAAATCAGTTGTTTTGTTTTTGTTCTATTCATCAGGGTGTTTTGGATGGTGCCGGCTTTCCAGCTGTTGTAACAGCTCATTTTGTGCCCATGGAAGGGCAACAACGGCCTCGGACAACAATTTTGATAAAATTTGCAGAAGAGGTAAATCCTCATTGATTTTCCTTTTGATCTGTGCACGCAACACATTCTTAACTGATGAGTTTGGTTTTTGGGCTATCTTTCAGGTGTTACGTAGAGAAGCAAGATTAGGCTGATGTTTATACCGAGTTGTCAATAAGATATTTGTAATGCTGAACACCAATATGAAAAGTATTTTAAGATTCTGACCAACCTGTCCTTTTGATATGTGCTTCAAACTCGTTTCTGATTCTATCGTATGTTATGCTTTGAAGTCGAGAATTGTTCTTACTCAGGAATTATATATAATGTACAAAAAATCTTTTGTTGTTTAATTTCAATATCTCATCCTGCATATTGATTGAGGATAACTCAGGGATGTAGTAAAGTTTGATTTATTAGCAAACTACGAAATATTTATGTAGTTTGTTGAATGTACATTGGTCTCAAGAAATTCTATAAGCAACCTACTTTTAGATTATTTCAGTGTTAAACCAAACATAAGCTGGCTACGAAGTAAAGAATCTGATACAAGTTCTTTATTGGCGAGAGGAAATAATATACTTCCAAATTATATACTTCTATTGATGTTTTGCATCCCTTTAGTGTTTTTTAGCCTTCTATTGAAAATATTTCATCCTCTATGTAGTCTTCTTGCATGTCATATTTTTTTGAGTGTTTTGGGTTATAAACCTAAGCTTAGTTTGAAAGAACTAGCACATGGGAGATTTACGGCGAGAATACCAAAGGAATGAAGGAGTGTAAGAAAGAAGAAACAAAGTCACAATGATATATAATGTGTGTATATCAAGTGTTGACAAATATTTATATTGTTTCAAAATAATCTTCAATACCTCGTCTTTGTAGTGTTTAATGTGACAAATCAGTAAAATTAACTCTATGTGGTGTTTAATGTGACAAATAAGTAAAATTAACTCTATTAGTTGATTCATATTGACATAGAGATTAAGTCTGATTAATATATGATAATATTAAAGGCTATTTTAAAATTATGATAAAATGAAAGATTAAAAAGATATAAGTTCCAAAAGTCAAAGATGATTTTGGTAATTTAACTGTGCATATTATATTATTCTGGTAACTAACACATATGTTTAAAATTATGCTATCCTATGTTAAATACTGTTGAGGATTAAGAATCATGCAATCTACATAAACAAATATAACAATCAACTAAATTAATATATCTATGTATATTAATCTAAAAGGTAAAAACATATAAATAAGGTGCAAAAGTTTGGCTAAAATAATGTACATACTCTGCTATTATTATCTCACACACACAAATCTACATGCTTAACTATTGCAATAAATCTCTTAAAATTAAAAGTTACAAAAACATAAATAAATAAAAATTCAAATTCCATCTCTAAAGTATCACCTTATGTTGGCAATTTATGTCCTGTATTGCTCTATCTGAAATATTAATAGTCATAGTACAATTCATGTCGACCACAACATCTTTCTTAATAAACCAAATCTTGGCTATTCCCGAAAGTATTGAGTAAGTATTCATAATCATCTTACCTTCCAATACATCCTTCAATAAATCCGGACTAGAAGCGAGGCGGTTAGCCATAATAACCACCGGGACATTCAAATGCAAAGTCTTTCGTGCCTTTGCAAGTCCCGATGGTATTTGTGCATCCGCAACCAAAATACCACGATAGTACACCGATGTTGTGCTATTGTCAAATTTAAAAGATGCTATATTAGGATTCTTGATTGACATATCTATTAACAAGGACATGTTGAGTTTAACTTGAGGTGTTGGAATTTGAATAATATTAAGGTCAAGGTTTGTGAGTAGGATTTTATTGGTTGTTATTTTTGGGTCTTTAATCTTAAAAACCGTGAAAGCTAAGATGATAATTACTATGATTATAAGTAGTAGAAACATTGCGGTTACACACACACATTGCTTGATTTTTCTTCTACCTTCCATTGTTTCGAGAGCTTTTTCTTCGTTGCTTCTTGGGGATAAAGGTCTTGCTTGATCGGTCTCTGCCATGGTTGTTGGAGGTATATCAAAGGGAATGATATTTAGTGAAGGAATATTTTGCACAAATTAATGTGATGCTTAATATGTGGGTCTACTTTGGACATTTATATTTATAAAAAAAAGTGTGGAATTGTTTGTTAGTACTACTTTAGAAAGAAATATAAATAAAAAATATTTTGCATAAGATAATAGTATTAATGCTATTAATGAGTGGACCGTTTTGACAGAGCTAATTGATTAATATTAATGTAAAAATAAAAAATAAAAAATAAAAATGGAAACGCGTATATAAAGGGGTGTGTGTGTGTTAAGTGTGACAAAGACTTGAAAGGTGGTTTATGTTGACTTTAGCTAGGTGTAGTTATTTCATCAGTAAATGAATTGCTTGCCTTGGGCGTATGATGACTGTTTGTCTCTATCTAAGATTTTCAATATTTCATTCACGGTTATTTAAGAAATTTTTTAGTTTAAAATTAAACTTCTAAGTCATTTTTAGTCATTTTTTTTAAAATGATTTAAATAAGTAGTTTTAATAGAAAATTAATTTTTCTTTTCTATTTCTGTTGTTGTTTGATTGCAATATTTTTGTTTGTTGTATTAGTATAATATTATTTTATTTTTCCGTTTTGGTGTTCTGTTTATTTTATTCAGATTGATAAAATAATTTTGATCGTTTATAAATTTTAATTAATTACTTTAACATCATCAACTTACAAATCTGAGACATGAGTATTTAAGACACTTAAATTTTGTCATGTTTATAAATATATTGGCGTTTTGTATTATATTTATCTTTGGTGTTACTAACCTTGATATTCTAAGTTTGTATGTAAATTAATTCTTTTTTGTTTTAGATAAATTGAATTTATATTGTATCGATGTATTTTAATAATTTAAATGAATGACTATCGTTTTTAATTAATATTTTTTTTTCAATATATATATATATAATGTATAAAATTCAAAGATTAATCACTATATATCAACAATATGATAATGGAAGAGGCTAGTCTCACATAGCATAATATTTAATATCCGAATAAAATTAATTATTTATGGTAGAAGAAACTTTGTGAGAAAACACAATACTTTTTTTTTTACTAAGTAATCACTAGTGTTTTGCATGATTGTCGCTGGCCAATTAATTTTCTTTTTTACACTTTCGAAAAACGAACATGAAAACACGAGGTTGATTCTAAAGTGTTTATAGCCCTTCAACTATCGGATCAAGTGGCTTGGTTATTTAACAAAGTGTCCTAGAATTGACTTACAACCACTAGGTTAAGTACTATATGACAAATGAAAATTGATCATTTCATAGGCAAATTCAAGGGGAACCATGTAAAATTGTAAAAGTTGTTCAAGAGGTTAATCACATTAGATGTTAATTAGTTTCTTAGACGTAGAAATTCATGGTCATTTTAGTTTCAGATTTGATCGATGTAATATTTGATAAAAATAATGCAAAATATATATATATATATATAAAATGTAGTCATTAAACCAATACCAAACAGATAATTATTTCATCGGTAAACACAAAAATGATTGTGAACTTCAATTTCTGGTAAGTACCGTCGACTATTTATAGAGTTTTTGGTGATTTTTAAACGCCGATATGTGATACCTGACTCATTTTAAGTACTGATATGTGTATGCTGATCATATGTTATGTTGGTCCACCAAAATATTCGAGTCATTTTATATTCCATTTTAGACGAATAAATTGGCATTTAGCGCACAACAAGATCAATACTTTAATGGAAAAATTTGTATTCACCTCTCTAAAATCAGCTTAATCAGACACATCTTTTTTGTTTTTAGAACAACTATGTGCTATCTCAAAGTGTATTTTTTAAAGTTTTTACGCACATATTAAAAAATAAGATACTATTTATGGAATTCTTAATGTATGTACTTTGACACATGTTAGTATGATCAATAAAATATTTTAAAAAAAGGAACATATATGATTGACTTAGTGATTGAAGTGAGAGAGTTAAGAAGTAGAGTAATAAAGTCGTCATATATTTAATGAAAAAATAAAATAAAATAATTAATAAAAATAAAAATAATTTATCAAATTATCTTTATTTATTATCGGTGAGTCTTCTACTATCGTAAAATTAATATTTTAAAAGTAATATATATAATAATAATTAAAAGATATAATGAAAAAATATTAAAATTATAAAATAATATTTATTTTTGTAATATTATTTTTTCTTTCTAAAATGAGACAAACGAAGAGTACATTACAATACCTCATTTCATAATTGTTTGATCAAATAATAGTTGCCAGAACATTTTATTGGACAACGTGGAAGAAAGTTTGTAAGTTTTAATTCCATAAGGATGAGCTACTAACTAGCTAGGACCATGTGTTTGAAGTAGCATGATATATGATATTTTATTTTTCACGTTATTAGTCATACCAATATTTTAAGAACATAATGGATCATACACTTCTAGAACACGGTTGCTGTATGAATCAAAGTATTCATTCCATCTTTAACAACAATCTAGAATGGTAAGATTTTAAGAGTCCATGTATCAATTTCGAGTTAATTTAATTGTAAATTATAATTATAGTTAATTGAAAAACAAAATTGAATTTGTTTGGTTGGACTCTCCAATAAATTCTAGTGACTTTATAGACAATATTTAACAAAGTTTTATTCTTTTACTATTTTTTTATTTTTATTTATTTTTATCTTCATTTAACTTTGAGTGAACTTTGCAAACTCCAGTAAATTCATAAAATCTCATATGAAGTTTTAATAATTTTTTTATCTCAATTTTTATATTCGATTCCTTTCTTTTTATCAATTTGTTTTTGTTCTTATTAATTTTTTTATTATAATTAACTTGAAATTTTGAATTATTAATATATTTAATATATTTTTTAAATAGAATTTGATGTATTTTAGAAGTCGTGTACAAAGGGTGCTGTGAGAATGTGCAAGATTTGTGGGCGAACAAAACCCCAAATTATTAAGACACGATTCTTTTTGGGTTAAGTATATATATATTTAAAATAATTTTTTTAAATCATTATTTTACTTATAATATATTTTCTTTTTGTTCCAAATTAAATTGAGTTTTCAAATTGTTTTATCTACTATAAATTTTCAACTTAAATATTACTAAATAATTATTAAATAGTCTTCTATAATTCGTTATTTTTTATTTCTTGCAGAATAAACAATTGACTCAATTTATAAAAGATTTGAGCAATATAACACATATCAAGAGATTTTTAGATTTTTGTTTAATATAAAAATATTATGTTATTCTTTGATGAAAATTTATTATGCTATAAAAATCTTAGAATTTATTTGAAATATGGTAATTTATGTGATTATGATATGGAAATTCTATTTAAAGAATTAAAATTTATTAAGAAAGTTTTAACTTAATTCAAAATCAAATTTTATGAAGTTGAGTTTTCAAATGGTAACTATCGATGATGATATTGTATTGGCTGAAATGAGATTTTTCGAAATTGAAATTTTTTAAAATCTTATTTACAGATATATAATATTGCAAAATAAATCAAATAGTTTTCTTGATTTCAATTGAAAATAGTTTTTTAAAGAATTTTGATTATAAATAAATTATTAATAATTTTGCAAAAAAAAAATACAAAGAAAATAATATTCAAATATTAGTGTTATGTTACTACTACATATTCAATTTGATAGATGTATCGATCTATACATGTTCGATTTATAGATGTATGTATAACTATACATGTTCGATTTGATAGATGTATCAATTTGATGTATATATAACTAATTTTGATAGATGTATGTATAACTAATTTTAATATAATTTTATTTTAATTTTAATTTGATATGAATTTTTTCAATGATTAAGTAATTTCACACAAGGAATATATACATAATTCATCACTACTCAAGGAGTAGACCATTTTGTTTCTTGTAAAAAAAAAAAAAAAAAAAAAGCTATTTTGTTTCTTAACTATCGATATGAAGTAGGGAAAAGAAGTACACAAACTAAGTGTGAATAGATTATAACTGAAATTGCTACTAGTTAAACTTAAATTTTATTTGTGTGAATCAATGAAGATTGATTTAATTGATAAGAGATTATTTTATATTTTATTCTTCATAAAAATATAAGTTTATTAACATGTTTATAATTATTTTATATTTTATTTTTCATAAAAATATAGAGTAGTATAAAATGAATTAAAGATTAATGAAATAAAAAATAAATGCAAGATAAGAAAATAATATCATATTAATGGTTACACGTTGGTGATTTGATTGTTGGCAGCATCCAAGATTTGTTATTAGTTATATTGATGGAGTAGATTTTGAGTGGCGGGAGAGTACTCTGCCACGTTGACATTCCTAATATCGTGTTAGTGGAGGGAAGCAATTTGATTAATTTCTAATGTGATTTATTAAAGATGATATTGATATTGATAGAGTAGTAACATTACAAGGTACAAAAAAAGTAATAAATATTAGAAAGGTTTTGGTAACTTGAGTTGTCCCTTTTGAGAAAGAGGAATGGTAAAATTGCCAATAACAGGAAGGTCAATAATAAGACCCAAATCCAATTGATAGTCAATATCCCAATCAGCTCCAATGTCTCTTGCCAAACTCATCAATATGCTGTATGGTACCTTCACAGGTACATCCACCATTGTTCTATCCTTTGCCTTTAAGGATCCTGGATCTGGTATTGTCCCTGATGCAATCTCCCTTTTACCACATTAATTAAAACATTTATTATTATTCTACTCAAATTCAAATTCAAATTCAATCTTCTTCATTTGATTCATATTATACATACCTGTTGGCGCTTTTGAAAGAGTAGTTGACCTCACAAATGGGAATTGGAGTTGAATAAGGATTTTGAACACAGACCTTTGCCAAGTACTCAGCACTATCCATCGTCACGCGCTTGAAGTCCACGTCGGTCACACTCGCTTCAGGCTTAACCACATCGCCGATTTTGTCGGATACAAAGTCCTTCGCTTTATGAAGTAACTGCGACATTTTCAGATACTATTATTAGTTATTACTATAACAACATCATCATCATCATCATGCATTTATAGTAGCGATGCACCATATGCTCCTTTTGCCACGTCTTGCATGCTATCGACACGTGACGATACGTGTCATCACGTGACATCACAAATTACAATCGCAAGCGGTGCCGTCGAACGGAAATTACTGAAAGCCCGAAAATAATTCATTTTTGCTTGGTTCTAAATTATCTCACGTCTTATTTTTATCCTCTCTAACAAATAAATTAGAGAATTTAATGGACATTTTTTCTTTTAAGCAAACAATTAACTACTCTGTCTCACAATAATTATTCATTTATAAAAAATGTATTTTAATTTAATGTTTTCTCTTATGATATTACAATGATACCTCTTATGATATTTTGTAGGTTTATAACGATGTTCTTTTGAATTGTAAATTGTATGAAAAAAGCAAAATGTGTTTATTTTTAGATTCTCATTATTATTTTTAAAAGTAACAAATCAAAAATTATAGAATTTGTCTACATTTAAAAAAAAAAGCGAAACTAAGTTGAAAAATCACGCAGCTATACGCTGTTTTATATCTCAATTGTTGATTAAAGATACAACGGTTCAAATTAATGTAGTTACAATATCAATGTAAACAATCTCAATCATCAAATCGGACTATTTAGATATGTTACGACTTTCCGCTGTAACAATATGAAATCCAAATCCGTAAAAATATACCCTTGGCATAATAATATAATTGCAGTTGTATCATGATAATAGATTTTAAGAAGTGCAGTCAAGTGTGTCTAATATGTGGCCTAAACATGAGGTTAGACTGTATGTAATATTGGTGCACTAATTTTCCAACACATTGGCAATAAGATGCTTATCATTGATAGCATCCACAACCATTTTGCAACCGGATTCAAATTCAACATGTGTAAACACACATTGAATGGCTAAATGCAGTGATATTAGAATCACATAAGCCTCTCCTAATGTATTACTAAGATAAACTTGCCATGAGTACCTCTGACGCAGGCCCCATATTCGGGTTATACAAACATAAAATGGTAAAGTTTAATTGTAACACAAAAAGTAAAGTTTAATTGTAACAAAAAAAGTAATGAGTTTAACGTCGTAGTTCGAATCACGGTCATGGACATCCATTTTTTTATATAGACAATTTATTAGGAGTAGAAAATTCTATTAGAAGCATAATTCGAATCCTGAAACTCTTACTACTCAGTATAAGAAAACTTAATCTTGGAAGTTAATCACACAATTCAAACCCTTTTGTTGATCCCGTAAACTGTTACATTCATCTTCTTTCAAGGTCCTCCACTAACTAATTGGCAATAATTTTAGTTAAACAACTGTCTCCACTGTCATCAGCTAATGATCATTTTGCCAAAAAACTCAGCTTGCTCAGGAAAATACTCCAACAATTCAGCCTTCGTCACCCAAACAAAATCCTCACATTTTCCAATGTTGTACTGGCTTTTAGAAATTACTTGTGATTTAAAGAAGAATTTCTGACAGAAGATTTCAGCAACAGAAAGAATGAGCAAATTTAATAAGTTTCCACACAGAAATAAGGCAGAAGTATTTAAAAGGATAGTTTTGGAATTATGTGGTACAATCAAACAAAGCAAAGGCCTACAAAGTCATTTCAGAAAATGTCAACACATACTGACATAAAATAAAGAGTTGTGTTATTTCGACACCACAACAATTTTGGTGGTTAATGTAATTCAAAAACCTAATTAAGTATGTTAAGTGGATGGTTAATGAATATAATAAAGAGTCATAACTCATTAATTGTCCACATAACACAATTAACCGTGATCGAATGCCGTTAACCACAATTTCATGTATATATTTGAACAAATAAAAAGCATGTACATTTGAACACAACTTGGATGGTTAATGTATATGCATGTATCTTTGAACACTTAAAATGGTTAATGAAGTTCAAAATCTTGGTTAATGAAGTTCAAAATCTTGGTTAATGAAGTTCAATGGATGATTGATAAGGTGCGCCATCTTGTTATATTCATTAACTATCCACTAATGTAACTAACCACATATTTGAACAACGTTAACCATCTAAATTGTTGTCTAAATTATTGTCAAATTTGTTGTAACATATTGAAATATGTCAGCCTTCAAATAGTAGACTCATGTTATGTACCACAAAATTTCCTATAAATATACCTTAAAAGATGTGGATCCTGACTGCTCTTCTTTAGGCTGAACAACCATATGGGCCATTGGAGCATTTCCAACAAAATATGTATCGGAAAGATCTCCTATGACTGATTTCAATGCAGATTCTGCACACTGAAAACAAAATTAAAAATAAATTACAATGGAAAGGAAGATAAAGGAAATAAGAAGGGGAAAACAACATAAGAATGTTTGTGTACCTTACGCATTGTTTCCTCTGATTCATATACTTTCTCTGGAAAATGCCACACAGGATTTCCGCTTGGAGCCCCATGAGCATTACCATAGAGAAGAAGGTAGAGTCTTTTGTCAAGAGCTCTTTGCAGTGACCTAAAAAGGCAAGTGGTAAGAGACTATTCAACCACACAACAATTATGTCTAAGACAACTTCAGTTGTTTAAAAAAATTAGCAATCAATGATAAAGAAAATGGCATAATTAAGTTTTCATGGCTCGTTCAAAATTATATTAGCTTTGACTCTATTATCTTAGAGACAGAACAAGGATTGGCCTAACCTGCCCTCACATAAGTATATTTCTCAGTTAGAACTAACAATAACTGTGTACTTTATATAGCATTGCTAGTTAAAGAGTGCACTACAAATATAACTTAAATATCTGATTAAAATCTGAAGGTGCACTAAACTAAAAATACAACTTAAATATCTGATGACAAGCTTGCGTCAACATTATATATTCACCAATAATTCAAAGCTAAACTCAATAAAAAAAACAATAAAGAGGTAAGTTGACAAAAAAGACTAAATAACCCTTGATCAAGAACATCCAATACTAAATACCACACCAAGGAAAAATGACATTTGCTCACTCCAAAGGAAGAAGAGGACAGGATAATAAACAAGTCAATAATTCATTGGAGCAAAACAATCATAAAAATTGAAATAAAACATCTTCTTAGGTAAATTACATTCTACTTCATATGTTTTATTTCAATTGCTGACATTTCTTATATATCATTCATTCTACTTCATATTTTACTTCACATATTCCAGTAATTGAAATAAAACATTTTCTTAGGTAAATTACATAATGATTAGTCTGCTAAATTGGTGCATACCTTCGATCATTTTTTTTGTCTGCTTCGGTGATTCTTGGTGCTGGCACATAGTCAATCTGATAATCACCTTTCCCCCTAGAAGTAAGACGATAATAGATGAAAAGAAGGATCTATCTCTATTTTTCCATTTGTGGCATTACTTAAACAAATGGATCTCAAGATAACTCTCTTTTAGATGAATCAATTTTAAAAAACCAATTTTTTTACAAATATATACCTAATCTTAAGTACTCATACCTTGCATCAGATCTGTCTAGAAATTCATCGGGATATCTACGTTGATACTGCATTCGCCATCGAAACCTAGCCATCGAAACCACATAAGAAATGTAGTTAGGAAACAAGAACAATAGCAGTAAGAAATATAACAAACAACATAAGAGAATAAAATAGTAACAATATTTGCAGCTTCAGCCTTCAAGTTTACTAAGCAAACCATTGCACCATTTCCAACTATGTAATATTATAGCAAACCCTTATGTTTTAGACATCAACCTCATTTTTTCCATATTAAAAGATAGAAGCAAAAGAAAGTGTTGATATTTCTCTTAGGGTATGTTTGAGAGTTGAATTTTGGAGGGGTTTGGAGGGTTAAGTCTATATTTTGTTATACATTTGAGAATTTAAAAAAATTGAAAGAATAACATGATAAACGATCATAAAACATCTCAATTCCACATAATTTATTTTAAGAAATATTCTATAGCTTCTTTAATTTGAAAACAACCTCCCCTCCCTTCCCCTCCAAAACACAACTCCCAAACATACCCTCGGGACTGTTAGGAGAATTGTGAAGGGTTTTAGAGGACTAAGTCTATATTTTAATATATATTTGAGATTTAAAAAAAAAAAAACATGAAATATGATCATACAACATTTCAATTGCACTTCTTTCATTCTTACGAACATTTTATAGCTTGCTTAAATTAAAAAAGAAAAACAAGTCCTCTTCTCCCCTCCCCTGCAAAATCCCCCTCCCAATTGGTTCTAGGTTTTGTTTGGGAGTTTGGACAAGAAGGGAACGAAGGACTTTGAGGATTAAGGTAGGAGTAAAAGGAAGGAAATGGAGAGTAGTCCCCCACCTTGCATGGAGGTTTTTTTCTTCATTGGATCAAAACACTTATCAACTTAAAAAATACATTGATGGATGACTTTGGAGGGTTTTGAATAAATTTATAAATCCTTCTAACCTCTTTATGATACTCTCAAATTAAAGAAAATTATAGTCATGGGTATTCTTCTATCTTCCTCTCCGAAAACACTCTACCAGAAAAGGTGAAGTATAGGTGAAGTGTTTTACTCCATTTCTCTTCCTGAAGCACATATACTGACACAGACACCGGATACGACATTGATACGTCAACATCGATAATAATTTCAAAATTAATTAATTAAATGTAATAAATGTGTTGGTGTCGTGTCAATGTTTGACACTGACACATGTCGGACACCATGACATGTCTTCGAGCTCCCTCCTCCTCCCCTCCAAAGTCCTATGATTCCTTTCTGTGCTGACTTACAAACAAAGCCTTAGATAATATGAATAGGTGTAAATTAGGGTATTCACTATTCAGTTTTATATGTAAAAATATATAACAATTAACAAGTAATGATAGGTTCTAATAGGATGCTTCATCCAGCACCTAGTATGCAAAATCAGTACAAAATGTAAAGTCATAAAAAATTGAAGTCCAAATTCAACACTCATCTTGCAATCCAATACTAAACTAAAGGCCAAATCCACGATATTTTGATGCTTTTAGAATTATTATTAATTAAAATCCAAGCAGAGCATAAAATGGAATAGTATGAATGAAAGTACTAGAGTGAAAGACTTACGAGAATTCTTGAAATGCATAAACAACAGGGTCAACTTTGGGAATAACCACAGGCAATCTCTCAAACAGCACAGCGGCAACCATTTTGTCAGAGCTTGTGCTGAATCCTCGCCTCGTCAACAGAGGCCGAATCAATGACATCTTCATCCTCAACGAATGCATCACACACAAGCAGTGGCGGATCTTGCCCAAAATATTGAGGAGAGCGACAAATACCAACTAAATTATTATAATTGAAATTCATTAGAAGGATGTTTTTCAAGTATCGATGTTAAAGCTATACAATTTTCATCTTTGTAGGAAATTTTCCTCTTGAAAAATAAATCAATTTTCTTATATTTAACCATTATATCACTCCTACCAAAATACATAAATTAATTACAAAGCTCTAAATCAGTAACTAATTCAAAGGCAAAAACAATTCTAAATCAATTACATAGCCCTAACTAACTGAGTAACAAAAACCAACAATCTAAGTTGCTTAATTCATAAAAAGTTTGAAACAATAAAAAAAAATCAAAAAAATATGGGTTGCAAATGGTCTGAGGCTAAAACTATTGGGTTTGTCAGCCAAATAAAATGGACCTTATTTTCCTTTCTACTATCACATTTTTGTTAAAGATATATATGAAAAGATCAACGAGTTAGAAAAAAATGGCTAGTGTGTGGATGCAGTGTTCGGTGTCTCCGCATTTCACTACCGTGTAGATTGGAAACTAGAAAATGTGAGTTTAGCAGAAGCAAGAATGAATCTCTAAACCAAGGAGGAACCAAATTGACCATATATGTTTACTGATTATCAAGTTTTTAATTCATAAATCACATAAAAAATTATGAATTCATAAAAAATTTGAAATAAAAAATTGGAAGAGGAAAAACATGGTTTACCAGTTGAAAGTCTGAAGAATGAAACTGTACAGTTGCTGAAATCGATGGACGACGGAGGCAAATAAACGGAGTCGCAAAGAGGCGGCGTCGCCCGCGACAACAGAAGGAGATGCGAAAAGGGAGAGTGAGAAACGCAGTGGAGCAGCCGAGAAAGGAGGACGGAAGAGAGTGAAACACTTAAAGCTTTTGAGGGTATTTTAGTAATATCTAATTATTATTACTTATACCGAAAAAAATATTTTATTGTAATGCGAAAAGGGGTTACATTACATGGAGAAACAATGTTGTTTTTGTAATTCTACCCGGTCGTTATAGTTAAAAGGGTAATAAACACGTATTTATATATTTGGTTAAAATATAATTTTTGTTATTTATTTTTATTTAATATTTATTTGGGTTTTTAAATCTTTTTTATTCATTTCTATGTTTTATTTTTTAATTTAATTTATCATTAAATTTTATGTAATATTCGTTTTAATCTTTGTTAAAAGGACAAACTTATATAATTTTATAAAAGATAAAGGCTAAAACAATTATTAAATAAAAAAATAAATGAATAAAATTATATTTAAATTTGATATATATATTTTTTAAAAACAAAAACTATTTGTTGATTTAAATAAGGATTAAGAAGTTATTTTTTGTCTATAAACCTATTTACAATTGCGATGTCTGAATTCAAACTTAAGACATGATATTCAACGTAACAATATCGACATTTGCTAGTTGAACTATTACTTAAGAAAAATAAGAATCGAGAGTTATCTATGCTAAACTACTTATTTGTTTGAACGAGGCAAATTTTATTTTTATCATATTAATATTATCCTTTTACAATATTCTGTAAAATGATTAATTATCCAATCGTAATGTTCAAATCTTCTTTTAAATATAAAAATAAAAAAAATTATCAACAACTAGCATATAAAAATAATTATTCTAAAACTAGCTTCGGTATATATGAGATTTGGCGGTGTCTTTTTAGATGGATTTTTATCATAGTAAATTTCTACAAATTTGGTGTTTATTAAAATATATATGCAATTTTAATTTCAATTACAATGATTTTTCGTTCTATATTAATGATGTTATTTGTAAATTTAGATTCTCTATATATATTAAATTGAATATTTTATTAATTCTACAAATATGTGATTAGTTCAAATGGTAGATACTTTAAGTAAATGATAAGGTTAGATCTTGTTATCGTACTCGAAACTCATTGTGGACTTGCACTTAAAAAATGATATTGATACACCAACTCATGAGACCGAATTTGTCCCTCCCACATTACTCCAAGGACTTCAAGGCAAGGCTTTTGTCGAACGACCATGATCATTGCCTCAAGATCCTTTGGACATCCAAATTATGAAAAAATTGAAAAAGAAGTCCTCTTCCACTTCTTTGATCAAAACTCCTCTCTTCGAATGTCAAACTCTTGTTATTTGTTCCTTCATTATATGCACTCGGATTGGTCGATTATTTAAAAACCTACCAACCGAGCACAATGATAGTTTCGTTCATGTTACTAGCACTTCTGCTATATGTATCTCCAGCTCCTCAACTTCATTTTCCAACAAGAAATGATCCTTGTGGACAAGAACCTTCAAAAAATTGAAAACATTGCTCCATGTCATCAATTTGGCTTACATGTAATGTTGTTTGCCATAAGCATAAGGCCATCATGGGCATAAAAAAGAGCAACCCTTTTATTCCTCTGCATATTTTTATAGTTAAATATTTAGTTCAATAGATTAAACAAAGAAGAATTCATTCAAATTGAGCATACTGTGTTGGGGCATTTTCTCCACATATTTAAGTCACCCCGTAATCTAGTGTAAATTTCCGGAGAAACCAAATAGTTAATCCATGAAAGAAGGAGGTTGTTGCAGATATACTGATAAGTGATAAGTTTGGCTCGTGATGGTTCCATTCATAAACTCACACTTTTCTTTATATTCGATAGCCAATCTATTTGTAAACCAACAAATGTAAGGGGGGGAAATTGTACAGAACACAATCTATCAATAATAAAACAAACTTCACTTTACTTTACAGAAAAATAAAACTTTACTTTAAAGTCACAAAACAAAACAAAACAAAAGAGAAAAAACGTTATCTCTTTTTCTCTTATACTTTTTTTGATAGCAAACCATATTCTTAGACATAAATAATCTGGTTAACCATATATATACAGGATATTCCTACTACGAGATCTTACCATCATACACTTCTAAAATTAGTTCATGCAAATAATACACACATAGGTGTGTACAATGAAAAGTTGTCATTGTCACAAAATTGTTGTAATTTAACGATTCACCTGGACAACTTTGAACCACCTAGTCAAATAATCTTTTAAGCTAAATCCTCTGCTAGGCCTTAGAATTTGCTTGAACAAGGCCATTTTTGGAACATTCCAATGCTCTACATGCCTGGAAAAAAATTATGGAACTTGGATGATTTTCAAAATGATAACGTTAATTAATTAAAAGTGCTTGAGAGAAATTCATGGAGGCAAAGGCGACAAGTGGCTTTAAAATGATAATACTAAATACTAATAACCTACTTATAGTGTGTTTGGTTTTGCGTCTGGAATACTATTCTCATGTTACGATGCAAAAAAACACTGCAATTTTAAGAAGGTAAAAATCTAAGCTTCTATTCAACGTACGGCGTCACCGCTCAAACAAAGAGGCTTGCATAAGCTTTGATTTCGAAACTTATTCGCATTAGTTCAGGTAATCAATGTTTTAAAAACCAGATCGAACATGTTGGTTGAACCGATTGAACCATGACCCTCAGATCTCTCCGATTTGATCTCTGGACCAGTTTTAAAACGTTGCAGGTCATTTTAGGCAAATTTATTCACTTTCTTTCCTTTACTTTTAACCAAACCAAACAATAAAGCCATCCCCTCCCCATCAATCAAACAAAATAATGGAAATCAAACAATGTAGAAACTTGTGACACCATAAAAATTAAACATTTTTCTCACCTGCATACTTTTCCTGATTGTGCATCATAATAATATTCTGTGTATCCAGTTGCTGCAGCATATATTAATATGGTCAATTTGTAAACCATAAAATATAATTTAAGCTACTTTTTACAGCTTGTAAATAAGCATTCTGTAATTGCCACATATTCTATTAAAAACTGACTCATGTTAATTTGAATATGCAACCAATAGTATGAAAAATGAAAGAAATTTCAGGAGAGATTCTAGTGAAATACAGATAAATACAACACAATGCACAAAAATATGTATAGTGAAGCAATTGCATTTTGTTCATCAATTGTATATACATCAATAGGCTTGAAATTTACCAGAAAGAATGGGCCTCCAAGGAAATGACAAGGTACAACTGAATCGCCAGTGGCCAATTCCTTTATCCTGTCAAGGAACGATATGCATGAACAAATACACTGAACTTTTTAATGAAACAACTAACACTCAATAAGAAAGGTCGAATTAAAAAAATGAGTCTCTAAAGCTGGATGTATGGCAGGAAATTGAACTTTGTCCCTTTAGATTACAAAGCTAAGCAGTTAACACCAGCGGATAATCCACAATTGCAATTGCAGTAACAATGTTAAGGTTGTTTAGGTCTTAGAAACTATATCACAATTTGCAACTACAATTGCAGCGACATCAGTGGCATTTTCCTCAATTGCTTTTGACGACAACGGCTGCAAGGTAATTGTCAACTTCAACCGCAACTACAATTAAAAAGTTGCAAAACTAGATTTGAGAAAACAATAGAGAAGTGTTAAAGGTTATGCTCACCTCAAAATCTTCCCACTTCATAAGCTTCATATTTGACTTCTCCAAAAGGGATCCAAAATTAGTGCAGTTCCTTTTGAAACGCTGAAGTCCTTTGAAAGAACCCGCTGGATCCGCAAACTCACAGTCCTCTTCATAAGCATTCAATGTGAGATCTCCTAAAGGTTGAGAAGTATAGATCACCCATGTGAACCATTTGATTATAATCAAAATACTAACTAGAACATGCCAATTGGTATTAGCTTCATTTTGTGTCAGTCATTATATAGGAAGCAATCATTTCAAGGTTATCATCTATAAATTAACACACTATACTAGAAGTAACTAAGTGATTGGACTCAAGTGGTTAATGAGCTTCAGTGAAGATTGAATAATTCAAGAGAACCCCGAGTTCGAACTCTGACTGGATTAATACTTGACCAAACTTCACTTATCTCTCATCCGAACTCCGAATTATTAGGACTCATTTCTCTTACACCAGAGAGTTAAGACCAAAAATTGTACACTTGAGCAATGCCTCTTTTTGAGCTCAACATTACCTATCCCTAAATAGTTTGAGTAGTTCCGGAGTTCGATCTCTAATTGAAATGATTATTGACCAAACTTTATTTATCATTCGACCAAACTCTAAATTACTCAACCCTTTTCCCAGAAACATATCTTACTCTTTTAATTAAGTGTAAAACATTTTTTTTCCAAATTAATCATCCAAACGAAGTGCAAAAAAACAAAAACAATTCAACAACCATACATAAAATTGAAACTATAGCATATGCAAAGAAGGAGCCAAATCCAAACACAAAAAATCAAAGGAAATAAATTGGGATTGACCCGCATAAGATAAGAGAAAGGGTGTGATCAAACCTGTAACAAAATACGAACTTTGGAAGTCTTGTTTGATTGTATCAACAACAGAAGCACGATCAATGGTTTCAAGAAATCTCTGAGGAGAAGTTTCTTCATCAGTTGAAGAACGGAAAACAGAAGCAGCAATGCCTAGAAGCTCAGAACCATACCATGCAACCTTGAGAAATGCATTGTTCTGTGGTTGGGAATCTTGTTGATTTGGGTTAGTTCCATTGCATCGAAATCTGTGGATTCTGGTGTTGTAGTTGTTGTGTTGTTTCGGTGGAAAGAACAAAGAAGAGTGGTGAGTAGTGTTGATTGAGGAAACAGAAGCAATAGTAGCCAATGCCATGAAACTATAGAACAAACACTTGCCTCATAGATTTCTTGTATTTATATTTAAAGAAATATCTAAAGCTTCTAATTAATCATAGCCACATAAAAATGGTCATTATAATTTTTCGGTTAATTCTGCTAAAAAGATATATTATTTAAAAAGCTCATACCTATGATTATACTTCAGAAAACTAAAGTTACATTTCAAAAATTAAATTAGGCTTTTTTTAAAATAAATAAAAATCATGTCCTATATTAATTTGATGCGACTTATACAATTTTCATTTTCCTGTCTCGGGATCTATAATACAATAATAATATAATTCAAAAATTGATATTAAACAAAAATATAAATGTTATTTAAGATTTGTTTGATTCAAGAGACGAGAGATGAGAGGGGAATGAAGTAAAAACGTATCAAATTTAATATATGTGAAGAGAAGGTAGGAGATGGATATTTAAAAGGTCAAAGTTCTATAGTTGAGTTGGTTGATCATGTTATTCTTTATGTAGAGATTATTTTTCCGTGAAGTATTATAATTTAAACGGTATTTGGAATTGAGAAGCATATTAGAAAGTTTGTTCTTGATCATATTAAACTTTTAAGTTCGGGGGATTTTGATTTCCCATGTTAGGGTCTCACTACATAATAGGGATGTAAATGATGGATTAGACTCAATTTGATGTGTTCTTTATCTGATCTTCAAATTATGTTGAGTCAATGTTTAGACTAGATCGAATCTGATGAGATACGGGTTCAAAAAGAGACGTTACAAAGACTAGATTGAGTTAGTCCCATGAGAAGTCTCATAATAGTAATACATAAATATTTTTTAAAAAAATAAAATTAATCAAGAAGTAAATCATAGCTCATATAAATATGACATGACAGATTTCATTAGAAAAAACAGTGAAACTTAAAAAACTTTATTAAATAAACATACCACTAATTGCATAATTAAATATTCACCACTCTAAATAATAAGGTGTGGTAAAATAATATTTTACATACAATTTTTTCTTTATCTGAACATAAAACGTAAGTGTGAAGTGACGTTAAATTTGATTATTTTTTTAGATATAGTAAAATTAATAATATATAATAACCTCTTGTCTATAAAATAATTTGGGGTGGGATTGAGGATGTGTAACTCAAAGTATAACTCAAACTTTGTCCATCCTTTCACCATGTCTTTATCTATGTTTTTTGTTTCCCTATTTTTTTTGGACCAGATCAGATGCTACCCAAATTTTACGAGTCATGGCAGATTGATGTACGGGAGTGGATTTTGTACACCCGACTAGAGATTCATCTCTCACTATTAAAACTGCCTTTGATGTTTTTCGTCATATTGAGAATCAAATTAGACCCCCTTATTCAATCTTTGAAAAAATCTAGAATTGAACTGGTACTAATCGCTACCGAGCTTTTCTTTGGAAAGTTTGATCATAACAAATTATTGCTTAATAAAGTTAGATAGATGCATACCATTAATAACTTTTGTCCTATATGTTAAGACTGCACGGAGACTATTATGCATCTATTGTAAGATTGTGACACTATGGAAGGAGTTTTGTGATTTTATGATAGACTCATATGAGTATAGTCTTTTCTTAGTGTTGATTTGAATAGTTGGCTTCATTTTAATCCTTCTCCTACTAGGTTTGGGCAGAATAAGGATGATTGACAGTTTTCTTTGGAGTAGCAATTTATGAGATTTTAAAAATCGAAATAAATTTGTCTTATATCAACTTGATATCGGTGGCATGAGATGTTTTCGGTGTGTCTCTTTGCATGTTTATTTAATCTGTCAACAAAATAAGTTAGATGGTCCCTTGGTACTAGCCATTAGAACAAGCAAGCCAATATTGTGTGGCTACGTCCTCTTTTCATTACAATAAAACCTCATATTATTGACCAACTCTACAAAGATTATTGGAGGCCACGAGACTCTTAGTAATTAGTGACATAAAAAGTCATGAGAAAATATATAATCCAATTATGGGGCATTATTAACAAAAAAAACCTTCATAAATGAAAAATATTATATTCACACAATCTTTGTGTTTAGTGACTGTTTGAAATCGTCACATATATTATGGAAGAAAAATAATTAAAATTGTGGCAGCTAAAATTATCACAAAGTTTCATTAAAAGTTTGTGGCGGTCTAGACCCTTACAAAACTTCAATGGGGTTCGTAGTTGTCCTCAGAGATCTTCATTCACTCCCTATATATAATTATCTTCATATTTTTATCTTCTAGATTCTTTCATTTTTCACTTCTCTCTTTTTTCTAAACTTTTTCTCTATCTTATCTCTATTATTACTCTTTCATCGTATCTCTAATTTTTTCATTACTATATTTTGATTTTATCTTTGTTGATTTTCGGTAATTTTTTCACTTATATTTTTTTTATGTTAAAATAATAACTTTAATTTATTTATTTTAATTGTATTATTTTCTTATTACAATATGATAGAGTTGATGTTGTAGTCACCACATTTTTTATTTTATGTTTTAATAAATTTTAAAATATATTTATCTATTTTTAGATAAATATCGATTTGTGGTGGTCAAGACCCTCACAAATGATTTTTTTTAAACTTACATAGGTTGGCGACCAAGACATTTACAAATGTCCTTTTAGGTTCACATATGTTTGTGGCGCTCAAAGTCACCAATAATTTGTAACATCCAAAGCTTTTATAAATACTGACAAAGAAAAATAATTGTATAATTTTGTGGCGGTTTTGACCACCACAAACTTTGGCAACCATTTTTTAATCAATAGAATCAAGGCCGCCAATAATGTTGAAGTACTAATAGTTTTAACCAATTGCTAAGGGCTTTTGACATGAGTAATAGGTATCTTTCATGTAGTGAAATAAATGTTGATGAGTCTCACATTGTATCATCGTAGAAGTCAACGTGTGGTTGTATCATCAAGATTTCAATGAGAAATATGTGAAAAGCTTCTACTATTGTTTGAGATCTTCTAATGTTGTTTGAGCTAAGTTACCTATGAAATGGATTTTAAAGTGATGGTGAATATGATGAGATTCGAATTATTTACAAGTTCATTTTTCTAACCTTTATTAACAAAATATCATTGATCTTCTTACACTCTTGGACAAGTTCAGTTAGTTACTATAAAGAGATAAGTACACATGTAAAAAGAATGAATGAATCATTTAAAATATAAATATATTAATAGCATAATAATGGTTGGTTTATTGTCACTATGCAATTTAAAATGAGACCACCTTAAACCAACACATAAAATAAATAAAATTAAGAAAAAAATAGAATATACAATGTCACTGTAATTTTACACTAGCATCCAATAAAATTCATGTATACCACTACATCACACTATATACTCCACTTTTATGGTTAGACATGATAAAATGGAAAACTTTCATTGGATGTTATTATAAAGTGTAAATTGCTATATATCGATTTAATTCGTAAATTAACAGAGCAAATACTCATTATAGTCTTTAAAAATGACACGTGTAAAAGTAAAAGCATTTTAAAGTTCTTAAATTACGTTTTTGTTAATCTTGGTAGTCCTTAATGTCAATTTGCTTCTAATTTTCTGTTATTTTACTGTCAAGTGTCGTACATTTTTACACATCATACTTGGGTGGCACCAAATTTGGCATATGATGACCTCATTATCATATTCATAGGGACCAAAATGATAGATGAAAATGAAAGCAAGTTGAATTCTTTATGTCACTTGTCTTTCCCGTTCTCTTTTCCCCTTCCTTTCCATAGATAGGGGTGTACAAAAATATAATTAATTAGATTATATTGATAAATTAAATGGCACTGCATTATGAAAAACTAAACCATTTAAATAGTTTATAAATTGAGTTAGATATTTAAAATAATTCAGTTATTTAATTCAAAAATCAGTTTAGCAATTTTAAATTCTTTTTAATCTCAATTAACATTTTTTCCTAACAAAATTTTTTAAATTTATTTTTTTCAAAATAAAATATAGGAAAAAATATTTGAGAAAAAAATTGAAACTTTTTCTTGAATTTTTTTGATCAATAAATTTTTTATATCTACTTTTCTCCAAAAAAAAAATTCTTGAAAACAATAAAAAAAAAATTGCCAAAACAATTTCGAAATTATTTTTTCAAAAAAAACATTTATCAATAAATTTTTTACATTAGTTTTTCTCAAAAATAAATTGATATTTTTTTATTAAAAGAATTCCAAAATTCTTTTTTTGAATAATTATTTTTGAAATTAATTTTTACTAAAAATTTCTTCAAAATATTAAACTAATTTATATTTATAAACCGATTTAAAACTACATTGAACTTGATTTAAAAATAATTTTCAATAACTAAACAAAACTATTAATATGGTCCAATACAGTTCAATTTTTACCGCATAAATACTCCTATTCATAGCTCCCTTTATGTATCATATAAAGGACCATAACTTACTCCTCAACCTATAAAGTTCACAATTTTCACGACTCTTAGTTTATGTATGACATCAATCAATATAGCCATAAGAGTCACTCGTTTGCATATCTAAAACTATCTTTTAACAAGGTTTGAATGTGGTTAAAAGGGTAATTACCATGGTTATTATATTATTGCTTTAATAAAATAAATGGTACCTATTAATTATAGCGCTAAAAGGTTACAGATGGTATAAAAGGAAATTGGTGACTTTGAGTGTGTTGTTATGTTTCTGTTGGTGTAAGAGGGGATGCGGATGGTGGAAGAAGGAAACTGTAAAAATTTCAATGTGGAAGCAAATTATTCTTGAGAAGATAACACTAAATTAAATTTGAAGAGTCATGATTTTATCTACCGAAAATAATATCATTAATTGGAATGAATATTTATTTGTGAAATATAATTTAAATAACAAGGCCCATCTGTAAGAGTCACAACTTTATCAATACATAGCCCACCTGGTGGGGCTATCACCATATAATTATTAATCAAATTATTGCTATTAGTTGTAATTAAATGATGTAGTCTGCTATTACTTACAATAGTAGTATGTTACATTTATTAAATGATTTAGACTGCTTGGACAATTTGACCCATTCCACTAGCAAATGGCACAAAGTGACAACTTATTGGTCTGCTCAACATGTTGATTTCAGGATAATGTGGGACTCTTCTAGGTGAAAACACGCGACTATTATTTTTTATTGACTGTTAATATTTTCACTTTATTTTCTTCATTTTTCTTTAACTTTGTTGTTATATTAATTTTTTTAAAATAACGTTAACTCCCAGCTTACGCATTGTTTATGGTGAGTGAATTAGAATTAAAGTGAAATTAAAGAAAAAGTTATGAGACATAAGTAAAAAATATTTTTTTTTCTTCTCCTTTTTACCCCTCCAATTTAAGATCCATCACGCTCCTATTTTCTTAACTATTTTCCATCTACAATTTTTCAAATCAAAAAATAAATTCCACGAACATTTTGAGTTTAATAATATCTAACCAATTTTAGTTATTTAAGTGCAATTATGCTTAACTAAAAAAAATTAAAATCAATTTTTTTTTCTCAATTTTCTTATCTTTGTTGAATAAGTGAATTCATCAATGATTCTTGACATTCTTGAAAACATGTCCCTTGCTAGTTTTAGGGTAAAAGACGATTCACCAATCATCAAGACAATGAGTTGTCAAGACACAACAGTCAGATAAGAAACAAATTAAAGATGCATAGACAATTACGTGGTGTTTAGTGGCGGAGCTTGACCTGAAATATAGAAGAAGAAAAAATAATATATATATATATATATATATATATATAGATTTATAATATATATATATATATATATAAATTTTAATATTATCAGTGTAAAAAAATTTACATTGTCACTTCATTGCAATTATTCATAAGTGTAATTAAGAGTAATAATAATAAAAATCAATTTATTTTATCAATCCGACAATTACCATTAATTGAAAGTGTAAAATATTTTTATATCGTTGATGCATACAAATTAAATTTAAATTTTTATTCTATTACTACAACTTTCTTAACTATAAGAACAAAAACAATATATATAATTACTAAAATAAATTTAAACATACACACATTGTTTAATATATCAATATTGATATTGTGTTGATAAAAGATAATTGTTTGTTTTGATTATTAAGCGATTTATTTTAAAATTAAGTGAAACTATATCTCAAATCAATAAAGGTCGGAGTTCAACTGAATTGGACTCATACCAATAAAAAAAAAATATCAAACTAATTTAATTAGTTTTGGTTAAAATTTTGAGATCATAGGATCATTTGGTTTAATTTTAATAATTCTAGATAAAATTCACAACTCACATAGTTGGAATTTATGTTAAAAAATTTAATTTATTTTATAATTATATAGTTGTTTTTGTTATTTTTTATAAATTATTTCCTATGTTTTTCTTTTATAATAGACATTTGAAGTATAATTTGGTCAACAAAAATTGATGTATTTGGTCGATAAATATGGATCAAATAAATTAATTTTTGTTGACCAAATTATAACTCAAATTTCTCTTATACAACATACAAAATATAGTAATATTTTTTAGAAAAATTATTGAAGATTTTGAAGTGACATTACAACCCTATGCCCCATATAGCTCCACCCGTAGTGGTGTTAGCTAGTATCTTTATAAAATAAAATTCAACGAATTAACAATGATAGATTTATGAGTGTGACACTTGCTAGTTTAAAGAGAATGAAGATGCATAGGTGGGCAAAGAAGACGCATAGGTGGGCAAAAGAAGATGCAATTTTTCAAATATGAAAAATGTCCATCAATTTCTCAGTTTGAGGTTAAAGATGATGGACAATCTATGCAAACTATTTGGTCATTGATTCAAGAGAAAGATTAGGTTTGAGAATGGTTAAACATTTTAAAGATATGAGAAATTGCAGATTAGGAATGATTAAGAATAAGAGGAAGACGAACACTAAATTGAAGAAGAAAAACAAGGAAAATTATTTTACATTTAAGTCACTTAATTTACATTTTAGTTTCATTTTCATCCCAATTCCCGTACCCTAAAGTACATGTAAGATGGAGTTAACTTTTTTGTTGAAAACTAATGGAAAAGAATAACATGACTGACAGAAGTAAATGTACTTAGTTAAACCAGAACAAAAAATAATTAAGAAAAAAAGTTAAAACATAAAATTATTTAAGGGATTAAATGTACAATTTAGCTAAAATTATTGGCATCCTATCCTACTTATAATATTACAAAAATGAGTAAATTTTTAATTTAATAAAAATTAAATTAATATGCAATGATATCATAAATTTCTTTTATAATTGTCAATCGATCACAATTGTTCGCTCTTTACAATAATTTGACTTTCATTAAATATAGCTTAAATGTCATGATTGACAGACAATATGCAAAAATTTATGTTTAATTGCAATTTTTGTCCTCTTATTTTCACTAATTCATTAAATTGGTCTCTATGTTTTAAAATTTGTTAGTTTAGGTCAATTTTTCATATTTTTTAACTAAAAAATAGTAATTTAATATATTTTAAATAACGTGACATACAATCTCGTTACATTGAATCTTCTAGATGCATTACTTATTAATACATTATTAATTAAATTACGAAAATGAAAAATTTTATAAGTTGAAATTGAAGTTTTTAGAGATTTTTATTGCAATTTCATAGATATTAGTAATTCAACATTATTGTATCATATGAAATATCATTTAAAACATATCACATCATAATTTTTAAATTAAAAAATTCGAGAAAGGATCAAAATAGTTTGATTTTAAAATAAGAGAATCAATTTCGAGAATTAAATAAAAATAGGAGAACTAGAATTGCAATTAAGCCAATTTTTACATGCATCAAGATTATTTTCACAATATTTAAAGTTCACTTTTGTATGCAAGTGCAATTCAAATGTTAAATGGCTCAATTAAAGACATTTGATATATTAGTGTAATGCAATTGAATCTGCAATACCTATCTTCTATGCACTTAATGTAATGTGGGTGAATTTTGCCATTATGATATTTGAAACCAAAAATATATATATCTTTCATGAATTTTATAATTTTTTATTTTGACAAGAGAAATCTAATTCATTTCATTAAAAGTTAAATGATCAATACATGTTGGAATATACAAATAATGATGAGAATGACTTTAAAAATGTTCGACTTTGCTAGACAATAAATTCTAACATAAGATCAGTTTTACAAATAACATCAAGAATAAACCTACATTTAGCAAAAATAACATCTAACTCTATTATATCACGAGAGAAACAATTAAAGACACCTATTACTATCTTTGAATTTCTAGAAGACACAATATTAGTGAATCTCAACTCAATTAATTATCCATTCCGTAGCATTTAGGAAGGTCATAGTTTCACCAACATTAAATAAAACAACATAATGCACCCAAATATTTTAGCTCCAATAAAAAGACTTGATTCATCCCTCTCATACAAAGACTAATTCACATGGTATTATGCACTCACAAGAATGAAGCATGAATATTGCATTTTATAAATCCTACTAGTCGATAACCCATGCTTCGCACCGGCCGTTGCGTCGTCGGTTGTAATAATTTTCTTAGTGATTCACTTTTTTGTCTACAATAAAAATAATAACTTTAACTAATTTTTACTAAGAAATATTTGTCATCTATATATTTTTTTTATAATAAATTACAAATTGTATATTCTAACTATTTAGTTTTTTATTTATAAGATACCAAAAATATACTACATTTAACTAATTTATTAGTAATAAACATTTATTATGTGTATAATTTATAGAATAGTTTATAATTTGTGAGCTAATGGAAAAAGATAATAAATGTAACTAAAAGTTTGTAAAAGACTTATAATTATTCTCATTTTAATGTGAAAAATATTTATAAAAAAAACCTAATTTTAAATAATTAATTACAATAAAATTTGTCCCCTTGTATGAAAATGTGTGTTTCAACAGGTTTTTTATTGACTCACTTGCATAAATATAATGTGAAATTTTTGAACAGTGAAAAGATTATAGTAAATGCATTATGATTATTCTTATTTTTATATAAAAGATATTTTTTTAAACTAATTTTAACTAATTAATTAACAACAAACATTTGTTCTCGTGTTATAAATTTTAATTTTTCAACATCTTCTTAATTGATCCATTTATAGAATTATAATTTCAAATTTTTGAACAATGAAAATATTATAGTTAGTGCATTTTGATTGTTTTTATTTTTTATGTCAATTTAAAAAACAAATAATAAGTTATTAATTAACGGCAAATATTTGTCCTAGTGTAGGAATTTTATGGTTCCACGATTTATTCAGTGATCTGTTTGCATAAGTGAAAAATTTGAACAGTGAAAAAATTATAATTAGTACATTATGATTGATCTTATTTTTTATGTCGAAAATTATTTAAAAAACTAATATTAAGTTATTAATTAACGACAACTATTTATTCCCATGTATATATTATATGTTTCAATGGCTTATTTGCAGAAATATAATGTGAAAATTAGAACATTAAAAAGGTTATATATATATATATATATATAATTATAGTTAGCATATTATGATTCATGTTATTTTTTATGTCAAAAAATATTTTAGAAAAAATTATATTTTAAGTTATTAATTAACGACAAATATTTGTCCTTATCTATAAATTGTGTGTTTCAACAACTTCTTTACTAAATCATTTGCGAAAAAACAAAAGGTTTGAACAGTGAAAAAATTATAATTAATGTATGAATTGCTTAATTATAAATTAGTGTATGAATACATAAAAATTATAATTAGTGTATTAATTACTCAACAACAATTATTAATATGAATTGTACGTTTTAACGACTTTTTTTGTAACCTATTTGTAAAAAAGTATTCTCAAATTTATGTCAAAATTATTAAAAAAATAATTATTATCAACAAACTAAGTAAAGACAAATATTTGTATTTGTATATGAATTGTATAGTTCAATAACGTTTTTTATGGTCTATTTGTAGAAAAATAAAAGAGAATATTTCGAATAGTAAAAATATTAATTAATATATTATTTTCTCATATTTATATTAAATATATTAAAAAAATTACTAATTTTAAGTAATATTTAATTAGCAAGAAACATTTGTCTCGTGCATACAAACATAAAAAATTGCAGATAGATTGTGTATTTGAAATTAAAAATGTGTTTGTGAGTGCACAAAAAGTAAAAAAAAAAATGAATAGAAAATTTGTATCGGCTGAATAGCTGAAAAAAAAAGCGAAAAATTTGGAATTAAAAGGTAGAAATATTAATTTTAATAAAATAGAAGATTGCAATTGCCCTTTAATGTGATGAATTGTCACGAAATGAAGTAAGGTTGTTTTTGTAAATGCATAAGAGATATTAGTTATCTTGTATATATATTTGATTTGATATTTGATGTTTGATAGGAGGAGACTGCCATCAAGGACTTGCAGCAGACAGCAGCCATACGAGAGAAAATGAAAAAGAGGAAAGCAACACGGACTTAATATAATGTTAGTCGCCCTAATTATGGTAATTTTTTTAAGTTATTTATCGGTGACCATGGTTAATCAAGTGTGGCTAATCGTCGATTTTGTTGTAGTGTTTTCATTTCCAATAAACTACACCAAAGAATCAATCAATTCCAATAAACTATTTACACGTCAAACTGCATTACTTTTCTTACACAAGAGTGAGATATGACCAATAGTCTACAAAACTCTTTTAGAGAATAAACATGTTGTATATTTGAATTTGCCCTTAATATATCAAATGTCCATGCAACTTTTTATGATATGTATTGCACTTGAGAAAAAAAAATTCTAGATTTAACTTGGTCTAAATCAACTTAGTATTTTGACAACTATTTATTTTAGTTTGGAATCAATTATTATTAGATAAACTTTTTTTTGGTTTAAATTCATTTTTGATTCCTATATTTTACTTAAAATGAATTTTTTTATCTCTTCATTTCTAAAATCGATTTTTTTTGTCATATTAACTAATTTTTTTATTTTTTGTCCCCTTGTTTTTTTATGATGTGTCACTCTCATTAATGACGTGACACTTTAAACCCTTATAAAGATCTCTAAATTCTCTCATTTGTATTGCTACAAACATGTTCTTTAAATTAATTTAGTGTATACATAAAATACACTATAAATTTAAGGTTTTATAAAGTTAATTCATATATATTTTTTAAAATATAAAATTAAATTAAAATAATTTTGACAATAAAATGGAAAATATTTTATAATACGTATTTAAAAACAAATTACATTAATAGAAAAACATTTTCATAAATATAAAATGTATTAACTTAAAACTAGAAAAACTTATAATTAAGTTCATACTAATTTGTTAAAAGAATTGTGTTTTAGATTAATTTGAAGGTCTTGAATTTTTTTTTGCATCTCTTCTATTTATTATTTATTATTATTTATTTATTATTATTATTATTATTATTATTATTATTATTATTATTATTATTATTATTATTATTATTATTATTATTATTATTATTATTATTATTAAGGACGAAGAGATAGTGTGATATACTAAGGAGTTAGTGCTATAAATATTTTAATCAATATAAAATACATTCAGAAAATATATGGACTCTAAATTTCCACCATAATCCCAACATCGGTGTCAAAATGGAACCAAAAGTGTTGGGTGTGAGCATAACACTATTGGAATTGGAATATTACCCAACAATTATGGACCTTTCTATCATAGTCACACAATATATCAATCATTGCTAACAAAAGTCAATACAAAAGTGCTTGTGCAATTTTTATCACAACACAACCAACTTTAAATTCAACGAACATAAACAACTTACATGGACAAGAAAAAGTCAATGCAAAAGTGTTAGGTAAATTAATTTTCATAATCCATTTTCAATTCAACTAACTTTAACAGATTACATAAACAAACAAAGAAAAGTCGTTGAAAATGAATTGTTTGTACATTACCAAAAGTATGGCTAACAATCACTAACATAAACAAAGATATACATGCCTAATCTAAATTAACATTATCACTATTTATTTACTTTGTGTAGAACTTCTCTTCCCCTTCACAAAGCATCCTTAATATTCCTCCAACATGTACCAATTCCTCTTACTCCAAAAAACAAAAACAAAATATTAAAAGTAACAAAAAAAAAAATTATATTCTTTCATAACTGTGAAGATTAATCTCTTAAAGTAACTGAGATTCATTTAAGAAGTTGACATCTTTTAACATATATTTTCCATAAACTCTTGTCAGGAATCAAATCCTCCACCAAATAATTAAGAGACTCAAGCATCTATCATCTGCGTCAAACTCTATATGCAAAAAGATTGTATTCTCTCTCTTTTTTTCTTCTAAAATCAGGTACTTGTGCGTAATTGTGGAGACTAATCACTCAAGATGATTGAGATCTATTTAAGAAGACATCTTCCAACATATATTTTCCATAGACTCCTGTCAGGGATCGAATCTCCGACCAAATAATTAAGAGACTCAAACATCTATCAAACGTGTCAAACCATGGTAGAAAGATTATATTCTAATTCCTATTCTCTATAAGGAAAAGCATGAAACCAATGAGTCATCAACCACCAAAGGCTAATGGCAGCATCATTGGCCACCACAAGCAGGAAGTGCAATACTAGCTGCAAAAGGGTCACCAAAACAGTCACTAGAACTTTTAGTTGTTGAATCAACAAAACCTGTCAATTCATCTAAACCTTCAAAGAAATCATCTGTTACAACCATATCTGATAACTCAAATTCATTTTCCTCATCATCATTCATGATCAAATCTTCCAACTCCTCCTTGGTCTCTGACTTTGCACTTAAAGGTGCAGCTTCTTCCTCTTCAGCTTCTGATGTAGTTGGAGAAACAGAAACAGGTTTTGTAAGGTGTTGAGAAGTGTCTCCAACAGTGACAGTTTGTGGTGATAATGGCTTCTGGCGTGTAGAACCAGCAAGAGAGTTTCTATGAGTTGGAGCAGGGTGACTATGTTCACCAGTGTATGTTACTATGAACATTGTTGGGTCTGATTTGTTTCTCTCAACTTGTTTTCTTGCTAAACACCCTTTTGAACTGCTACATCTGTAATATCCTCTGTCAATCAAACAGAACAAACAGAGTTTTGTTAAGTCTTAAGTCACAAAAAAAAGTCATTTTTATTTTAATTTGTTTTAAGTTTTTTTTCTCTTAACCCTGACTTTTAAGGAAAATGGATCATTGTAATTTTGAATTCAGCTGAAAAATAAATAAAATTTAATCAAATATTTTTTAAAATCAATACTTCTTGGTGATTCGTGATGAAATTCGTTAACTATTTGAATTTAACATATTACTTATTTGTTTAAATTGTTTTAAAAGAAAGTTGAAATCTTTGAAAAAACAAACCTTGGATATGGTGAGCCTTTGATGGGTTTTTGACCATATTTCCTCCATGCCCATATGTCTGAGGAGAGATTCTCAGCATGCACTTCACAAACCTTCTTAAGCTGAATTTTCCTGTAATTAGCAAAACATGCATTTCAAACTCAAATCATGAATAAAAAAGGCACAATTTCTAAGAATTTAAGATTTAAAGCGTTAAATTGTGAAGAATAGCAGTCATTTATGATTAGTGCGGCCTTAATTGGTAGCATGTTCATCACAAAAATTGATTTTGACTTTTTGAGTAAATTGTTTCATAAAATTAGTTTTGATTAAATGTGACGTAAAATAACATGATTTATATAAAAGTAAATTTAATTCTATCTATAAAAATAAAATTAAGTTAAAAATCAATTATAGAGACAAAAACTTTAAAATCAAACCTCAAGTTAAAATGAGGCAAAATCAAATCAATTTTAGTTCATAAAAAATTAAAACAAAACATACACTAAAAATCTTGATGATTAAATTCCAGATCGCTGCAGCAAAACTTTATTTAACAAATCTTTATTAATGATTTATTTAAACAAAAAAAAAATATTGGTTTGGAGTACTATGAATCTATTTCCTTCTATAGTATGCATTGAACAAAAAAAAGAAGCTAAATTTACCTTCTTTTAGATCGTGGGGTGGTAGCAGAAGCAGCAAGGTGAAGCTGGTGTTGTTTTTGTTGTGTGTGAGATGATTTTGGAGATGAATAAGAGAATGAATTAGAAGAAGGAGTGTGTGATTTGGTGAAGAAAGGTTTGCAAAGTTCATGCAATTCTTCAATGGAAGAAGTTTTTGCTTCAAAGGGGTTTGAAATTGAGAATAAACTGCAAGATGATGTTGAAGGTTGGTAACTAGTGGTTTCAAAAAGAGATGAAGAAGAAGATGAAGGTGTTGCAATAGTGGTGGTGGTGGTGGTTGTTACGGTGGTGCAGCCTCTGACAACGGCATGTAGATCCCAATCTTCTTCCATAACCGTTAGAGACAAGTTCTGAAAGTGTCTGTTCTGTTCTGAACACTTTGCTGCTATGAGAGAGAGAGAGAGAGAGGACAAAAGAAGGCGCTGACTTTTTGATGAGAGAGAGAGAGAGAGAGAGATGATAAGATGCAAGAAATGGGAAAAAGACAAGCATATATAGACACAGAAAGTGGAAGTTTCACAAAGTCTACTTAGAGAAACAAAATGTCTTTGAATTTTGTTATTTATTCATAAACTTTGAATTATGTGTTTAGTCTACATGTTTTTTGTTAATTTAAAAATGATCGATGTACAAAATTTATACGTAACTAGTTCTATTATAACTATTTCTAATTTATTGATTTAATTGTTTTTTTTTTTTTGTCTTTTATTTTATCACACACTTCAATAATACTCTTGTTTAAAATCCAAAGTTTTAGTTCTTTAATTATCAAATATAATTTTGACCAGTTTTTGACCTATACAATAGTGATTATTTGTAAGAACTTGATCTTAATTTTATTGTTTAGTTCACCTCAATTAAATCATGACTTGAATTGTGCATTGCTGCATGTGGTTGCTGTTAAATTTGAATATGATTGAATTTGATTTGGAGTCACGAGTCGATTTCCTATGCAGTGTTATAGATGATCTAAGCCAACAAAACTTTCTCATGTAAAATAGTATGTAGAATTTATTATATATATTATTATGAATCGAAAGTACAATAATAATTTATAAGAAATACACATAATAATTATTGAATTATAATATAATATAAATAATAATTAAAATTAAATTGAAATTAATAATAATAATAATAATATGTATTTTTTTTAAAACACTTTATCAAAATGATACCTATTACGAAACAAAAGAATAGTTTATTTGTTGAAAAAGAGACAAACACAGAGGCAATGTGGCACCTCTATATGCTTATCTTATGGCTCTGTGTTCTATTGTTGATTACGTTCTTATTGTTCCTCTAATAATAGTACCAAGTTTTGGTTATTCGGTTGACATTGATGAAATGTCAAAGGGTTATAGTGAGAACTGAAATAGGTTGACATTGATGAAATGTCAAAGGGTAAAAATGAGAAATCGATTGTGGATTAAGTGTTTGGTAAAGAAAGAGAGGGCCACACACTTACCCTTACGCGGTTATTGATACTGACAACAATGGAAATCATTAAATAATGTCATGCCAGCGGTAGGGATAGACACGAGAACATAAGATCATTATTTTTTAAGGACAAGTTCACTGAATCCATTTTCTCATCCATCGCTATAAGTTTGATACCAAGACGATGTTTTTTTATAATATAATAATTACTTTTATTTATTGCTTAAATACAGGTCAACATTTATTTATATATTAATTTGATTTGATAGCTTTCTAAACGGTGTTAAATAATTTATTTTTAAATTGAAAAATAAAATTTTATTGGTGTGAAATTAACAAACAGAAAAATTAACAAAAGGACAAAATAAAAAATAAATTTGGTTGCAGCATTTATTTGTTGACATCACGATTTAATATAATTCATTTAGAATTAGGAGTATTGTGTTCAATTTGTTTAGTCGTGTGCTATATATTGGACTTCTTTTTGTGAATGAGTTCTTCAAGAAAAAATGTATCAACTTCTTATAAAAAAGTATTATTAGAAAAAATGATTTCCTCATTAACAATTGTGTCATATTAATTTTCATGACATAATCAATAAAGGGAGAATTGATAACTTCATTATCTTGATTATCTTCCTTTGCCACTAGAGCAACCTTTGTAATATCATGAACTATAGTTGTAATCTTCTTTTTGGTCACACAAATTTGTTTTGACTTGTGAGGATTAGGCTTCACATCATTACGATTTTTATCCATGACACAATGTTTATATCTCTATTTTGTGATGTGTGGTCAATATTTGTGACTAACAATGTAAAGGAATGATTTCTCAAATTCTATGTCCACATAAAACCATAAATTTTCTTTACAAATTACCTATTACGCGCAGCTTCATCCAACACAGATGGATAATCCTATGCTACCAACAATCGTAGATATTATTATGAATCCCCAATATTCTTGAGGCAAATCATGTATATGAATTTAGAGTTGAAAATTTGTTTGTTTTTGTATTGTACGTTAAAATCTAAAGTCCAAACAAAGAGGAAAAATAAAATCGATTTTAAGTTTCAAAAGCTAACTCATAATAGTCTTTTACTAAAGGGATTACACTCCAATTATAAACAAGCTTCATTAAAATTAAAAGTTTACTACACAAGTCAACAATCTTGACATGAGAATTACCTTTTTCCAACGTTAACTGATTGTGTAAGTGATTTTTGTATCGCTCTAAATTTGTAAGATAATCCTCCTCTAAAATATTGGTCCATAGTTCATCACCCTTCAAGAAAAATTTTGGCAGTTGATTCAACAGTATCGCGAAGAATTTGAGAGGGTTTGTGTAAAGATCTTGTTGATTGTGTGGCGATACTAGGTTTTTTTTTCTATCATTGATGTAAGATGATCCACATCATAAAAGACGGAACAAGAGATAATGATGATGACAGTTGGAGAAGTACCACTATGGTTGTATTCTTTTCCATCGCAAAAGCATGCAATTGCATGCCCAAAGATATTGACGTAACACCTTAAATTTTATAATACATTTTTTATTTAATCAAAAAAATATCTGCTTCGATTGATTATCTTGCCTCGCCTACCGCCTCTAAATCTCACCCCTATGGATGCGACCTCACTTGCTCAACCTCCAAGCACCCTCTTAAAAGCCACCATAGCATCTTTATGGCTTGTTCATTCCATCACTGCTTAGATCGAGATCTAATGTCTTTGATGATGTTTTCATGTTTTTTTCGCGATCTACTTATTTGCTTGTGTTTTGTTGGTATTTTTAGTTTGTTTCAAGCTTGTACTTACTTTGTTTGCTAAAATGTCTAAGAAGGAATCACTTTGTCATTATCGTATTTTGAGCAATGGGTTTATGGTTGTTATAATTAATTTTAGCATGCTCTCATCCTTACAAACGACATGTTATTTGTGGTTGGATTGGTCATTTCAGAGACCACATACACTTAATATGAGCGAACACGTTTTTTTTTTTGAAGATAAATGATTTTAAAGATTGTGGATCTTTTACTACTATGACCATTGATCATATGTAGAATAAATTAGTTTGGTTGTTAGGATTAAGATTTTGGTTTGCTATTGTCTAATTGGCTTATGAAACTTCCATGTTTATCTTTAACGTGTATTTGATTATCTTAATCACTAGTGTTGTTATCAAAATTAGGATGGGAAGTATATTATCTCATGGTCATTTTGATCGTACTATCCTTATTTGAACGTTCGAATAAAGCTTATTTTCCTATAAAAAATATATAACATTGAATCGAGTGAGATTGGACTTGAATTCTTTATGCAATATCACATGTTCGAACTTTGTGAGTGTAAAAATGTAATTGGAAGAGGAGACTCCACTAAATGTGGTCAACTAAGTCTCTCGATAGAGATTAATTATCAACAATAAATTTGATTGATACTTTTTAAATTAGATCTATGTTAAATTTGTTATTATCTTTTATTCAACCCATCCGCTCTTTAAATATTAGTAAAAGATTGTGAATATGATTTAACCTATATTCATCGTAAATAAATTTAGTCGTGGTGAAGAATATTAATTAAAATTGATATTTACCGTAATTGCAGTGAAAGAAGAAATAAGAAAGTGAGTCAATTGCAGTGAAAGAAGAAATAAGAAAGTGAGTCAATTGCAGTGAAAGAAGAAATAAGAAAGTGAGTCAAAGAGGAAAAATTAAAATTTAAAATATATTAAAAAATATTGGAACGTGGGAGTATGTTTATTAAATATAAGGGTGTAGATCCCAAAGTTATTGTTGCGTTTGATTAAATAGGAGAAAGTGGCCCATTTCAATAGACTATGAAGGGTCTAACTTATAACACAATTAAGTGAAAATGCCTATATGCTATATGTATATCAGTATATGGCAGCATCAAAAGGGACACATTTTTTGGAGTAAAACGAAAAATCAAAGAGGTGCACATCATGTAATTGATAGCCTGGCTAGCAATCGTAATAATCCATTTGAGAGGTTTTGGCAATGTTATGATCCATTTGAGAGATTTTGGCAATCTTATGGTTGAAATAGTAATTTGGATAAGGCGGTCTAAGTTTGATCTATTTTAAAATATAAGGTTTATATTTGCCTTATTACTTATTATAGGTTAATTTTAATTATGGTTTCATTTATTATAGATTAATTTTTCTACAAAAATTTAAAACTTTGTTCCGAAGTTCACTTCAATATTTTTCTACAAAAAGATTACACTACTCAAGTGGTGAGTGATGCAGGTTTGTGTATATAGATTAACATCTTAATATCCTAATAAATTTAAACTTTATTTTGATATATAGTATTATCATTAAAAAAATATAACATTATATGAAATTATATTTCAATTATATTTTATAATAATATATTTAAATATATCAAAATTGATGGAAGTCAATGTGTATAAATTACATTAAATTTTAGCAAATTTTTAATTTTTTATAAAGTAAAAAAAAAAAAATTAATCTAAATTTGTTGTATACTAGACCTTTAGACGTCTATATGATGACGTAAGATATTATCACTCCTAAATTGAAGTGACAACTTCCACCAATATATAATATCATTGTACCTGGGAGGACAAATTTTAGCATAAACTAAAATATTTTTGATTTACTAGGATGTGAACGTAGATCATATATTACATTAGAAATACTAATACAATTTTGAAATATGAATATATTACATTAGAAATACCAATACAATTTTGTCTAATTAAAAAAGGTCTTATGATATCAAATTTTATGAAGTAAATGTTATATTTTATGAATGGTGATCAATTGATATTTTCATTTGAGTCTTTTTATTGAAAAAACAAGAATAACATAAGTGGGTAAGTTAGAAACCACACATATTAACAAGTACATTACATCTATCCAACGATGAGAGAATGAAAGTAACATTGAAAAAATTACAGGAGTAGTATCGCCTATTTGATGAAGATGTTAGAAGATTATAGTTTGAACCAAATATACATTTTTCTTTAAAAAAAATTAAAGAAAAATATCTTGGAGCAAAGTATGTTGGTGTGTGAATTGAAAATAAAGTTAAGTAGAAAGTGTGGTTATGTGCATATGAGGTGGAAGTTGAACTATTGAGGTGTGGCTCAAGGAATATTCAATTTTGTGACGGGAGGATACATATATCACATGACCTTCACATGTGTCGGCTTAGTTTGAGCTATGTGATGGAAAACTATTTAGAAATCGAAATTATTATTATTATTATTTTGAAAAAACCGGTATAATCCACGTCAGTCACACGTTCCACATATGTCAACATGTGTTCAACACACATCTGTGTATGTCTACCACACCCATGTACTTTCGATTTTAAGAGTGGTGTTAATACTATTGTCTCTCTAGTATAAGAGTGGTACTAATATCACTGTCTCTTCGATTTCAAAGCGATCTTCGTACCATAGTCCATTTAGTTTGCAAGTGGTTTGTGTCAAATTTGAGAGTGTATTTCTCAAATGGGCCTTACAGTTAGAAATGAGAATAGGTCAAGCCGACCGACAGGGCCTACGACCTAGTCTACGTCAGGTTTAGGTCAGACCAGACTTTTTTTTTTCTAAATAAAGAAGGTCAAGGCTTCTAAAAGAGCCTATTTAGTTAAAAATGTCATGCTACATGCCACATAATATACCTTTTAGGCCTATTTGGTCGACCTATTTAAATAGATATAAATAATATTTTTTTTACTACTATGATTATTATATAAAATTTTGATATTTTTGTTATATATATTCAACTTTTAGTAATTTACGCATATTAACCTTATTTAATTTTTGACATATTTAAATGTATTATTATAAAATATAATTTAAGCATGATGTATATATAGTTACATTCTTCAAAATGCGATGTTAAATATCAAAATAGAACTTAATTTCATCGACATATTATCTCATTAATCTATTTAAAGATATGTTTGACTACTTATTCAAAAATATTAAAATGAAATAGGCTTTTAAGTAGGCTAACATTGTTAAGACAAACTCTCAAATTAATGTTTTGATGAAAATAAATAAAGGTTAATTAAGAATGTTAATTATGATTCTAAAAAGTTTTGTTAATTTAAGTTGTACTTTTGAGTGAATTAAATCAAAGACAGGAATCAAGCAAAACAAAGAAATCAGATAAAAACTGAATAGATAAAGAAACAAGAACATTATGGATAAAACATAGAATGTTTTCTAGGATCAAGACTGATCATCACAACCTTAAGATCAATCAATTTCCACTAGTTCAGAAAAAGATTATGCCTCTGAATTTCATGCTAATATTATCAGTACTTGATAATGAATAAGTATGATCCATTCTAGTAAAATAAGGCATTCGAATCACGAAGATAAAAGCTCATGGATCAAACAAGTTAAAACAAGTATGAATCTTCTCCAACTTAACTGTCAAGAAAGTTAATCAATCTTGGTCTATACAAAGTCATCTAGATTGATCACGAAGTTGTCCAGAATGATCAAACACTGAACCTCAAGATTGATCATCAATCTCCAGAAAGTTCAATAACTGATAGTCCATATTGATTATCAATCTCCGTTTATGCAGAAGTTTAGTATCAATCTTTATACATCTGCAGAAGTTCATCATCATTCTTCAAACTATTTTTAACAGAATCGAATCTCCAGATCAAAGATATGACATCATCAAATTTATGAGAAGCATGAATGATCATTAAACTAATCAAGAACGAATAAACCAACTCAATCAAACAGATTTAAAAAATGTATTCAAAGGCTGAATATTTTTATTCACATATATTAGTTTTGGTAAAAAAAGACAGAGCACTAGCAACAACTCTTTTGACCATCATTAAATGCTCCAAAACACCTATAAAAGAAAGGCTAATGCTCAGGAAAATTGCAGAAGTTCAAGTGCTATAAAGCCTTACAAATCATTCATATTCATATACTTGAAGTTCTCATTTTCTCAAAGAAAGATTCAGTTTTGATTATACATATTACTTTGTTATTATTGTACTGAATCATTTGTAAAGAATCAAGTCTCAAACAAGAGTTGAGACATATCATATTCTTTCAAAAAAATCTCATCATTATTGTAAAACTCAAACTATAAAAAGTTTAGTATAGTTTGAAAATATTGTTAGAAATTATATCAAGGCTGATAAGTGAATTGATTAAATCTCTTTTTGGGTAGAAATAAATAGAGCTTGTAATAGATCAAAGCTGGTCTAAATTAGGTGTTGTAAAACCAAGAAGGTTATTTGTTTTAAACACTTAGTGGAAAAAACTTACAAATGTGAGGACTGAACGTAGTCTAAATGTGGTGAACCAGAATACATCCTTGTGTGATATTCTTTCTCTTATCTCTTTATTTATTAAGCATGATTAATTACTTGAATTAAAACATAAACTGAATTTATGTTTTCAAACTAACCAAGAACGTTCTCTGTTTTGTGTTTTTTTAACCAAGATCTTTCTTGAGTTAAATCCTTAAGTTTTTCAGGAATTTTCAAATAGGGATATTTACGATTCAAACCCCCTTTCCTCGTAAATCAACATTACTATTTCAAACATCTTATACCAGACTTCTATCAATGTCAAACTCATGCCTAAAAAGTAATCATATGACAGGCCACGAGTCAGGTTCAGGCTTAGCAAAAGCCTAGCTCGACCCAACCTATTCTCACCCCTACTTACAGTGTAGTGGATTTGATATAATTTAGTTGTGTTGTTTTATTCTTGATGACATCGTGGTTGATAGTCTGCTTGTACAATTTTGGACAATGTCATATAATGTCTTAAAAAGAGCAATCTTGTAAGCACCTCATCCTAATAATCTATTCGGAAACAACTACAGTTTTTAAAGTATTTTATTTAAAAAACCAAAAATAAATGATAAACCGCTGTGTCTTCAAAATATTCAATAATTGCATTTGATTTAAAAATCGTTTAATATGACGTGGCATATTGAATGATTATGAGTGAACGACGATGTGAAATAACTTTACACTTTTAGTCACAATTGTTATATATATATATATATATATATTAAATAATAAATATTATAGTTAAATAAGTTTTTAATCCTCTATAAAATCTCATAATTTTATTTTTAATTTTTATAACAAACTTTTTAAATTTTTTGTCCTTGATTTTAATTTAATTGTTTTGTATCCTTCAAATGATTTTTTTCACTAATATTTAAAATATTTTAATAAAATTTCGAATAAAAATCTAGATTTTTTTAACGAGAGATAAATTAAATATGAACTTTTTAGCCTTAAAAGCTTAAAAATTCATATTTAATTAATCATTTGTTAAAAAATTTATAAATTTTTGCAAGTAAGTATTAAACATGTCCTAAACATTACTAAAAAATTTATTTCAAATTTTTTGAAATATAACAGTTAGATTAAAATCAGGGACAATACTGAAAACAAATTTTTTTAAGGGACTAAAATTTGACAAATTTTTTATAAGAAGTAAAAATAAAATAATAATATCTTTTAGAGACTAAAAACTTATTTAACTATAAATTTTAAAATAATATAATTTTCTTGCTTAGATTTGTTTTTGGTCTTTGCAAATATATTAGTTTTTATTTATTCTAGTATGTGTAAAAATTGTGTTTGATCCTTGCTAATATCAATGCTTTAAAAGTCGGTTCGGTAAAGGCACAAAGTCGTTGGATCATTGGTCGAACTTATGAGTCATTAATTGAATTACATGATTGAACTCGATTAAACTGAATAACTCAATTGTTATAAAAATATTATCTTTATATCGATCTGATTTAAATGATTTAAATCTGATGACTGAATCTCTATTTTTTTATTATATAAAATTGATACTGATAAAATGTCACAAAGCAGCTAACTTTAATAAATTTAAATACATATGCAGTTTTTTTGATTTAATTAAGTATATAAGTGATGGTTTCACCTAAAAAAAATACACAGATGTTTGTTTATTAGAGGCGTTTTATCACAGCTTGCAGACGTCGGCATAATGACAATTGGCTAGGTTCCATTCCATCAGAAATAATTTATATAATTATTCGAAATCTTTATTATGTAATATAAATATGACTAAATAAATTAAGAAGAAATTAATTTAATTATTGATTAAAATTTTAATTGAACACTATTTTCTTCATAGTATCATAGAAGAATGACTTAGACATTTTTTTATAATCGATTTCTCTTTTTCTTATGTTCATTTGTCGCCCATCCATGATGCTTTCTTTAGGCCATTGTGCTTGTATCATATAGATACATAAAAATTGAGTTATTATCACCCAAAAAATTGAATTATTCTTGTATCATTATATGTATAGAATTAAATACATTTGTTATCTCTACAAATATTTAATTAAAAGTTTGAACTTGTTAAAAATCAGTAAAGTTTGTTGATTGGCTAGTTAAAAACATTCTTTTAAAAAAATTAAAATTAATTTTTTAATTATGTTAACACGTGTCCTTCATTTTTAAGGCACGTGTTAAGGATACTAAAAATATAATTTTTCTAATTAAAAATCACATTGTTTAAATTTTCAAAGAGTTCAAAATATAATTTTTAAAATTAAATTTATACACTTGAATAATTAACGTATAATTGACCTTGTAGCATATGGTATATTTTTCCTTATCTTTTATATTATCAATTATTACATAAATAAGATTTTATATATTTCACTTACTAAGCAGACTTCTGTTTTTTCAATAATACATAAATCAGTTATTTATTGAATAAAATTAAATTTATATATATAGTAAATTAAATTTATATAAAATACATGAGTTGAATTCACGTAATCTATATATGAATGTAATTGAAAGAAATATTGTATGTAGAACAAACAAAAATATATGTTTGCATATTTTGTTAGGATTTACTATTTTACTAACTTATTTTTTAGTGGACATAAACTAACAATTTATAATTACAAATTTGTGAAAAATACCTTACGGTATAACTTTATTAGTATATACCAACTAAAAAAATAGTTACTACAAGTTAGCAAACCTGATAGAAACTTGTTGATTTAAGTCTACTTATTTTCTTTAATAGGTATTGATAACCAAAATAGTTGATTTAAAATAGAAGAACTATGTACTAAATTTGTGGATGAAAAAATTAAAAGATAACCTTATAGAAATTTGTTAACTTTAAATCCGCTTATTTTTTTAATAGGTTTGATAACCAAAAATAATGGATTTAAAATAGAAGAACCATGTACCAAAATCGTGGATGAAAAAAATAAAAAACTTAAACTGCATTTAAATTTTTAAAAAAATATAGAATAATTTTTATTTTTTATAACATAAATATAGAACAACTGAGTGACCAACTTAAAATCATTCCATGTAGAAAATATATTTAACAATTTTTGTGTTTGTAAATTATATATTTTCTACGTGCAATTGCAAAGATTAAACCCTCTTATTATATTTATCTTTCGATTTTTAATTGAGTTTGGTTTTTAAAACACCGACTAATACACCACATTTTTATTTTAGTAATTGTTGCTTAGTTTCATTCTTATAAAATATGTTTATATTGAAATTAAACCCTTTATTTTAGGGCAACTGATTTTGACAATGTAACTTCTCTCCCTTCCCAAACTTCCTAAGTTTGAACTCCATATATTTTTCGAACCCTACCTTAGACGCATTCACAAAATGTCACGTGATACGCACGTGTTCGTCTATTTTTCATTTCCCGCTTTCTCCCGCTCTCATAAAATTAACTCTGCGCCAGGTTTAAATTTTTCTCTCATTTTCTCCCATATTTTTTCTCGAGAAAAGTGTGGCCAGAAAATCACATCGAAAGCGAGAGACACACACCGCAAGTGATGGCGGATAACGGCGACTTCGCCGGCACAATCTGTTCAATCTGCTACGAAAATCTCAACCCCATTACCGAAGACCTTCAATCAGTCTCCATCTGCGGCCACGTCTTTCACGAACTTTGGTAAATTCCCTAACTACCCTTTTCATTTCCCTCTCGTCAATTGAACACAAAACCCTCAATTGAACGTGTATTTGTTTCATTTCGTGTTGTTTTAGTTTGCAGCAATGGTTCGAATACTGTGGGACATCGAAGAAACATACTTGTCCAGTTTGCAAGCAAGGTTGCAAGGCGAAAGATGCGTGTCGGCTTTATTTTCAATCGATTGGAGATGTAAAAGAAGCTGTTTTGACTCAGAAGCAACTCGGTGTCGAAGAAAACGCTGGTGTTTTGAGAAAGGAAGTTAAGAGATTGGAGGTTAAAGTTTCGGGTATTAGTTCGGTTTTGGAACGACAAACTAAGGAGTTAGATGAACTTAAAGATGAGGTATTTTTCAATTTTCAGAATTTGTTTTTTGTTTAGTTTAATTTGTTTGTTAAATTGGGTGGTTTAGTTTTAGGTGTGATAAATGTTGTTTAGAATTGTAATTGGAATGATGAACCGGTGGATGTTTTGTTGATTTTTAAATTTATTGATGGTAAATTTGGGATGGAGAAGGACAAGAAAATTCAGGTTTTGTTTACAAAGGGAATTGTTATTTCTAGTGTTTCTACAAGAATGGTTTTTGCTTTTTACTATAGTTGAGTTAATGGTTGTGTTGAGTATGGTACATTTTACTTGTTATTTTAAGTTGTGATTGAAAAAATAAAAAAAAAATCTTAATATGTTGATGGTTTGCTTTGTACTACAGGAATGAGTGGTTTAATAAGTGATAGGGCTCAAACTAGATCCATGCAACTCTTTTCAATAAAATGTACATGTATACAACTATACATTCATATTAATTATTAGTTGTTATTATCATCAAATAATAAGTCATAGCAACACAATTACTTGGTATTCTATCTCCATAAAAGTTTTCATACTTCTTTCATATTAACTTAATATATTTAAAAAAATAATAATTTTGGTATTGGTATTCCTTCAGCTCTGTACTTGCAAGGAGCAGACAAAGAAAGAAACAGCATTAAAGAATGAAGCGTTGAATCAGAAAGCATCAATGCAAATCCAGCTTCATGTGAAAACAGAGGTGAATTACTCTGCAGCATTATGTTTTATTTGTGATAATTTGGCTATTTTCAGCTCAAACTAACTTTTATTGATTTCATGCTGACTTAGGAGCTTGAGAAGTCAAGTTTGGAGCGTTTTAGATTGCAAGAGAGAAATATGGCTTTGGCTAAAGAGCTCGCAGCATTAAAGTTGTGAGTGGAGCTGCATTTTGATTCAGTTTCTATACTTTGTTTATTATATAATTTTTTTTTTTAACTCTTTGCTTGCACTGTAGAGTGTCTGATCTGAACCTTGATGAAGATGATGTTTTGAAGCTTGCCACTTTGGGTAATGGAGCCAACAGTAAAGAAACAGTAGACACACTAAAAAGATCTCTTGTCCTGAGGAATAGGTTAATCTTCTAACTATTTATTTGTTCACAAAAAGCTAATTTGAACAAGTTGTTTGATATCATTGGACTTGCTAAAATTTCTGTATTTGGAATCAACGCATGTTTTATTTTTGTGATTTTGCATGTGGTACAATTGTAGGCTTTGTTTAGATAAACATTTTAATTAAGTTCTTATAGCATGAATGTCTGTCATAGAAGTGTTTATGTATATGCTATTTTTATAACAAAATGTTAAACAAAGCCAAATTGTTTTAATACAAGCCAGAAACTATCGTGGGAAACTTATGAAAATAAGCTCTAAACAACTTATGAGCATGTTATATGTCGTTTCCATAAGCTCTTTCAAACAGACTTCCAAATGCTTATGTCAGTAGATAAATTTAAATAAGTCAATCCAAACAGGCTTAGACTGTATATGTAGGCACAAAGTTCAAGATTATACCTTGAAATTGAACTTTGTTCATTGACACATTTTCTATGCCTTGCCTGAAATGAAAATTGTGATTGTACCTATTTTGGCAGGAGTTACAAAGAGTTAATGGCCAAGTGCAATCTTCTGGGGAGAGGTGAGGCTCGGTATAATAAAAAGCTTGAGAAGGCTAAAGAGAAGATCACTAAACTGAAGGTAAGCACATGATGTGAAGTACTTGCTACTCCCTCTATCATATTAAGTGTTCTATTTGATATATTTATTTGTCTCAAATCACTGGTCACTTTAGAATACCAAAAAAATATTAATTACAATCAAGTGGTTAAATTAAAGTAGTTAATGAGCTTAGGAGAATCCAAATTCGAATCTTGGTTGAAACAACCACTGACTAGACTTTACTTATTGCTTCAGTCGAATTGTCGATTATTAGAGCTTTTTTTCTGAGAACATAAGACAAAAAATGTATTAGTGACATTATTTTAATAATACCATTATTTTGTATCTTAACTAACTCTATATTGTTTAATTAGCCAAGTAAGATGATTTCATCTTAAGAATCAATATAGTCAATGATTTTTTTAAGAGGTCTGCATAATCTTGTATTTTTTTTTCTTATGAATCATTAAATCTGTAGACTATGGTTGGCATTTTTAGGCAAGAGTACAAGAACTGGAGACAACAATGGAAGTAAAACAGAACGAATATTTGAGGCATCTGAAAATTGCAAAGAATATTGAAAATAAAATCAATTCTAATTCTGATGCATTGACGGCAAACAAATTTTCTTCCAAAGAGCAAAGCAAACAAAGTTCAACACCCAAGTCTGGAACGGATCTGAACAAGAATGACAACATCAAATCTTTACAATCTTTGGATACAGAGAAATCCAAAGCTACAAAAAATAAGGATGTGAATATTATTAATAATGGAAGTAAAACTACCTTGTCTCTTGATAAAGAGATTGATTGTATCGTTATCGATGAAGATGACTATGAAGATCATGACAAGGTTGATCTAGGAAAGCCAGAAGCAGCACCTGGAACAAAGACTAAAACATCATTGCAAGGAATATGTAATTTGGCCGAGTCTTCAAAAGTTGATAGTGACAATGATATAGTTGACGTTACTATTGGGACTATGGATGATGATGTGACACTACAAGCCAATGCTAAACAAGTTCAACCTATGGTTAACATTAGAAAAGAGTCACCATTAACAACTTCAAGTTCAGGTATAGTATATATGCTGCTAATTGTTTTAAAAATTGACATATTTTTCTTATGTAGCATCAACACTGATATGACACTGACACATGTAATTATTTTCTAATACTTCCACTTTTTCATGTTAGTATCAATGTTAGTGTTGTGTCTGTTCAACGTTTCATAGTATTTTTCTATTTAACCTTCTTTTTAAATATATATTGTAGATTTTGTGAAAAATTGAAAAACTGAAAATTTAATTTCCTTAACCTTCAGTGGACATATGCTTTTCTGGTGGATTGCTTGGTCCTGATGGAACTCAAAGATTCTTGGGTAAATGGTGCAAGCGTGGACAAAATGGTGAATCAACATCCACAAATGGTTCAAGTAACGGGAATTTGATATCTGTAGGAGCTGATGGTAGAGGTGGCAAAGTCAAAGTTCTAAGGACTCCAAGCCAAGCTTTCTCGGTGAGTAATGTACTTTTGTTGAAGAATTCAATTTTAATGCAATAAAAGTGTATGAATCTTCTAGATCATTGTTGTTGTGAAATATCGGTCATAGCAGATTGTGGTGGCGGATGTTTAAACAATCGCCATTGTCAATTTGTGAAGGATGGCAGTGCCATAGTGTTATAACTTATATGGCAGATATGCCAGCTTAAAGATGGTGGTTTTTTCGCTTTCTGCTATGGCCCGTCATCTGCAATCGATAACACTGAATTAGATGTACCATCTTCCAGTGAATATGCTTATTCTCTTTAATAAGACTTCATTAACCAATATATAATTTTGTTAATGTAGAATTTGAATTTGAAAATTTGCATCCCCCTAAGGGCTTATTTGATAACTGCAAAATACTATGTTGTCATTAAGTTAGTGTAAAAGTTTATATTGACAGTTCATGTCTGCTAACTCCCTAAGGGCTTATTTGCGCATTAATTTGGTAATGTTGTTTAAAGCTGTAACTGACTTCAGAAGTTTGTGCTTTGCAGGATGGTAAGGAAAATTCAGCTTTGAAGAGGTTGAAGATTACACCTAATAAAGCAAGTGGTTTGCAATCCCGGGGGTGCCTGCAGATTGAACACTTTTTTGGGAGGGTCAGTCAGTAAATTTTTGGTTTTTGTATTGTCCTTGTGATGCAAAAAGCAAAGGGAATGCATCCAATCTCAATAAGGAAAACAATGGAAGATTGTATATTATTTTTTTTTGGAAAGTTTTCACCAGTTTGGATCCAATTACTTGTTTTGGAACAAGGTGTTGTTTTCATTGGTGGACATGTTATTCATGGAATTGTTGTGCTTCTGGGTCTAACTAAAATAGATACTATTCGGTTATAAGTATAAACAAAAGTTAAGATGTATTTGATTTAAAATTTGGATCATATACATTCTGAAGGTTGTTTATATTTGTGGCTAGGAGTACTCATTTAGGTTCTATTTTGGACCAAATTTTGACAACATTTGCAACAAATTAACAATCTATTATATATATTTAAAATAGACTCCCGATGTCATATCATCATATTTTGCCACATCATCGTATTTTGCCACTTCAACATATTTTATCCACGTCAGCCAAAAAACTGATGTGTACCTCATGAGTACCCCTCCTTTTTCAACAACTTCTCATTTTCCTTCCACAATTTCTTTAATACTTTCAAAATTTATTTGATAATATTATTTTATAATAAATTTATAAATTATAAAATTATTTTACAATTATTTATAATAAGCTTATAAATTATTTTACAATTTGATAATAATTTATAATTTATATTAATATCAAATTATTTTATAAGTTATTTTATAATAAATTTATAAATTATTTTATAAGTTATTTTATAATAAATTTATAAATTATTTTATAGTATTATTAGTCATTTATCAGTTATAATAATTTATATTATTAATCATTAAATTCATGGAAAAAAAATCACATAATCACTCATAAATATCGACATAAATGCTATTTATCTGATCCTCCTTACAATTATATGATTCCACTTATGGTGAGTAATGATTTTATACGTTTCTAATTCAATTACTCATTGTTGTAGCTAAATATCACTAGAAGGGGGAGTTGAATAGGGATTTTGCTGTTAAAAACAATTTTTAAGTGTTTTAAAAACTATCCTCTTGCTGAGGATGGCTAGCTCGAGGATGGGATTTTTAAATCGTTAGATCTAAGCTGAGTAAAAAAGTAGGAGCAGAATATGAGGGACACACACACAATTTTATACTGGTTCACCCAAAGATGGCTACGTCCAGACCTCACACCCTTGTGAGATTTCACTAACTTTCAAAACATATCAATCCTCAACCCGAGGATGATTACAACTGTGTATTATCAAGCTTCACCAAGCTTACAATCAATTTCCAAATATTTTCAAGCTTCACTCACTAGGAAATTACAAAGTAGAATGAGAATGATTGATACTTAATACTTTCTCAAAAGATATACAAAGATATATTGTAGGATCAAAGAAAGTAATAAGGGAGGATGTGATTTGCTTCTTGAAAGCTTTAAGATGCTTGATCTTTTTATGCAAGTGTGTTGTGTATCTTCCAATGGAGAGCTTGTATGCATTTTATAGAGATCCAAGCTCTTGATGACCGTTGGAGCTCATTTTCAAAGGATCCAAGGCTTAGGCAGAACCCATCCTCTTGCAGCATAATCTTTGATCTTGACATGTCCTTGCTTTTTCACTTTAATCAGAGTGCAAGGCTGTTTCTGAGCTGCATTTTTCGAAGTCTTTAAGGTCTAGGTTGGCTTCATCTTTTGAGGTGATGTGGACAAGAGAGAAAAAGCCACTTTATGACATAGGACTGTCATACTCAGTCCGAGGATCAGATCTGGCAGCAACATGTGATCTTCCATTTTTGGCTTGTTTCAAGTTGCCTTTTGCTAACTTGACTTCCTTATGAATTAAAACGTGCAAGCCCATTAAATGGTCAGATTTTGACCTTTGCACATGCTTGATAGGTTGCTTTCACTTTTGCTAGCCTTTCCTTTACATACTAGATCTAGCCATATTCACCTTTTTCTTTTGACCTTTTGACTCTTACTTTTGAATGCTTTGTTTATTCATGTTTGACATTGTTATACATTTGAATAAACACAATTATTCTGGTGAGAAATCAGATTGTCCAGATCTGGAGTTTTTCAACTTGCAGCAATTTCCATCCTCGCGCTTGCAGCAATTTCCATCCTCACGAGGGTTTTCCATCCTCAGGCCAGAATCACTTTTT